>NC_092128.1:118257244-118563286 GCF_043159975.1 Macaca nemestrina
CACCTCACACAGCACACACCATGCATCACACACACACCATACCCCACTCATACCATACCACACATACCCATACCACACACTACACACACAGACCACACACCACAGTACCCACACACATGTCCTATACCACACACACACACAGACACTACAGGCCTAACTCCAGGAAATGAGGGATACAGCAGAATCACGAAAATCTCTTCTGTTTCTATGAACCAGATCAGCCACTGTCTTGCTTTAGGTGACTCAGGAAACCCCAAAAGGCTATGACTTCAGAAATGGGGCCTGGACACCAATTACAATGGCTAGTACTTGCATGAACTAGTTGCTCTGCAAGTACAAGATGTAGAAATATACAGGGGAAAAAACATCAAGTCAGCCCCTTCCACTCCTCAGCTTTTCTTTCCTTTCTAAGGACAAAGGGGTAACTCCTTGCAATTTCCTGGCTGATAGGCGTGAAGGTCAAATTGGGCCAGTATCAAGACTTTGGGAGTCTGCAGGAGCACGGGCATTTGGAATAAAAGAAAAATGGGGTAACAAAAAAAAAAAAAACAGAAAAAATTATAGCCAAAATCAGACAAAGCTTGGCAGCAGTGAGTGACATAAGGCAAAGAAATTTCCAAGCATGAATGTGGCCAACCCTGTTAACACGTGCAGCCTCACTTTCTCGTCTTGGTTTGCTTTGGGTTTCTTTGATAAAATGATGGTGACGGCACAAAGACAGTAAGCTAGCAAAGGCAGAAATGCTGACAGCAAGCATTCATCAAGGATACTGATTTTTATAACGACCCATTGGAGTTTACAGATGTCACAACAGAGGTACTCAGATTTTCGGGATGAGAAATCTAGGTGTGAGGAGGTAAAGTGACCTGCAGTAGCGGGGTACCCCACTGGGCAAGATCTACAGGCACAGACTCCCATCACGTCAGGCCAGGGGACAGTGGGGACCCTCCCTGGGTTCTTACCACATCCCACAGGCAGGTCACCTTGCTGGCCCCATGCCCAGGAAAGGGGGCATGGAGGTTTGCACCATGTCACACTGCCATGAGACAGCCAACAGCAGAGCACACAGGCTGCCCAGCCTCAACAACACATGGGTGCTGGCGTGCACAGAGCATGGGGAAAAGGATTTAGAAATAAGACCCATGGGCCAAGACCCCATGATCTCTTCCTGTGCCAGGTTTCTCCTGGTCTCCATGCAAGGGACCTGGCAGACAAGCAGATAGCTTAACTTTGTCTACTACCGGGCAGCAGAAAGTCCTGTAATTTGGAAGGTATCCTGCATTTGCAGGAAGAGCAATCAGCACTTCTCATGACTGAAGGCATCCGCTTTGAGAAATCTTCTAAAAAGCCTTCAGGAAAAAATCCATTCTCAACACCAACTCCAACCTCTGAACTGACCCTGCTGGCCAACTGCACCCTCCTGGTACAGGCCCTCCACCTATGCCAGAGTGAGCCTACATCCTAGAGGTGATGACTTTTGAAAGAAAAATTCTGAATGCATACTTTAAAATCAAGCTTACCAAACCCTCTGAGAACAGTGCTAACTCACCTTTCCTGGTGACCAGGAATGTTTTGGGCTGCCTCCTCAGCCATGTCCTGTGCAAGCTGGTCATGAGTATCACAGTCAGCAGACCAGCTTCTTCCTACATCCTCTGGAAGACAAAGAAACAGAGCTTAATGCTTCCAGCTTCTGTACTTGTGACCCCTTATCAGGACACACATCAAACACAGAGGCAAAAATCCGAACTCCGGTAACATTTTCCCAATCAGAAACAGCTTTTGTTTTCTAATATTGTCAGACAAATTCCTTCCTAAGAAGTGTGCTTTCGACAGACGTGGTGGTTCTTGCCTGTAATCCCAGCACTTTGGGAGGCCGAGGTGGGTGGATCACTTGAGGCCAGAAGTTTGAGACCAGCCTGACCAATATGGTGAAACCCTGTCTCTACTAAAAATACAAAAATAGCCAGGTGTGGTGGCAAGCACCTGTAATCCCAGTTACTCAGGAGGCTGAGGCGAGAGAATTGCTTGAACCCAGGAGGTGGAGGTTGCAGTGAGACAAGATCACACTACTGTGCTTCAGCTTGGGCAACAGAATAAGACTCTGCCTCAAAAACAAAACAAAATAAAACAAAAGTGTGTTTTAGGTAGGGATCTTTGTGGCTGCCTGAAACAGATCGCTACTCAAGGGAAAGACTGTACATGGAAGCTGAGAGAGTTCTGATAATTAAAAACTGTAACTGTCGGCTGGGCACGGTGGCTCACGCCTATAATCCCAGCTACTCGGGAGGCTGAGGCTGGAGAATCGCTTGAAACTGAGAGGTGGAGGTTGCAGTGAGCCAAGACATTGCCATCGCACTCCAGCCTGAGCAATAGAGCAAGGCTCTGTCTCAAAAAAAAAAAAAAAAAAAAAAAGGCGGGCGCTGTGGCTCTTGCCTGTAATCCCAGCACTTTGGGAGGCCAAGGCGGGTGGATCACGAAGTCAGGAGAGCGAGACCATCCTGGCTAACATGGTGAAACTCCTTCTCTAGTAAAAATACAAAAAAATTAGCCAGTGTGGTGGCGGGCACCTGTAGTCCCAGCTACTCGGGAGGCTGAGGCAGGAGAATGGCGGGAACCCGGAAGGCGGAGCTTGCAGTGAACCGAGATGGCGCCACTGCGCCACTGCACTCCAGCCTGGGCGACAGAGTGAGACTCCGTCTCAAAGAAAAAAAAACAAAAACAAAGCTGTAACTGTCCACAACTGGACTGGGGAACAGGATACCTTCCAGAAGAGTAGAAGAGCATTCATATGGAAGGCTGGCAAGGCACACCCTAGGCACACTCTGTCTTCTGGCAGAGCCTAGGAATGATCTGGTTCCGAACCTCCTGCACCTCTCCTTGTTTGCAACTGGTTGGGTCAGACTGAGTTCTCTCCATTATGAAACATTTTCTCTTACATTTTTAAAGCATTTGTTAGTTGCCTTAGTTCTTTATACCAACATTTAAACCTTCATAGAGATTTGAGAAAACTTAATGTTTTACTCAGAAAACTAGATAATTTTTCTCTCTGCTCTGAAGAGAGTGATACCAAGAAGAGTGGGAATGTTTTCAGGCACGAGCTCCTACTCAGATGGGAACGGGGACCCCTTAAACGATGATGATCCAAGCTACGGGTGTCCGACCTTGGATCCTGTGTTTTCTGGAACTTTGCTGCAGATGAGGTGAGTAACCAGAGCCCTGTGGGGGTTTAAGGGGCCTGCTGTTGACCTAACACACCTGTCTTTCCTGGGGCTTGCTGTCACCTCTGCTTTTCTCACACTGCCTTGGCAGTGCCTCTGGCTTTGTCCCCACTGTGCTTGTTGTGGGTAAATCTCAGATTTGGGGGAAATGCCTACTTTCCAATTTCATTAGCAATACACTTTCAAATGTGCTTGTGACCAAGGAAAGGATAAACTGCAACTGCAGTTTGTAAACGAACAAAATTCCTTCTTTCTGGAGCCCCTGCGATTTGCTCTGACACTTTCCTGTCAAATCTAAACAGAGTCCACTGGGTAAAGACACCTGCGCAACCCTGCCTGCTGGGCTGGCATCCATACCCACATGTACACCTGGATGCTCTGACCTTGTTGCTGCCCGTGCCTCCCTGTGGGGCTGGACATCCTGAGAACAGGGCCTACATTTAAAGTGTGGGATGTTTCTGAAGCCAGCAGTGCTAACCAAAGATGCCAGGAAATGAGGAGGAGCAAAGAAAGTGACATAATTGAGGGAAGAAAAATGCCTGCACTGCCCTACGTGGGAGGCAGTCTCATAGCCACTCTCAGCTTAAGTTACTTACAATTAAGTAGAATTAAGAATTAGCTGGAGAAACCCCATCTCTACTAAAAATACAAAAAAAATTAGCCAGGTGTGGTGGTGCATGCCTGAAATCCCAGCTACCCAGGAGGTTGAGGCAGGAGATTCGCTTGAACCCAGGAGGCAAAGGTTGTGGTGAGTCAACTTCCTACCATTGCACTCCAGATTGGGAAACAAGAGTGAAACTCTTGTCTCCAAAAAAAAAGAATTAGCTTTAGCTTCTCCATCATTAGCCACATTTCACAGGCTCAGTAGCGGAGATACAAATTATACAATGTTTCCATCATTGCAGAACACCCTCGTGGCCAGCGCTGGGTTGGGCAGCCTCCGGTCTTTTTCCTGGCCCCTGTGGCCAGCATTGTGTCCTCAGAGCAGCTGCATCCAGACAACGGAGGAGTTCTCACTTCATCTACATTCTTGGGCCGCACTCCTCCACCTGGGGTTTGCTGAGCACTGCATTGGTACAACAGGGAGCACAACACAGAACCAAACTCACTGCTTCCCTCCCGAGGACAGAGGGGTGTGCCGCTTAAGGAGAGACGTGGATGCAGCCAAGCAAACTGGAAAACGTCAAGTTTTAAAAACTGCTTTAAGTAAAAATATTCTGAATGAAATTAGGTAAATGGCTTCCAAATATGGCCCATTTTAAGAAATCACTATCTAAGCTCCTGATTTAGAAACAAAGATTCAATCAGGATTTTGACTCTCCTTCTGACCTTGATGAAAGGAGGAAAAAAACACAAGCAAAATCGTTTCTTTGCACGAAATCAGTGTGCAAGGACAGAATCCCCCTGGCTGGAAGAGATCCTGGGAGGCCTTTCCCTTTGGCTTCATTGTTTTAAACAAAATCCACCTCCTTAGAATTTGTTTTTTAAGCCACACATTCTGTATTTCAGATTTAATACTTAGTTTCTAATACTGCTCCTTAGATCTAATAGCTCACTTAGTGAACCCCTGCCTTACTCCACAGATTTAAGGTGCTTAGCGTGTACATAGTTCAGAACGGATACCTGAAAGTAGGTAGCACTGCCTCAAGACTTTCAATAGTCAAAGTAGAAAAGCGAACACAGGTGTTTACACAGTTCACAGTGTAAAAAGGCACAAACAGAGCTGCAGTTTCAACAGCACAGGGTTCCTCTTCAGATGGAAACCTCGGCAATTGTTCTCACATGGGTTTTCATACTTAAAGATGTAATAGATGGCATTTAAGGATATTAGGTTTCAGATTTGGGAAACAGTTACGTTTGCAACTCAGGCAAGTGTATACATAAAATATACAAGGAAGAATAACACTAGAATGATGATTATCATGAGCAATCAACTTCGTTTCTCAGGTCTCAATGCAAGCCCAGGTTCTGATCATTATCATCTTATTATCTGCCTGCCTCAGTTTATCACCTCCAAATGGAGCTTCCCGGGAAAGCACCTGGCCGGTCAGCATCACTTGACCTTCTCTTTGCATGAGCAGTTGCACAGGCTGACATGTCCCTTCCTAGCAAGACTGCCAGTCACTGTCATTTCCATTCTGTTCCTTGAGGCAGCTTGTGGACCTCTACTCATCTACCTTTAGATATTCTACATCTTTTTTTTATTACCACCCCATCCCCACCCCCAGCCCACACTCTGGGTCCCATCATACTCACGGAAACAAGCACAGTGCTTGGGCAAATTTTTGTAATTAATTGTGGCGAAAAGAAAGAAAAATTGATAAGATCTTGGTAGAATGTCAAACTCACCATCCTTTGAGCTGGTCCCCAGAGCGGGCTGCACCAGGGAGAGGAGGGGCAAGGCTGCGATCAGCCCCCTCCAGCCTGGCTGCAAGCAGGCTGCTCCCATGGGGCTGCTGATCAGCATTCACACCAGGGGTGGCTGTGGGGAAGTGAGCGCAGGTGGAAAGCCCACAAACGCATCCCGAAGCAACGGGGACTGGTCTTGCTCCGCCCCATGGGCTGGAGCAGTGAGCCTTCCCTGCCTCCATTAGCATCTTGGGACAAGCAGCCAACCAGAAGCTTCCCCTGAGAAGCAAATCTCCTGCCCAGAAGGTCTGGGACCTTAGCCTCCCTTCACCCCAATATGCTTCTGGGCCATTTCCTCTGAGATGAGTATGTCCTAAGTGATGTTCATTTGCAGGGAAATACGTGTTAATCTATCTGTGAGGCTCAATCGTAGCTCCACTAAAGAAAAACAACATAGTTATTAAAGTATGATTTTGTGAAAAATAGCTGAGTGCCCTGTAATTTGCAGTGGGAGGGCATCATGGGACACTTTTAAAGCTACTGTCAAACTAGAAAAGACAAATTTGCTGGGACTAAACACCTGGGACTAAACGCTTTTAGTACACCTGGGACTAAAAGTAGGTACTTTGTCTTATATACATCCTCAATAATTTGAATTATAAATGGCATCTCTCTTCTATAGTCTTCTGTGCTTTCCATTGGCTTCAAAATAAAATTAAGTATCCATGGCTTGATATTTAAACACCTTGATAGGCTGCCCCCAAATGCCTTGGGTCCTCTGGCCACTTGGAGTGTAGGGGAACATAACCATACCCTAATTGTTCTCTGTCTGCAGAGTCACATGCAGCAATTCCACTGAAGGAATGCGGTGATCGCAGTAGGAATCATCTTTCAGCACTACAGAGTTTGGTGATCACTTTGATTTTTCCCTCTCAAAAGTACGTTACAAATAGGGAATTGCCATAACCACCTTTGCATTTATCTTGTTCCAGTGAAATTGTTAGGAAAAGCACAACACATGTATTATATGGGGTAATGTATTAGGTTCTGAAGCACATATTTTTAGTAGTATACAATTCTCCATATCATCTCAGCTTCCTTACCCTCACCCGCCCACCTTATTTTCATCAAAGTCTGTCCTTCCATCTGGAGTGGTTTCTCCACACTGAATATTATTTGATATAGACAACTGATATTTCATAAAGTATGAATAGAATCCTCTTAGGAAAGCATTGCTACTTACGTGAGCCCAGATCATATGATGGTACATGCCAAGGCAGACCCAGGACAAGTCCCATGGTCCCTGGGCATGGCCCCTCTCAGCTTCCCCACGGAGCTGAGCTGGAGCACCACTGTTTCTCTTGGTTATTTCAGACTTGTCCAGTGTGAAGGGAGGCCCACCTGTCATTTGGGACAGGTTAAGCCACTAAACATCTAAGAATCACACTGGGCATTTCTTTCTAGATTTAAGACTGCATGCTCTAAAAACTGGTAAAGCCCCAGGTAGGAGCTGCTTTGGGAAGGCCAAATTTGAACTAGGTGAAGTGTTAATGAGGAGGTCCTGCATCCCATCAGGCACTTCCCTCATGAGGGCCCCTTATGTCCTCTGCCTCCTTGGCAGGGTTTATTTGCAAACAGTGAAAGAAGTGAACAGAGAAAAGTACAAAAACACAAGGTAGACACCCTCCACTCAGTTCTGGTTCTCACTTCGTCTGGTCATCTGGTTTTCTTCCCCTGTAAGGGGAAGATCCTCACCCAGAAGACTTCACTAGAATTTTCTCTCAATAAGGAAGATAACCAAACAGATAATTTTAAATTGAAACTAGTATGGTAAAAGTGGTTACAGTGTGTATATATGTAGATTCCTTTAAATTTTTAAATAGTTTGAGGTTAGAAACGCAGGGCTGTCTGGTTATAAGGTTTGAGCTCGAAGGTCACTGGATGATGTCATGGTGTGCTGAGACACGCCAACCAAACCTCTATGAGCCTTGTAAGAGCCATGGAAGTCACCCAGTCTGCACTGTGTGCTGCTGTGAACTGGCAACATCTGGTTAGCAGCATATATTCACTGAGAAAAAAAGCCAATTTTTGCTTGTTTTGTTTTGTAAGGCTTATGTTATGGTTTGAGCGTGTCCCCTAAATTCCTCTTAGAAGCTTGGTCCTCTGCAGTGGTGTTGGGAGGTAGGGCCTGATGAGAAGTGATGAGGTCACAAGGGCTCTGCTCTCATGATGGCTTAATGCTGTTATTGTGAGAATGAGTTGTTATCAAAGACGGTCCGCCCCTCTTGCCTCCTTTCTGTCTCCTGCACACGCTTCTGCCTTGTGCCCTTCTGCCAGGGGACAATACAGCAAGGAGGGCTTTACCAGACGCATCCCCTTACCTTACTTTGGACATCCCAGCTCCCAAAACTGTAATAACTCTCTTTTCTTTATAAATGACTCAGTCTGTGGGAATCAGCTATAGCCAGACAACACAGACTAAGACCACTTATAAATGCTCACATTTTACACTTCCCAATTTAGAAACCTGCCAATGAGTCATGCTATTTTCTCTAATTCCAACCACCACAGGTGGTCAGCACGTTTAGTCACTGTTAGAGAAACTGTCTCAAGAGGCTGAATGACTTGCCCAAGACTAGGATGCTGGAAAGAGCCAAAATCCATTCCCAGGTCTTAGGGTGTGGAATTTAGCATCTTTCCAAGCTACATATGCTGGTTATGGTTTAAGATTGGTTCATTTTGTGCTACAGGCGAATACGACCTAGATTCCAGGAAGGCAGCTACATTTTCTCATGCTACCCTGTGGGGTCATCTTCCTTACTGTCCAGTGATTTGTGAAGTCCTCTGTGTGGCTGGTCTCTCCCAGAATCCTTTAGCCTAGAACTTAATAGGTGGTCACTCTGCCCTCACTGCAAAGACTTACAGATACTGATTGATCCTCATCCATGTTGGGCCCATGGTAAAAAGAGATGACTCTGCAATGTGGTGCTACCTTATTGATTGAGACTCCAGTATTCTAAACCTGGCATAATATCAAAGTGACAAATAAGTTTAATTTTCTATTTATGAAAATAAGGATGTGCTGTGAAAAGTCTGAAGTCCAATGTTCAGGAAACTGTAATTGCCAAGTGAATACGTAAAGCACTCAAATAACAAATATTTATTATTTAGTCCTTTAAAAATAATTTACTTTATTACAAAGATAGTAATACAATTTTTAGAAAATACATACATGTACAAAGATTGAAATAAAAAAACTCATAAATATCCAGATTTAAATGTCAGTGTATATCTTCCTGATCTTTTTCTATTATACTGTATATATCAGCATCTAACCTGCTTTTTTAACTATGTCATGTACATTTTGCCATATCAGTACACTTTTTTCTGTAACATTATTTTTTAGAGCATATCAAACCATAGTTTATTTCACTGATCCCCAATTAATTCATAATTAGAATATTTCATGTTTTTCCAGCATAACAGTTCTAGAACATCTTTGATTATAACCTTTGTGTAAATTCCTTTAAGTATTGAGTCAAAGGAGACACACATATTTTCAGGAATTCTGTATAAAATAAATACTAAACTAGACTCCAGGAAAGTGATATCAATTCACATTCCCAATAGCACTGTCCCAATGGGGCTAATTTATCTCCTTTTTAATCTCGGGGTTATTTCCAGTTATAACATCATTTTTATCTCTTGATTCAACAATTGTACTTAGAAGAAGCTCTAAAAATCCCAAACTGAAGCTTCCTTTTAGACCCTCCCTATTAAAATCCACATGAAAGAACAGAATTCAAGAGCCATCAGCAAAATGGAGGAGTTAAAGTTACTGGCTTCTGTCCCCACCACATAATTTCAACTAAGCAAATACCCAGTGGCAAGATTATTGCCCTGATTATCCCAGAAATTGAGAGTGAAGCTGTGACAACTCACTGGACCACAGAGCCAAGAAAAACCATGATCAGAGGGTAAAGAGAATGGTTCTGTTTGATCATGACACCCCTCCCCCAAGCGCACATAGCACCTCACTTGGAGAATTTCTCTGGAATCACAATTTCTACAGTGGGAAAAAAGAGCAGGAGGTGGGCATTCACCTTCCCCACCATTCTGAGACTTTTCACAGGGGCACACTATGGTCCTTTCCCACTGGAAGCACTGCAGGTGCCAGCAGGGTTAGCCTACTAGGTGTAAATTAGAAACAAAGAATGGGGGTGGGGCTTACAGCAATCAGCAAACAAATCACAAAGCCAACTGTAGGGAACCTGGGCTTAGGGCACCATTTGGCACTACACGGGCTGTAGCACTCACGGGCTTAAAGACCAAAAAAGACAGTGTGCTTACAATTTCTGGACAGACCTACTGTACAAGGACAATCACAGACAAAGCCAGATTGCAAAGACTGTTTATAAATACCTATATATTCAATGCTCAGATATCCATATATAACTACAAGGATGAAGGTCAGGGAAACATGATGTCACCAAACAGACAAAGTGCCAGTGACTGACTCTAAAGAGGCAGAGATACATGATATTCCTGAGATAATTCAAAATAGCTGTCTGAAGGTATAAAACTCACTGGTAAAAATAACTCAGGATGAAACCCTGTCTCTACTAAAAAATACAAAAATCTAGCCAGGCGAGGTGGCGGGCGCCTGTAGTCCCAGCTACTCAGGAGGCTGAGGCAGGAGAATGGTGTAAACCCAGGAGGCGGAGCTTGCAGTGAGCTGAGATCCGGCCAGTGCACTCCAGCCTGGGCGACAGAGCGAGACTCCGTCTCAAATAAAAATAAAATAAAAAAAAAATCAGGAACTGATAACCAAATGATGATGATGATGAACAACCTAGAGGACTGGTTGAATTCGTTGCTCAAACTAGAGAAAAACACTGTCCTACTAAATGATACCATTTTAAATAAACTGATTGGTCATTACTGTCAAGCAATTGAAGTAATTTGTCCAGATACAAATAAAGATGAAGGTTTTGCTCAAATTCAAGTGAGATTTAAAAGCTGAATTAAAAGCTATTCAAGAGTCAGATGACGCATAAGCGGCTATAGCAAACTCCAAGACATTTGCTTTTGTGCATATATTTTCTGCACAATTTGAAATGTCTCAAGGTAATTTCAAAAAAAGTAAACACCTTCTTCATAAAGCTATAAAATATGGAGCAGTACCACTAGAAATGCTGCAAACTGCCACGCAGAATTGAAACCTCCAAGAAAGGAGCTGCTTTCAGAGAAGGAAAAGAGTTCATCAACATTGACAATATTAACTACCCAAGAATCATTCTCTAGTTCATTGGACATTTACAGAATAGGAACATGCTGTAACTAGGCAATTAGGCAACAGAAAGCAAAGGCATCCAAATTGGGAAGGAGGAAGTTAAACTGTCCCTGTTTACAGATGACATGATCATAAGTATAGAAAATCCTAAAGACTCCACCAAAAAAACTGTTCAAACTAAAACACATTCAGTAAAGTTTCAGGATACAAAACCAATACACAAAAACTAGTATTATTTCCTTTTTTTGAGACAAGATCTCACTCTGTTGCCCAGGGTGAAGTGCAATGTTGCAATCACAGCTCATTGCAGCCTCAGCCCCCTGGGCTCAACCAATCCTCCCACCTCAGCCTCCCAAGTAGTTGGGACCATCACATCTGGCTAACTTTTGTATTTTTTGTAGAGAAGGGGTTTTGCCATGTTGCCCAGGCTGGTCTCAAACTCGTGAGCTCAAGCAACTCACCTGTCTTGGCCTCCCAGAGTGCTGGGATTACAGCCATAACACCAGTATCATTTCTATACATTAATAGTGAACTATTTGAAAAAGAAATCAAGAAAATCCCATTTACAATAGCTACAAATAGATACTATATATATATATATATATAAATAAACTTAACCATGGTGAAAAATCTCTAAGATGAAAACTATAAAACACTGATGAAAGAAACTGAAGACATAAATAAATGGGAAGTTATCCTGTGTTCATGGATTGAAAGAATTATTTCTTAAATGTTCATACTGTCCAAAGCAATCTGCAGATTCAGTGCAATTCCTATCAAGATACCAATGAAATTCTTCACAGCGATAGAAAAAAAATCCTAAAATTCATATGTAACCACAAAAGACCTTGAATAGCCAAAGCAATCTTGAGCAAAAAGAACAAAGCCGGAGGCATCATAATACCTGACTTCAAAATATACCATAAAATTAAAGTTATAAAAACAGCATGGTAGTGGTATAAAAATAGATAGATAGATCAGTGGAACAGAGAACCCAGGAATAAATCCACACATTTACAGCCAACTGATTATCAACAAAGGTGCCAATAACACACATTTATTGAAAAGAAAGGACAGTCTTTCAATAAACGATGCTAGGAAAACTGAAAATCCACATGCAGAAGAATGAAATTAAACCCTTATCTCCCACCATATACACAAATCAACTCAAGATGAATTAAAGACATAGATGTAAGACCTGAAACTATGAAACTGCTAGAGGAAACACAGGGGAAATGCTTCACTATATTTATACAGGCAAGAATTTTATGAACAAGACTTCAAAAGCACAGGCAACAAACGCAAACAATGGGCAAATCAAACTACATCAAATTAAAAGGCTTCTGCACAGCAAAGGAAACAACCGACAGAGTGAAGAGACAATCTATAGAATGGGAGAAAACATTATATTTGCAAACTATACATCCGACAAAGATTTAATATCTAAAATATAAAAGGAACTCAAACAACTTAATAGTAAGAAAACAAATAAGCCTATTTAAAAATGGGCAAAAGACCTGAAGAGACTTCTCAAAAGAAGACAAGCAAACAGCCAATGGATATATGAAAAAATGTTCATCACTAATCATCAGGAAAATGAAAATCAAAACTACAATGAGATATCACCTCAGTCACCTCATACCAGTTAAAATGGCTATTACCAAAAAGACAAAAGATTAGCTTTGTTTGGGCCTTTCTTGGAAAAAAAAAAAAAAAGACAGAAGGTAAGTGTTGGCAAGGATGTGGAGAAAAGGAAGTTTTTGTATGCTGTTGGAGGAAATGTAAATTAGTATCCCCATTAAGGCAAACAGTATGGAGGTTCTTTAAAATATTAAAAATAGAACTACCATATGATCCAGCAATCCCACTACTGGGTATTCACCCAGAGGAAATGAAATCAGTATATCAAAAAGACATCTTGCACTCCCATATTCACTGCATTATTCACTACAGCCAAGATATGGAAACAACCTAAGTGACCAACAGATGAATGGATAAACAAAATGGACATAAACACAATGGAGTACTATTCAGCAATAAAAAAGAACAAAATCTGGTCATTTGCAACCACATGGTTGAACCCCTGGAGAACATTATATTAAGTGAAATAAGCCGGGCATAGACAATGCACGATCTCACTTATATTTAGAATCTAAAAAAGCAAATCTCATAGAAGGAGAGTAGAATGGTAGTTACCAGATGCTTAGGTGTTTGAGGGCAGTGGGTAAGGGAGACCCTGGTCAAGGATATATAATTACAGTTGGATAAAAAGAAATGCTGGCTGTGGTGGCTCATGCCTGTGGTCCTAGCACTTTGGGAGGCTGAGGCTGGCAGACTGCTTGAGCCCAAGAGTTTGAGACCAGCCTGGGCAATGTGGTAAAACCTCATCTCTACAAAAAATACAAAAATTAGTCAGGCACAGTGGCACACACCTGTGGTTCCAGCTACTTGGGAGGGTGAGGCAGGAGGGCTACTTAAGCCCTGGAGTTTGAGACTGCAGTGAGCCGTGATTGTACCACTACACTCCAGCCTGGGGGACAGAGCCAGACCCTGTCTCCTCCAAGAAAAAAAAAGAGCTAAAAACCAGAATAGGCAAATATATAGAGACAGATATTAGATAAGTAATTGCCTGGGGTCAGGAGGTATATGCTGGGGGAGAACAGAACAAGGGAAGAGAGAAAAATGAAAAATGATTACTTATGGTTAAGAAGTTTCTTTATTGGGTGATGAAAATGTTCTAAAATTGATAGTGGTGATGGTTGTACAACTCTGAGAACATACTAAAAACCACTAGACAGTCTATTTTAAATGGGTGAATTGTGTGATATGTGAATTACATCTCAATACAGCTGTTTTAAAAAGTACTGAATTGTTACCTCTTCAAAATGATGGATGCTTTGCTAAATTGGCAACGTACACTAAGAACACGAATGTCATTAAACACCTTTGCCTAGTGGCTGAACCAGAATTCCAGCCCCAGGACTACTGTTGAGGCCACATTCTAGGTCCCCAAAAGTGGGCTCCTTCACACCAGGCACAGTTCCTCACTGTAAACTTAGCCTACAGAACTGACGGCTAAGCAGTTCCCTGCTGGGCCAAGGAAGCGCTGAAGGACGACAGGACCACTAGGATGCTAGCCAGGAGCAACTGGAATGTGAAATTCTTAAATGTCTCCAATATGGCACAGAATGACTTCAAAATTCAGCTGATAAAATTCTTGGATAAAAAGAATTGCTGGGTGTGGTGGCTTACGGCTATGATCCTAGCATTTTGGGAGGCTGAGGCGGGCAGACTGCTTGAGCCCAGGAGTCCTGGGCAACATGGCAAAACCTCATCTCTACAAAACAATATAAAAAACACACCTGTGGTTCCAGCTACTTGGGAGGGTGAGGCAGGAGGACTGCTTAAGCCCAGGAGTTTGAGACTGCAGTGAGCCGTGACTGTACTACTGCACTCCAGCCTGGGGGACAGAGCCAGATCCTGTCTCCCCCAGGAAAAAAAAAAAACAGCTAAAAACCAGAATAGGCAAATATACAGAGACAGATATTAGACAAGTAATTGCCTAGGGCTAGGAAGTATATGCTGGGGGAGAGCAGAACAGAGGAGGAGAGAAAAGATGTGCCTACCAAAAGGACATGGGGTCCTCAGCTCAGGGCAGGCAAGGTATGGGACTGCCTTATTTTACCCTGGCATTTAGGACAGTACTCCACAAACCACAAATTCTTATAAATCACAGCCAGTAGAAGTATGTCTCAAAATCCAGAAAGCTATTTAAAAGAGGTCTCAACACTTTGAGATGTTAGTCTTGAAATAAGTTAATTTTTCAAATTATATTCATTCCTCTAAATGGATTAAATTGCTATTTCTTGACCTGGCAAAATTTTACCTTGGAAGATCATTCAATAGAGCAGCACTGTGCCCTTCTCTAAGTCTGTGGTTTTTGTATGGGCTCCTGCCATCATTTTTCACAGCTCTTTGAGGAGCAAAGAGGTGGAGGACGAGGTAGACACTAAGTAGCAAGTTGTGATAGGAATCAGAAACAGATACCAACTTCTTGAATCTCAACTAAGGTTTCTTTAGCCACATTCTACACAAAGATAAAATCTTAAGCCATTCATTAAAATCTTCAAAATTATGTGTATTTGATAATAAACATCATATAGAGCAAATGGTTAAGTCACTAATACCATTCTCTTTAACAATAATTTCAGTTTTATAAAACTACTTTCAGATATTGTTTCATTTTGTATCATGATTTTTAAGTTTTCTCACTACAGCTGGAATTAATTTTGTTACAACGAGGAAGAAAGGGTTTAAAAATTAAAATGGCATCTTCTAATTTTAAAATGTTAATTTAACAAAATATTCCACCCTATTTAAACATTATTAAACACAGGCCAGGCATGGTGGCTTACGCCTGTAATCCCAGCACTTTTGAGAGGCCAAGGCAGGTGGATCACGAAGTCAAGAGATCGAGACCATCCTGGCCAACATAGTGAAATGCCATCTCTACTAAAAATACAAAAATTAGCTGGGTGTGGTGGGACGTGCCTATAGTCCCAGCTACTCGGGGGGCTGAGGCAGGAGAATCGCTTGAACTTGGGACGTGGAGGTTGCAGTGAGCCAAGATCGTGACACTGGCACTCCGGCCTGGCAACAGAGCAAGACTCTGTCTCAAGGAAAAAAAAAAAAACTGAACCAAGCAAACAAACAAAAAACCATTATTAAACATCAAAAGAACCATTCAAATACACTGGTTTTACCAAAAAACATGAAAAAGCCAAAATATAAATTTTCATGTTAGCTAGTCTTCGATTTCTTCATCTTGTCCTAAGCTACTTAGGCCTCAGTTTTGTAATGTGACATTAAGATAACGTTTACGGATGGGTGTGATGGTTAATGCCTGTAATCCCAGCACTTTGGGAGGCCCAGGTGGGCGGGTGGCTTGAGCCCAGGAATTCAAGACCAGCCTAGGCAACACAGTGGGACTCTATCTCTATGAAAAATTAAAAACTAGCTGGATGTGGTGGTGCACACCGGTAGTCCCAGGTAGTCAGGAGGCTGAGGTGGGAGGATGCCTTGAGCCAAGGAGGTCAAGGCGGTGAGCCATGATTGTTGCCCTTCACTCCAGTCTGGGTGACAGAGTGAGACCTTGTCTCAAACAAAACAAAACAAGAAAATAAAAGATATTGTTGATCATGTCCACCTCCACAGGACAATGAGATAGAATTATAATAGGAAATATGATAGGTATGTTTTAGGGAGAATGAGCACATCTACCAGTACTGAATCAGCTTTGATGTTCAGAAACATCAAAGAAATATGGTCTCATCACCTAACACAGATGATACCTTAGAAGTTTCCTTTGTTTCTACTCTAAATAGAAGGGTCTTCTTTCCAGAACGACAGATCCGATGCACTGCGGAAGAAAGAAATATAAGGAATTACAACCTAAACCCAAAACTGGCCCCAGGAAGAAACTAATTGGAATGGCAGAAGGAGCTCCCAGCGAAAAGCTGTGTTGGCTGGGCCAGCTCTCCAGGCATCAAGAGGGGAGTGGACTCAGGTGGGCTTGAGTACTCAGCAAGAGAGAGAGGGACCCCAAATGCTGCAGCTTTGACACCCCACAGCGCTCTGAGTAACCAAGGCAGTGGCAGCGGGGTGACAGAGGCTATACTTTCTGTCACTGGGCTCCAAGGGGCAGGAGCAAGCAGGGTGAACACACTGAAATGCAAGACTGACTGTGCGCTACAGGCCGTGCTGAGCTAGAGCCTCTGCCTGGAGGGAAAGTACCCCCAGCTCCCAGGCCACAGCTGCATGAATTCTGGCTACTACACCAAGTCTAAATACATGAGGATTTTCACAACGTCAATGAGAAATTGTTCTTTAAAGTCTGAATAAATAAATTCTAGCTTTTCTTTTCAATGTCTTAAAAACAAAACAAAACAGACATGAGTAACACGAAGTGATATGTTTATCCAACTGTGTGCCATTAAGTCAACTTTTAGTTAAAATGTTAGAGAGGGACAAATAAGTACAGTGTGTCGATGTGCGGTGCTGTGAGGACACAGACCAGTGATCAGAACACAACGCCTACGGCCTCTCCCATCCTGACAAAGTCTCTGCATGCCAACTCCAGCAACAGGGTGCTAGGACAGCGCAGGGATGAAATACTGAAGGGAGACGTCTTCGTGAAGCAGATCAAAATGCACCATCTTGTTATTCACAATATCTGGGAAGAGAAAAGCCATGATTTTAAAGATCTAGTGCAGCACACACATTTTGATATCTACTTTTTCAGAACAGCCTTCCCAGCCTGTGCCTCCTGTTTTAGGCATCTGTCTTCCCCGAGGCAGCTGTGGAGACCACAGTCTCTCACTCTCACTGCCACAGCTGAGGCTGCATCACTGGCATTTAGGACAGTACTCCACAAACCACAAATTCTTATAAATCACAGCCAGTAAAAGTATGTCTCAAAATCCAGAAAGCTATTTAAAAGAAGGTCTCAACACTTTGAGATGCTAGTCTTGAAATAAGTTAATTTTTCAAATTATATTCATTCCTCTAAATGGATTAAATTGCTATTTCTTGACCTGGCAAAATTTTACCTTGGAAGATTATTCAATAAAGCAGCACATCTACCAGTACTGAATCAGCTTTGATGTTCAGCACTGGTGGCTTCCTGCAGCGAGGAAAGGAAGAGTGAAGTGGCCCAAGCCCTTGGAAAAACACCCAGCAGGCTGGCTTTCTGGCAAACCACATTCACCCACATCAGCATCCTTCTGCGGGCAAGAGCAGCTCCTCACCAGTGAGTGGAGGAACTGTGCTGAGAAGAGTCGAGAGCCAGGATCCCCCAACACCTGGGACAGACTGTCACACACTGCTGCATGGGATGGACCCCTGCATCTCAACAGTCCTGCCAATCCCGTGAGGGCCATGGGGGATGGCTAAAATCCAAGGCATCAGGCATGCAACCAAGCAGGGAAGTAAAGAGCACATGACGGCGGGCAGGAGCACACAGTGTGACAACCACCCCAAGCTCGGGGAGCTGCAGCACAGCAGCCGAGGAAAGCTCTCCAGCACATATGAGTGAGTGACAAGAAACCATGTGTGAGCAGGCTGCAGAGAGGCCAGTCCCAGGAGACGGGAGGTCGGGGAAAGGACCGGAGAGGACAAGCAGGAAGACAAGCATTCTTTAAGAGAGGTGGTGCAAGGGCACAGGAGAGGCAGAGACTGAGGGTGGCAGGACCTAGCTAGAGGAGGGGACAACTGATTCGACACCTGAAGGAGACTGACAGAGACAGAAAAGGGGCTTTGGGAAGTTAAGAAGGTATGAGAAGTTCAACCTAGGGTTGTTTTTTTTTTTAAATTTTTTGCTACATCACAATTTGCTGGTCCTCCTTTCTCTGCTACACATGGGGACACCAAAGTGAATGTTGAGAAGACACATGGCTTAGTCAACCACCTTTGATAAGAACTCTTCTGTGTTCCTCATCAGCCTTGGATTCAGAAGGTCCCCAAAATACCAAGTTCAAAGACTGATGTTGTGCAGCACAGGGACCCCCCAACCCGTGTTTCCACACTCTACATAGACGAGGAGTATTTCACCCTCTCACCATTCACACTGTGCTTGTCAGGACCAAGGGTCTGGGCATTGTATAGGAGCTTGGGAGAAGTGCAGCCATGAGGCCCAGCCCAAACTATGAACAAGGAGTCCCTTTACACGACCTCCAGGTGACCTCCATGCACATCAAGGTTCTGAGAAGCACCTTTAAGGACCCGGCACTGCCACACAGCTCCCACCATGCTTGGCCTTAGAAATATGACACCATTCATGTCAAAGTTCCTTAAAAAGCAGCACAGGTACCTCACTCCAAAACTCCTCATGATCTGGCCTCATCTAGCTTCTCCATCTCTACCCTCAGAGCTGCTTCTCTGGCGGTATCTCCTTCTGTGCCCATCACTCCAACTGATGCCTTCCCCAATTCCCTAACACCCATTGCTCCTCCCATGGTCTCTTCTGATTCTCTTCATGTCTCTCGTTCAAAAGGGCTGGTCCTTGACATTGCCACCTAGAATGTTCTGTTCCTTCTCTACAGCACACTGCAGATCCGAAGGGGATGAGGTGCAGCGTTGGCCCAACCTCCCTCTCAGCTCAGCCTGGGAGCTATTCTACAAAACGTGGAACTTCAAATCCAGGCTGCAGTCGCTGTCATTTCAGTAGAAGGTGACAAAAATGCCTTGAAAAGCTCTTGGCAGGTAATGACCTTCTCATGTGTGGTCAGCAGATGAATAGCGCTGGAGCAGGTGTGTGACCTCACAAGACGGGACCCAGCCAGAATCAAGAGGCAACTGTTAACCAGCAGCCAAGGGATAGATATGGGGCAGCGAGTGCAGGCCAGCATAGCCACAGAAAGGAAACAAGGCATCACAAGGGAAAACTTAAATCCAAGCCAAACCGTGTCTGGCACTCTGAGTAGGTCAAATTAGATGGCCATGGAGAAGGTGAGATGATCTGCACCCATCTTCCCGAGGGCGTCTCCAGGTGCGCTGGCCAGCTGAGGCAGCACACAACCCACCTATCAACCAGTGTGGCTGCCGGTTGCAGGCGCTAACAGAGTGCCCAGGGGTTGTTTCTCTGCTGCCACCTTAGGTACTTCTAAATCCAGGAAAATTAAAAAACCCGACTGTCCTAGGAAGCTAAAGTCCACATAATTGAGCTTTTTTTTTTTTTTGGACTTATGAGACTATATGCAATCTGTTAGATTAGAGTTGACTGAAGTATTTAGAATATGAAAGAATATGAAAAACAAAAGAGAGAAGCACACTCACTGCATAAGGCTTTTGTGGGATTTACTTGTTGTCCAGCAAGAAACTGTAGGAGCTTCCTAATATCTATGTGCACTTCAGCCATGTGTTCCACGTTTCTGTCTTGATGGGTGCTTTCAGAGGCTAAAATGATAGGAATGCGTTTAAATACAACATCTTCGCACATAACAGGAAACCTGGAGACACTTGCATTTTATCTGAATAAGTGATTCACTTCAGCACTGGTTTTAGCATCCTGGAGAAATATTGCAACTTGTAAATGTTGTCATTCATTAAGCATTAGGTCCTAACTATTTAAAATACGATGATAATTTCCAGGCATCTTTATTTACAGGGGACTTGAAATATAACTCAATCTCCCTCTTTAGGTCAAAGAAAATTGCATTTATTTGTACTCACTCACTATGTATTTTAAGAGTGAAAATATATACATTAACTAATGCAAGGGCCTGTCATTCTCAAGTGCAATTAAAAAAAATCCTTTCAACTTCTGAGAAAGTACCAAAGGTAAGTCCCACCTTATGTTTATTAAAAGAAACAAAATCAGAATGAATCACTTTACACAATATTATCAAAGGTATAACCACATGGATTTCACTCTGCCGGAACAGGATGCTCTTAATTAGAAAGTAAACATTCCTTCCAACTCTATGCTAAAATCTGTGCTTATATTCAAGCAAACTTGTAGTGACTTAATTCTAAACGTAACCAGGGCCGATTTTATTGGTTCTGGAACACCAATGTATCATAAAATGATTTTCTCATCATCCCCAGGTGTTTCTCCCCTGGTCCTTTGCCTGCTTTCCTGCTGAGGCAGCCCCTGCTACTGTGCAGCTGCCCACTTTCCAGCCATGATTCTAACCCCCTCTTGGCTTATGACTCACCAGACTGTACAACCATCCCCTCTTTCTCCACTTGCTGAACTGACTCTATCGTCCCTTATTACCTTGTATGAGATGAGAAATGTCATCAAGTGAAACAGTTTTGCATCTGCTACACTAATTTCTTACCTGTGGAAGTAACTAAAGGAGGAGAATATAAGAACAAATGTATCTACCTTTCTGAATCCATTCCAGGTGAGAAATGGAAATCTTTAGGAGTAGAATAGGAATTGAAGAGCTGGAAGGGATCTTGGAGGTTATTTAACTTGATCCAAATTCTACAGAGTATGGAGACCCTGCACAGATTGGTCAGCTACTTGGTGGCACAGCTTCTCCCTCTGATGGCTAAATGCTCCACTACACCACAGAGATACGTAGTCCAATCTCAATTCCTTTGTTCTTTACCCAAGCATGAAACAAAGTCAACTGAATTTCAACCTTTTTACATTAAGAGACCTCAATAGGTAGGTTATCTGAAACAGTTAACTTATCAAAAGCAAAATATAACCCACTAGAACACTTACCTAAAGGAGGATTTCCAAGATCTTTAAAATGAGTTGTAACACATACTAATTCAGTTTCTATTTTCAAATTCAATTCTCCATCTAGGTTTGCTTCAATAACCTGCAAATTGAGTATTTTACATAGTCTTAGAAAAGGAAGACAAAAGGAAAAAAACTCCATGGGCAGCAGCTTTCACACAACCAGATGACAAAGTACCCTACAAAACCTCAAAACACCTCAGAGCGCCCTGAGATCCCCGTGCTATCAGCGAAAGAGAAAAGATAAGGCCCAAGAGCCAAGAACTCAGAAACCTCCCAAAAATCCCAAAGGGGAAGTCCCCCTGCCTGCCTCCCGGAATGGAGAACACAGTAAAGATGTGAAAACAGGTAGAACTCAGAGAGGACTTGCCAGGAGACTACAGCAGCACAAGGGCAGGGCTCTAGGGAGGGCTGGGTGGAGCTGATGAGAACTCCCTCACAGCAGGAGAGAGTCTTGCACTGAGAAGGAACCACGGGAAGTAAGAGCCTCAACTGAGCAGAATGGGTACCTCGGGCAAAAAAAAAAAAAAAAAAAAAAAAAAAGGAATGAAGCTTTAAAAGAACGAAAAAGAGGGACAGATCTCAGAAAGTACTGGGGACGTGGTGAGGATGCATGTTTTAATATTTTATGGTTACAAAGAATAGAGAATTCTAGAGTCATTAAATTAGAAAATTATTTTGGTCCACTTTCACTCCTACAATGAAACTTCCTCCTAAAATAACCAGAAAAACCACCTACAACAGCAACAACAAAAGGATTGTGGTTGACTTCAATATAGTAATATTCTGAAAAAAGAAAAATAGAAATTATAATGTCCAAATAGCACAGAAACTAAAGACACTCTGCAAACCAGATGCAGAGAGTAGCCTATTATTTCAAGGCCAACTAAAACAAATGAACAATAATAAAAGCTATGACAGAACAACATGAATCAGAACTAGGGAAGCTCAGACATGAGATGACCAGACAGTATGCACATATGAAAACACAGCTAACAGCACAGGAAGTAATTAGAAACACAAGGAAAATTTTCAGAAACAGAAACTAGTTTAGAAGGAAGAAGACTAGAGCAAATAGGTGCCACAGAGAGAACAGTAAGAGAAACTGGGATGGAAAGGAGAAAAATAAAATTTACCAAACAGAAACAAAGAGATGAAAAGGATCTGACAGAAAATAATAAAGATGGTGGAGAAGAACCAAGCCCTCTGAGTACCAGAAGAAAAAGAAAGCACTGGAAAATAAATGCTATCAACTATAGCTCAAAACTTTCCTGAAGTGAATGAAGAGTTGGGCCCACTTACTGAAGGGACACACCACACACCTGGGAAAATTGACCCCAGATGGTCAAGACAGTTGGATTTAAAGAAAATGGGAAAAATCCCCAGAGTATTTAGTCCCCACCTTCAAATGAATAAATCCAAGCTGTGAAACAAAATCAGAATGGAATCAGACTTTTTGATAGCAATAATATACACCAGCAGACAACGCAGTGCAGTGAGCCAAACTGACATTATAAACACATGATAACCAATGGAATCCTATTCCTGTGAGTCCTTTCTGAGTGATATGCTAGAGAATAAGCTTTTGAAAACCAAAAAATCATTGGAGAACTTACAGCATAAACAGTGTGAGCCTTATTTTGACCTTTGGAACCAAAACTAAACAATAGGAGTGAAGAGGACAGAATAATGTGTAGTAATAAAATTTTATGCTCTGATGATGTAGACATAATATAACCATTACAAAACAGGAAGGAGGAAAATGAGAAAAGAATGTGGAAATCAGTGTCTTATTTTTATAAAATATAATAAACCATTTGTCATAAATACACATTTAATATGACTATAAGGCCTTTAGAACTTCATGAGAACATAGCCATTTATTTAGAAAATAAACTCACATGTTGGAAAATGAAATTTCCAAATCCAGAAGGGTCTGGGGCTGCTGTCGGGTTACCAGGACTGAGGATGGCTGAGCTGAACTCCACATGCCCAGGCTACCAGACTTCTGCCTCTCCCTCACATACCATCAGGCGCCCCTCTTCTACTCCTGCTCTTGCTGCCTTAGGACTGTCTCCATAGGTCACAGGGGGCCTCCTTTCCTTTGAAGCTCCTCTCTACCCACCCCAGCAACCAATCAGTTCTTTTATTTGGATGGAACCTAGAAATGAAGCATATGCCACAGTGTGGTTTGAGGTTTTGCTAACCTATCCTGGTCCACTCCCGCACCTACAACGAAACTTCCTCCTAAAAGAACTAGTACATATTATTTCTCTTTTTGACATTGATATCTGCTCAATGTTAAAGCCTAGGAGGTCTCTGGAAAGCCCGTGTGTAGTCTGCCAGACAGCATTTTGCCATCTTGTACTATAAAAGTGTCATCTAGCAACTAGTCTTATTTAGGGCCATTCCATCCTCACAGTGCCACAGAGAGAAAAGAGAGAAGGCATCCTGTCTGCACAGCTCTGTATCAGTGTCCATGTTTACTGAATACAATTTAGTGTTCTTTGTTCCTGTTCCTTAAAATTGGTGAACTCTGAATAGTTTTCATTCCAAAAACAAAGTTTTTCTAACTTGGGTGAGCTCTTATTTCTGAGTTTTTTACATTAATAGAAAAATAGTGCCCCAGACTTACTTGTTATATAATCTACTTTGAATGAGAAATACTCATTTTCAACCCTTTTCTTTCATTAATCCAAAAAACAGATTGTTATATTTCCTAACCCGCTTTCCTACAATCTGGAACACTAGGTGACTGAAATAAAATATATAAAACAATCTTTGTGAATATGCTGGACTGCTTACTGGGGCTCTGTAAGGTTAACACATGACTTATGCTCATTTGTTCCAAACAACCACACACCCAAGATCTGTAAATTCCCATTGTTTTGAAAAACAATGGTTTTAGATATAAATAAATAAATACTTATTCAAAAATGCAACTTGCAATGGTCCTAGATGCACTTCAGGCTTAAATGTTCTCTTGCATTTTCTTTGAATTCCTAAAAGTGTCAGTAACAGAACAGTAGATTCTAACTCCCTCCTAAATGTTAACACGTGGTACCTAGCACATGGTGGCTTTGAGTCAATACTTATTGAAGAAATTAACAAACAACTAATTCTCCGAACACTGGTCACTCATGTCTATTTTATGATTCGATTATTTGGAATATGATGCACATCAACACACTTGATTTCTTAAGTATCAGGGTAAGATCTTTTCAATGATGTCCTTAAAATAGTCACCTATTGTTTACTGAATGCTGACTATACTGGGCACCTAGTAAAAATTGTCTCTAGATTTATAAAAAGTGACGAGGCCCCTGTCATAGCTGCACTGTTATCCCTATTTGGGGTAGTACCCAGCACTAGGGCACTCACTGCACAGCGCAGCCTGGAGCTGAACCCAGGTGTGTGGCTCCAAAGACTCCCCTCTTCCACATCATGACTCTAAACATAGACTCTCTGGTTTCCATCATTAAGGTGACCCTGCAAAGCTGTTTCTCAGATAACATTTGAAGTACAATATAGTACGGCACTGATATGGTTTGTTTTGGCTCAGTATTCCCAGCCAAATCTCATCTCAAATTGTAATCCCCAAGTGCTGACGAAGGGGGCCTGGTGGTAGGTGACTGGATCACGGGGGCAGCTTATCCCATGCTGTTCTCATGATAGTGAGGGAGTTCTCATGAGATCTGATGGTTTTAAAAATGACAGTTTTTTCTGTGCTCTTCTCTCTTCAGCTGCCATGTAAGACGTACCTTGCTTCCCCTTTGCCTTCTGTCATGATTGTAAATTTCCTGAGGCCTCCTCAGCTAGACAGAACTGTGAGTCAATTAAACCTCTTTTGTTTATAAATTCCCTGGTCTCAGGTAATATCTTTATAGCAGTGTGAAAACAGAGTAATACAGGCATAAATCACAAAGTACTGTTACGTGATGTGGTCTGAAGGTAGGCAGCATTGACATCCCCCAGGAGCTGGTCAGCAATAGTCTCAGGCTCCAGCTCAGACCTCCCAAATCAGAACCTGCACTTTAACCAGATCCCAGGGGATTCACACACATGGTAGAACTTAGAAGCAATGTCTTAGAACATGATGTCGATTCCCTTCAGTTCTTGCTTATTTTTCTGTTCCTGCATGAGTCACATACACAACCCACCCCATCAGTCACACTTCACATTTAATGAAAGGAAGTGACTGGGCATGTCTAATGGGAAGGTGGACATTTTTAGTGTGTTGAGTCTACCATTTTCCTTAATTCTACTGCCTGTAATATTCAGACACAGAATTCTGGATACCCAGGAAGACCTCATTATGTACTTTGCTATAGTAACTTGATTGATTATGTATTTTGCTACAGTAACTTGATCGATTATGTACTTTGCTACAGTAACTTGATAACTTTCCATTTAGTAATTCCAGATTGTAGTAGCCACTCCACAAAATGTCTGTTTTTTAAACTCCAAAAAAGAGAAAACAAAACACCTCTGATGATTCTAAGCTACCCTTCTACGTCTCTACTTTGCTGAATCATTTTCATTGAACAGAAAGAACAAACAAATGCCATCCTTCAATTAACCGCTTTGTCTTTTCTCTCCTGGGCCTCTTTGAATTTCTCTGGAAGTCCCCCAGAGTATCCCTAGATGAAGCCAGCCTGACAACTGGATCGACATCACTGCAGTCACAGGTGACACCAATGTCGGCACAGTGCACACTGCTTCATGGAAAACAGATTTTAAATTAAAATGAGCTCTATATAGAATTTATGAAAGAAAAGCCTTGAGTTAGGTCCAACGACAGCAATGCTCTTAGTGAGCAGAACTCTAGAAAAAAACAGCCCAATGTACATTTTCTAGGCTTCAAAATACTTTTGTGATTTCAAAGACCTCTTGAAGCTAAATTTTAACACTAAAATTTAACACTAAATTTTAACACTAAAAATTTAACACACTAAGAATGTCCACCTTCCCATTAGAGATGCCCAGTCACTTCCTTCTTTCATTAAATGTGACACTTACTGCTGCCTACCGAGTGGCAATCCCAAACTGGGCAGCTGGGACACAAAGATGATTAAGACGGGGTTTCCCTTATCAAGACGCTGGTGGTTCAGGAGACCTTCAGAGATATTAGCAGGTGATTTACCATGTACACTGGACAGCTCAGCTCCATGCAGGAGGGGCTTCCAGAGGGGTGGTGGGGAAAGGTCTGTGATGAAGCATGAGAATGGCTAAGTGCCTTCCAGGGAGATGGAGAGAAGCAGCCATGTGCGAAATGGCAAAGAAACTGAACAGAAAAGAAGAGGCATTGTCGGGGAATACCAGAACCCAGCCTGGTTCTGCAGGGAGGGTGTGGCAATACAACAGAGATGTGGCTACAGAGGTGGCCTGGTATACTAGGAAGATCAAAAGTTTACGCTTCATCAGGTGGACAGTGGTTTTTAAAAGATTCAGGGACATAACCAAGTGTGTTCTTTGGAGTGGGGTAGGAGGGAGCAGGGGGCGGGGGAGGGGCAGTGAATGAAGGAAGAACTCAGAATAACCCCAGGTATGAATGAGGATAATCCACATATTTCCCACCACTGTCACACACTGTAACATTTCGAGCCACGTGGCCATAGGAGACTTTCACAAAATAAACAGAAAATAAACAGAAATATAAAAGTGCCCCCTAGCTTGGTGTGAGGGGTGCTTGGAATAAAGGCTGCTATGGTGTGGCATACCTTTGTCCCTGGCTCACTGAAAGACATTTGGCATGCAGACAGGAAACTCCAAACTCACTGTCAATCATATCAGTGACTCATAGAAAAATATGGGCACATTAGCAGGTAAAAGATACAGTGTTCTGGCCAGGCGCCATGGCTCACGCCTATAATCCCAGTACTTTGGGAGGGATCATGAGGCAGATCACGAGGTCAGGAGATCGAGACCATCCTGGCTAACACGGTGAAACCCCGTCTCTACTAAAAATACAAAAACAAAACAGTAACTGGGCGGGGTGGCGGGCGCCTGTAGTCCCAGTTACTTGGGAGGCTGAGGTGGGAGAATGACGTGAACCCGGGAGGCAGAGCTTGCAGTGAGCCGAGATCGCACCACTGCACTCCAGCCTGGGCGACACAGTGAGACTCTGTCTCAAAAAAAAAAAACAAAACATAATGTTTCATCCAAAATGTAAGAGGAAAAACAGGCAGAACGGCTGAACAGATCCTTAATATACTATAAATATAAACACAAGGGATTAAAGGCAAACATAAAAGCTTTCCTCAGTGAATGAGACTTGAAAAGTACTGGAATAGGTTTCTAAATCCAACTAGCAATCTGCAGGTTCTCAGCACTAGGCCAGGTCCTCATGAGTGGGAACTCGGTTAGGAGGTGCCCATCTGCGTAGACTGCTGCAGGGTGAGCTAGAGCACCCACGCCACCCCACCAAATACTTCAGAGTTCTTTTCTAAAGAAGTTGTGACTTACGAGGTGATTGCTGATGTTTTTCATTTTTTCCACAACACTCTTCATCGTCTTCAAGACTGGTAAATAAATACTAACCTACAAAACCAATGAGAAAAAGCACAAGTATTAAAAATATTAATATACTCTAGTAATGACAAGGGCTCCATAACTAACTCTGGAACACACTGCATGCTCAAAAACTACGGGACACTATTTTACAATTTTCTGAATAAAGTTCTTTGAAAAATATAAAAAGAAAACCAATTCTATTTCACTAACTCAAGGATGCTCAAGCGAAATTAAAGACTGGAATGCCTGCCTCTGGCTACCTCAGCAGCCATGTCCCTGCGGGCATTCTTCTGGCTCAAGAAGGCATAGGGCACTTCAG
Source organism: Macaca nemestrina (assembly GCF_043159975.1). Taxonomy (NCBI): domain Eukaryota; kingdom Metazoa; phylum Chordata; class Mammalia; order Primates; family Cercopithecidae; genus Macaca; species Macaca nemestrina. The sequence goes on from NC_092128.1 coordinate 118,285,189, forward strand.
CTGAGATGCCCCTATATTGGTCCAGGGGGAATAAAACTCAGGCACTCAGCAGGAGGCCCTCCTCTAAGGGACATTTACACATATGATTCAGGGGCCTTTTCCATGCTCTGTGCAGAAATACGGCAGAGAGTCACTGCATCACACCTGAGACTGTTACCAAGAGTGCTCTATACAACAGGGGTTTTTCGAAATCAGTGTAGAAGTCGTCCAGTAAAAGTCAAGTAATTATTTTACCCAACATATTTTTGTACTTTCTTCTTAAATAAATTGTGAGCAAGAGGAAATGGGCCCTTTGGCATCATCTTTACCTTCTGGGGTTCTAGGGTTAACCATCGGCATGACTGTTAACCCATATTAGCCCTAAACCATGAAATTCCTCTCTTCTTGGCTTTCGTGCACATCCAGATATCGCTCCTGACTGGCTGAGGAAAAGATCAAGTCTTGGAAACCCAAATTGGTGTCTAAGGTCAAGAATACTAACGGATACTAATTGTCCTCCAAAGTATCATTTCAGTTGTGTTTTAAATGATGTTGCTGAGTGAGACATTTTCTACATATAGGAAGGCATGACATTTCTATCATATGCAACATGTTTTAAGATGTTTTATGTAAATAACAAAAGGCAAATATTCTAATGTTTTCCTTAAGAATCCTTTAACAATAAAATATACTGCAAGACTACAACTGAAATTAGAGAATTCAAGTCATGCCATTTAATGTGGGGTGTACAACAGGATTGCAGGCATCACCTACATCAGGATCTGGGACCACCGGTTCTTGCAAGTCCTTCCACAATTTCCTAGGAATCACCTTTATAGGGATGTCATGTGTCACAATGCGGCTACTGCTTGACATAGATAACTGCCAAGAAAAGAATTAATTTAAAAATATTTTTATGTTGTTAATATTAAGCAACAACAAAACAACCCAAAGACCCGAGGACAAAAAAGTTGAAATGCCAAATCTAAGTGGAATGCTGTCAATTTATTCACTGAAAAGCCATTCGACCAATATTGATGGTGCCAATATTTACGGAACAGACTCTGGGTACTTTCAGGAACTGGGAAGTGTGGTAAATAAGACAAAAAGGTCCTCAATATTCCAGTGGAACAAACAGATCAATAAAAATGCAAACAAATGAAATTGCATGACATGCTCATTAGAGTCGTGAGAAAGCAAACCACAGTGACCAGAGTGAGTGTGGGGGAGTTTCCTTAGACTGACGAGGTGACATTTCAGATACCACCAAAAGCAGCAGCCGTGGGAAGACAGGAACAAGGGGACAGGGTTTCAGGCTGGGGAAACAGCACATGTAAAGCCATGAGGCAGAAAGAAGCAAGCCTGCTATGTTGATGCAACCAAGAGAAGGCCACTCTTTGGGCATAGGACACTCAGGGGGCTGCAGTTTCTAAACAGTTAAAAGGCAAACTATATTTACTTCTAGGGGCTTCTATGAGACTCGCAGAACAAAATATCTTGCACTTTTGGACATAAAATATTATACGTTACTATCTTGCTTTTCCTTAATAGGAAAAACATACCAAACTTATGTTGTGACATGAAATACCCTAATTAGCTCTAAGAACTGCCTGACTGCAGAGTCGAGAGTTATGAAGAAAAGTTGGGTCGGGCGCGGTGGTTCATGCCTATAATCGCAGCACTTTGGGAGGCCTTTGAGAGGACGAGGTAGGTGGATCACTTGAGGTCAGGAGTTCAAGACCAGCCTGGCCAACATGGTGAAACCCCAACTCTACTAAAAAAATACAAAAATTAGCCGGGTGTGGTGGTGGGCGCCTGTAATCCCAGCTGCTTGGGAGGCTGAGGCATGAAAATCACTTGAACCTGGGAGGCGGAGGTTGCAGTGAGCCGAGATCGCACCACTGCACTCCAGCCTGGGTGACAAGAGAGAGACTCAGTCTCGGAAAAAAAAAGGAAATACGAACCTCATTCCATGAGTAACAAGAGCTACTCTGGGTTGTATGTGTGCGCATGAGGTTGTGTATTTGTGTGTTTGGAGGACAGCTGTGCACTAAATTCATCTGGCAGTAGCATATAAAACATATGTGTACTGAACAATGAGGGGCCATTTAAAGGTTATCAGAGCAGATGAGGCAGGGTAGGAGTGGGGAGAAAATGTGTCAACGGTGAAAATGCATAGAAACCATGATTTCTAGACAAGGTGACAATACCACTACAAGAAATAGAGAGGCTGGAAGTTTTATGGCTTGGAAAAAGCAGCAGTCTAGCCGAATGCATAGGATAACAACACTATTTTAAAATGAGGAGGAACTGACTCTAATGCAAAATATAGTTATGGACCAGCTCTTTAAATTTAAATAAACCAAATAGCTTTCAACAATATTTATTGCTAAAGAGGCTAGGCTAACTATGTCTATTCCTTCGAAGCCAAGACTTCTGTGGGAAATTTCTGAAACCCTGACTCTCCTACTCACCAGCTCCACGGAGACTGTGAGGCAGGGAAAGTGTTTATTAGTCAGTTTGATTTTCAAGGCTCTGGCATTCTGGGCAGTTTTCAAGGCTCGAGATAAGTTTTCCGATGTTAGCTCTAAATAAATCTCATTGTTTTCTGCAGAGACACCCTCCATTTGAAATTCGTTGAAGAAGTTCTCCTAAGGGAAAAACATGGGGGATGAGGCAGGGCACTTGTGGTCTTTCCAGAGACAATCTGCAGAGTGTGCAGGCCTCTCAGAAGTTTTTGCTCACCTGTTCCAGCTCACACCACATGCTCACTCCTCCATTAGCCAGCTTGTCACAAAGGATGAAGTTAAGCTTATCAGGGCTGATGCGGAGGGTGCAGGTTTTGGCAAGCTTGGCTATCATGTTACTGATTCCTAAAGCAGGGGTTAAAATAAGGAATCACTAAAACGCACATCATGCATCCTAGAGACCAACTTATTTTACAGAATTTCTTGTTCATCATGGTGCAACTTCTCGGTGGAAAAATAACCACTTACATTGGTATCACACTGGAAAGTATGATGTCACGCAATTCTCCCAACAAACCCGGGGAGATGTACAGCATACATCATCAGTGCTCAAATAAAAAAACAGGCACCTACTAGTCATTCATTCATTTCACACGAACTTATTGACTACTGGGTACCGCAGTACAGAGTTCAATGCAAGGTTAGGCACTGTCAGGGTGGAGGGACGAATGGGGCCTTGAAGGAACGTCAATGCCTGATAAAGCCGTCTGTGGGAGCAGTGGCCGCTTGCTTTTAAAGCCGCGTGATCGGAATCAAGTTTCAGAAACGTCCCTTGAAAGCCGCCTTCACCCCAAGTGCCCTACGATCCGACCCGCGCACTCCCGGCCCATCATCCCGCGGCCTCCACCAGCACCCCTATGCCTGCCCCATCCTCCCGCGGCCCCTCCCGCGGCCCATCCCGCTGCCCCTTCCACCGCCCATCCCCGCTCTGATCTTCCTCCGCGGTCCCCACCGCGCGCTCACTGCTTCCTTCCGTTCCTCCCTCGCTCCCCTCCGGCCTCCCTGCTCACGTGTGAAGTGGTTCAGACAGGCCCCGTCCACGATCTTAGCCCGAAACCTCATGGCCGCGCCTGCCGCAGCCGCGACGGCCTCTGTGGGTAACAGATAAGTGTCGCGCAATGAGTGTCCCCGCCCGGAAACACGGCGGCGCGCACAGTGGTTCCGCCCGGCTCGGGCTACCCGGCTCTTGCCAGGATTGCTTCCGGGCCACGCCCCTGGGGTGGTGGGGCCAGGGGTCACGCCCCAGAGAAGGTGGGGTCACGGGTCAAGGATCACAGGTCACGCCCCGAGGAGGTGGGGTCCCAGTCTCCGGGTATGCCTCCGCGCTCCGGGGTAATGTGGGATCTGCTTTTAGTGAGGCGGTGGCTTCAAGCCCCAGATTTGGGGAGGTGGTTCTGAGAATTCACGTTTTGAAAGAATTTTGTGACACCTGCTCCAAGTGCTATTTAAAAATATCCAAATAAAATTAGTCGTTTATAAAGGTTAAACAATATTATCTTAAATATACCTCTCTAAGGTAGAGCAGCTTTAAACCCTCTAGCCTCCGATGACGGTACCGGTACTTTGGTATTGAAGCATCTTGGTTGATTAAGGTTCTGAAAACTGTTTTAAATGACTTTTTAAAAAATTTAACATATTACTGGCTAGTTGGTAAAGACGGGATGCTTAAAGAACACTGACGTTAAGTGGTAATTCTGCAGTTTGCCTCAAGATGAACTTTATTACATCCGATAAAATTCTTATTAGCATAAATAATGTCATTAGGTTTTTTTAAAAGGAAAAATTTTAAAGGGGGAAATGAAGCAACAATTGTATCTAATTTGGTTTTTCAAAGACTAAAGATTATCTATGTTAATTGTTATTTTTAATGCCCTCTGCAAATAGGAGCGTAGACCGTTGTCTTTAACTTGACATATAGAATCAAGACAATGCAGATGATGATGATGATGATGATGATTTTGAGACGGAGTCTGGCTCTGTTACCCAGGCTGGAGTGCAATGGCGTGATCTCGGACCTCTGCAACCTCCACTTCCTGGGTTCAAGGGATTCTCCTGCCTCAGCTTCCCGAGTAGTTGGGATTACAGGCACAAGCTACCAGGCAAGGTTAATTTTTTTTTTTTTTTTAGACGGAGTCTCCCTCTATTGCCCAGGCTGGAGTGCAGTGGTGCGATCTCGGCTATAATCCCAAAGTGCTGGGATTATGGGCATGAGCCACTGTGCCAGGCCTAGATTATTTTTAAAGACACATGCACACGTTATGTTTATTGTGGCACTATTCACAATAGCAAAGACTTGGAACCATCCCAAATGTCCATCAATAACAGACTGGATAAAGACAAGTTGGACATATACACCATGGAATACTATGCAGCCATAAAAAAGGATGAGTTCATGCCCTTTGCAGGGACATGGATGAGGTTGGAAACCATCATTCTCAGCAAAATATCACAAGGACAGAAAACCAAACATTGCATGTTCTCACTCATAAGTGGGAGTTGAACAATGAGAACACATGGACACAGGGAGGGGAACATCACACACTGGGGCCTGTTGGGGGGTGGAAGCCTGGGGGAGGGAAAGCCTTAGGAGAAATACCTCGTGTAAATGATGAGTTGATAGGTGCAGCAAACCAACATGGCATATGTATACCTATGCCACAAACCTGCACATTGTGCACATGTACCCTAGAACTTAAAATATAATAATAAAAAGGTGCAAAATACAAAAATTGCAGTTTTTGCCTATTTTAAGACTATAACATGAAGCAAAATTCTAATCTTCATTGTCACATGCGAGCGTTTACCAGACCAAACTTAATATATCACTTTCAAAGTTATGCCAACAGGTGGGGCAGAGTGACTCTCTCCTGTAATCCCAGCACTCTGGGAGGCGGAGGCGGGTAGATCATCTGAGGTCAGGAGTTTGAGACCAGCCTGGCCAACATGGTGAAACCCTGTCTCTACTAAAAATACAAAAATTAGCCCGACGTGATAGCTTGTGCCTGTAATCCCAACTACTCAGGAATCTGAGGCAGGAGAATCACTTGAACCCAGGAGGCAGAGATTTCAGTGAGCTGAGATCTGCCACTGCACTCCAGCCTAGGCAACAGAGCAAGACTCCGTCACACACACACACAAAAAAGTTCTGCCAACATTTTTCATTTGCCCCATACGATCTGCAGGAAAAAAGCATGTTTTTAAATTTCCTCATGAATGAGTAATTTGAAGAATTGAACATCGCATTAAATAAAGTGGTTGCTAGTAGATAAATGAATATAATTAAAGAATGTATCTAAATAAACTTTGTAAACAATATTTTGTAACATCTTGAACTTTACTGTAAATTGCTTAATTTTATGTCGTAAAAACTGATAAAGCAATTTTTTAAACTTCCTAAGAAGATGTGATATACATTCTGCATTGATAAATGCCCAAATCATATAGGAATTTGACTCAAGAAATAGAAAATAAAGCTGCAGTTATCTTTTCTTGGAAGAAGAAAGGAATATTTTATGTGCTCTTGCAGTTTTCTTAAATAGGCTTAGCAAATTAATTCAATAACTTCAGAATTGATAATTAAACATACTGACACTACTTCTGTACTTTCTGAATGATTTTGAGGCAAGGAATGTGATCTCTAGAGATTTCTAGAAGCCCCATGTACCACTGAGTTTTCTAATGCAATGTATATTCATGTTCTTATTTAGCTACGGTAAATTGCCTTCTGACTTAAGAACTGCCGAACCTCAGGGGTTAGTAATTCAGTCACACAATGATTTGGGAAACGGTGTTGACGCTGTTTGTTAAGTTTGTTTAGTGGGGAGGTAAATGCCTTAATCTTGTATTAGAAACTGAAATAAATAGTGGTGCGAATAAAATGTCAGTCAGGATGCATGTAGTTGGAAGTAAGGGAAATAACCTCTCTACAGCTACAGATGGTCAATTCTGTTTAGGTATTTGGCCAGTCTCTTTCAGGTACTTACTTGCCTTCTCTAGTTCCTGGGGGAAGAGGCAGCAATTTGCAGCCCTGTTGTTAGCAGTTAATGTCGGAAAAATTACCCAAGGGAAACATGTGACTAGCTCAGTTGTTACGCATCAAATTTGAAAGGCAGTATTTGTCTTCTTTTTTAACATGAGAAAACTGTAAAATGAAGGAAAGCATACCCTAGAGGTGGCATGAGTGAATGTCTTTTGAGAATTGTACTTGTTCTAAGAGATGGGTTTTTGCTTAAGCACCTCTTCAAAGACTCTTTTCATCTTTAAGGTGTCAAAAAAATTCTTCAATAAATTCCATAGATACTTTTTTAAATGAACATTTGTGGAGCACATGAGAAGTGTCAGGCATGGTAGTAAGTGATGGGGATTAAGGAAGGGGACCAGCCCCACTCAAGAGGAGGGTGATCAACATTTGTTGGATGCCTTTAAAGCACTATCTAAATATTATTGATCAGTAGGATGAGATAGATAGCTCTCATTTTATAGCACTCTGCACTGATACCATCACTTAGATAACATAAACACCCATAAAATAAGCACTATTATTCCTATTTTATTTTATTTTATTTGAGATGGAGTCTTGCTCTTGTCGCCCAAGCTGGAGTGCAATGGTGCAATCTCGGCTCACTACAACCTCCGAGTCCTAGGTTCAAGTGATTCTGCTGCCTCAGCCTCCCGAGTAGCTGGGATTAAAGGCACCCGCCACCATGCCTGGACAATTTTTTGTATTTTTAGTAGAGATGGGGTTTCACCATGTTGGCCAGGCTGGTCTCAAACTCATGACATCATGTGAGCTGCCTGCTTCAGCCTCCCAAAGTGCTGGGATTACAGGTGTGAGCCACCGCACTTGGGCTGTTATTCCCATTTTAAAGATGGGGACAGATAGAACTGGCAATGTTGGCCATGGCATGCCCTACCTCACACTCTTGGTGAGAATCTGCATCACTGGATTGCTGAGTGTCCAGTGACCCACATGCTCCTGCTGACTGGACCAGCCCTATTTACATTTGACCTTCAGGAAAACAATTGATAGTGTGGAAATAAATGAAGACCAACCAAATGGAACAGGCAAAGCCTATTTATTCAGAGTCAGCCATCATCACTTGCATTTCGGCAGAGACTCAAAGGCAGGCAGAGAACTAGGAATGTTTTATAGTGGAAAAGGGAAGGCACCGGGGGTGAGCCCTGATTCAGGCTGTCGGCCTGGAGAAGCTGAGGGGGCTCACCAGAAGGGATGCTTCCCACATGATTGTTTAGGGGAGGATATTTGCCTACCCTAAGTTGCAAGCAGGGACAAAAATTAGGGAATCTGCAAGTTATTAATCAAATCCTGGCCATTTGAGGTGAATTATTAGAGGAGTTGTTTGGCCTCCTGCATCAGTTGTTAGAGAGAGTTGTCTGTCTCCTACCCGGAGTGTGTCTCCTAGGTAGCAAGCCGGCACCCGGGCCGGTTACTGTAGAGAATGGCTTGGCTTTCTGGTCAGGTTGCTGCAGATTGTGGGCCAGAGTTCAGTTCTGTTTTCATATATGGTCTGGCCATTTGCATGTTCATTCTCTCAATAGGCTTCCAGCAACTTGCAGCCTGGGTAAAAAAAAAAAAAATAGAAATGGAACTCAGTCGATTCAGAGTCCCCTTTCAGAAACTGGGAATAGGAACCTGGGGAACTGTAGTAATTGGGGAGTGGGAAGTATGTTGGTTCCCTATTGATGTGTAAGACACTCCCCCAAACATGTGACTTCACCAAGGATTTAGGATGTTGGTTGAGTGATTGCTCTGCTACTTTCACCTGGGCTCCCTAATGAGGCTGCATTTGGCTGAAGGTCTGCTGGGCTGGAAGGTCCAAGGTGGCCTCATTGATATGCCTGAGAGTTGGTGCTAGGATGTTGCCTGGGCACCTTGTTCTCCACTACATAGTCTCGCACCCTCCAGCAGGCAAGTCCAACTTCTTGACAAGGTGGTTTCTGGACAGCAGTCCAAGGGGAGAGTGGAAACCACAAGATCTTTAAAGGCTAAGGCACCGGAGCTCCTAGAACATTACTTCCATCACAAACTACTATTCAGAGCAATCCATGGGCCAGTCTAGATACAATGGACTGGAGAACAGACTTGCCTCAATCATTATCAATAGATAACTAATATACTCCCCACTTCCTGATTGCTACAATTTCTCAGGTTTCTATTCCCAATTTCTTCTCCTCCTCCTCATTCCTCCTCCACCCCCCTCCTCCTCCTCCTTTTCCTCTTCCTCTTCTTCCTCTTCCTCTTCCTCTTCTTCCTCCTCCTCCTCCTCCTCCTCCTCCTCCTCCTCTTCTTCTTCTTCTTCTTCTTCTTCTTCTTCTTCTTCTTCTTCTTCTTCTTCTTCTTCTTCTTCTTCTCCTTCTTCTCTTCTTTTTCCTCTTCTTCCTCTTCTCCTCCTCCTCCTCCTCCCCCTCCTCCTCTCTCCTCCCCCTCCTCCTCTCTCCTCCCCCTCCTCCTCTCTCCTCCCCCTCCTCCTCCTTTGCAGTTTCACTCTTGCCCAAGCTGGAATGCAATGGCGCGATCTTGGCTCACAACAACCTCTGCCTCTTGGGTTCAAGCGATTCTCCTGCCTCAGCCTCCTGAGTAGCTAGGATTATAGGTGCCTACCACCATGTCCAGCTAATTTTTGTCTTTTTAGTAGAGATGGGGTTTTGCAGTGTTGGCAAGGCTGGTCTCAGACTCCCAATCTCAGGTGATCCACCTGCCTTGCCCTCTCAAAACGCTGGGATTACATCCAACCCCTATTCCCTGTTTCTAAAAGATAACTCTGAATTGGCTGAGCTCCATCTCTATTTATTTTTTTATCTGAGCTGTAAGTTGCTGGCCACCTACTGAGAGAATGAATTTACAGAGACAAGTTTTTTTTATTTTAATTGATAGTAGTGGCTGCATGACGACATAATGGGACGGGCCAATGCCATAGGAAGAGTCCCTCTTCAGGATCACACAGGAAAGCACGTTTTTGGTCATGCTATGTTTTGGATGTTTGTCCCCTCCAAATCTTATGTTGAAATATGATTCCCAATGTTATAGTTAGGACCTAATGAAAGGTATTTGAATCATGGGGACAGATACCTCATGAATGGCTTGTTGCCATACTCATGATAATAGTAAGTTCTAGCTCTATTAGTTCCCGTGAGAGCTGGTTGTTGCGAAGAGCCTGGCACCTCTTCCGCTTTCTCTCTCTCACTTCCTCTCTCTCCATGTGTCCTGCATGCCAGTTCCCCTTTGCCTTTTGCTATGAGTAGAAGCTTCCCGAGGTCCTCATCAGAAGCAGATGTTGATGTCATGCTTCTTGTATAGCCTGCAGAATTGTGAGCCAAATAAACCTTTTGTTCTTTATAAATAACTCAGCCTGAGATGTAATAGAGTAATCCAGCCTTGAAATGCACTTTAAAACTTTTTTTGCTTCCTTTCTGATTTCAAAATGTAGCCTTGTACTGTGAGATTCTTTGTTTCTCTGCCTTTCCCGCCAGGCACATTGGTGCACAGCTCTTGCTTATCTAATTATGTGCTTGCTTAGAAATTCCCAGGACCAATTTTGAAACAAACCAGGCAGAGAGACCCAGCTGCAGAATCTTCCTGCTCACAGGAAGTTAGAAACATTGAGCCTACCACTACCATTCCAAAGGCAGGATGATGCAAATTGGTCTTCAGGATGGGTGATTCCTCAAGATAACCATCGGAACAATACAGGCAGCCCAAGTCCGGTGCGGTGGCTCATGCCTGTAATCCCAGCATTTTGGGAGGCTGAGGCAGGCAGATCACCTGAGGTCAGGAGTTCAAGACCAGCCTGACCAACATGGTGAAACCCCATCTCTACTAAAAATACAAAATTAGGCAGGCGTGGTGATGCAAGCCTGTAATCCCAGCTACTTGGGAGGCTGAGGTAGGAGAATTGCTTGAACCTGGGAGGCAGAGGTTGCAGTGAGCTGAGATCGCACCATTGTACTCCAGGCTGGGTGACAAGAGGGAAACTCTATCTTAAAAAAAAAAAAAAGACAGGCAGCCATGTACTCTCTTTTTCACTACTCTTGTAAGTTTTCCACACCTTTTTTCTTCTTAAAGCCCTTTACTCAGCCCAGAAGGCTGAGAGGGTTCATTTGAGGCTGAGTCCAGCTATTCTCTCATCTGCTAGCATTTGATCAATAAAAGCTGCTTTCCTTTTACCACACCTCAGTTCTCATTCTTTGACTTCTGAGTGGCCAGCATCTGGACATGAGTCAGTTACACAGGTATTTTTTTTTTTTTTTTTTGAGATGGAGTCTCACTCTGTTGCCCAGGTTGGAGTGCAGTGGTGTGATCTCAGCTCACTGCAAGCTCCGTTTCCTGGGTTCACGCCATTCTCCTGCCTCAGCCTCCTGAATAGCTGGAACTGCAGGCGCCTGCCACCACACCTGGTTAATTTTTTGTATTTTTAGTAGAGACGGGGTTTCACTGTGTTAGCCAGGATGGTCTCGATCTCCTGACCTCGTGATCTGCCCGCCTTGGCCTCACAAAGTGCTGGGATTACAGGCCTGAGTCACCATGCCCAGCCAGGTATTTCTTTATAGCAACACAAACGGACTAAGATAGATCAGGTGACAAAAGTTGGAGCAAGCAGACAGCCTGAGCCAGAGCCGTTATGGGGATTTCCATGGCAAAGGCAAGGCAGGGAAGGGTGAACAATTTAGAACTGGCCCGTTTGAATAATGTTGGCAGACACTGGGCCTTAGGAGTGGTCTCTAGTTGTCTGGTACCTGGCCCTGGATGATTTAAGGCAGGAGAAATATTGGCTTGGCATGTGAAAGTTAGATAAGGAGGTAGTTGGAGCAGTTGGGTGAGCATATGAAAGATGTGTGATCTCTAAGAATTGGCTAGCCCTGGATGGGGCAATCTCTTCAGATTTGTATTTTAATTTTTTTTAACTTTTTTAAAAATTGGCCACTTAGAACTCCCTCCTCTCCCCAGACTTTTTTTTTTTAAACAGAGTTTCTCTCTTGTTGCCCAGGCTGGAGTGCAATGGTGCAATCTTGGCTCACTGCGACCTCTGCCTCCTTGGTTCAAGCGATTCTCCTGCACAGCCTCCCAAGTACCTGGGATTATAGGTGCATACCACCACATCTGGCTATATTTTTTGTAGTCTTAGTAGAGTCAAGGTTTCAGCATGTTGGTCTGAAGCAGGAGTTAAAAGAGAAAAACAAGTTTCCTGTACTTAACTCACTCATTCCAAGGACAGTGGTAGGCAGGGCCCTGGCAATACCTTGACAACACTGTCTGGAAAGTCGGAAGCCAAAGGACTGGGCTCCAGACATTCCCCCAGAGCAAGGTTAAGAAAAACAAATTTCTTTACTGTCGCCCCTTCCCCTTGCTGTAACTCATAGCTATTTTTATAAGCACCTGTATTTTGCAAGGTTTTGTAAGTTCCTGTTTCTTCTTCAATGCAGCTGCAAGGTCACAAGCTATGCTAAAGATTATGAGCCCTGTCACTGTTTGATTAACTGTCTTTGTTCTGTTCCTGTAAGCTTGCTTGTAAAAGTCAAGCCCTGTTTTTGTTCAGGGCTCAGCCTTTTGGTTGCGAATCTGCTGAGCTGGTGTGCACCTTAACAAAATCCTCCTGTTCCACTCAATGGTCTCTCTAGTCCTCTGATTTCCTGCAACAGGTCAGGGTGTTCTTGAACTCCTGACCTCAAGTTATCTACCTCCCTCAGCTTCCCAAAGTACTGAGATTACAGACTTGAGGCACCACACCCAGCCTCCCCAGATTTTTATAATGCCAAATCATCATAAGATATAGAAAAGAAAAAAGAATGATTGAAACAAGACTTCACCTCTGGATGGGAGGAGCAGCAGAGTTCCATTGTCAGGGGGCTTGCACGTGGGATGTGTGGAGGCAGGAGTATGTTGCCATTAAACAGCTCCCCCACTCCCAGGAACCTGGCTGGTATTGAACAGCTATACTAGTCATGAGTGCAACTCCAGAGAACAGCTGCCCTTGGTCCTATTCTCATGAGGTCTGGCTATATTTCATTTCCTGTCCTTGCATTTAATGATCTTTTGGGAACTTTGTAAGAACCCTCTCCCAACTACTGCACTAGTTGTAGGGCCTTTCTCTTTCTTATAACCAAAAATTCCTTTTCTAGAACACTCTTCAAGTTCACAGTGCTTGCTAGCTTTGAAATTGATTTTTAACTCACATCTCCTGATTTCAAGCCTGCACTCTAAATTTACACCACCCTACTGGAATTAATATCCACCACTTGAAATAGAATTCCATACTTTATTCCTCAACCTAAGGAAAGCCAAGGGAACACAAAGGGATGCCAGCATCATTACTACCTGTGAGAAAGCTGGCTTTGCCAAGTATTGGTGCATGTCATGGGTAATTGCTGGAAGGAGGCTTAGTTCAACTGCCTTAAGGAAAAGACTCTTGCGAACTGACTTCCACTTTGAAAGCATGGAAGCAATTCTTTATTTACCCCATGAGAGCAGTGGCTATTTGTGACTCAGAATGAATCCCATTCTAACCAGCCTACTGGCCCTTTCCATTGATTCTGTTTCCCCTTTTATTTCCATTTGCCTCTCTCCATCCTGCTATCCCCACTAATTGCCACCTGAACTATTGCAGCAACTCTCTCACTGACCTCCCCTGCCTACTCCTGGGCCTCTATGGTCCATTCTCCACATGCCAACCAGTGTGATATGTCTAAACTCCACTTCAATTATATCACAATCTTTTCTTAGATCCTCAATGGCTACAAAACATTGCTCCTCGGTTAAAGTCTAAAATCTTTTGTCTGCTTCCCTGGGTAGCACTGCCTACATTTTCCAGCTACTCCATTTGTCTGCTGCCATCCCATCACTCTTAAGCCATTTTTGCACAGCTCTTGAACTTCTAGTTCCTCCAAAGTGTCACACATGTGCCCCCATTATAGTCAAAGAATGACCACCCCTAGCACTGCTGCCACTCCCAGCCCCACTTCACTGCACATGGCTTTCATGGTTTCATAAAAAGCCACCTTTTCAATGAAGTGGTACGTTTTTGGTGGGCTACCTGTTAGCAGGTAGAAAACACACATTTACATAGAGAATTGTTTGCTAAAGCTTCCAATCTGCTTGGCAAAGAGACAGAAAGTAGGCTACGGCTGTGTGGCCACATGAACAGGAGGAGTTTGGAGCTTCCCTTAGCCCAGGGTCGCTAGAAGTGGACCCTGTATTCAAAAGGGTGATTTAGAAGGAGATGAGGATCATAATTTTGTGCTGGTTTTCCATGCTGAAAATGGGAGGGCTGGCATTACTATGCCTCATAAAAGGCACCCAGGTCTTTTCCATTTTCACACCACCCCATCATATCCACATCCTCAAGAGGATATACAGAGGCAGCACCCTGGTGTTGTTTTCTCTATCTTCATCTTTCCAGCTCCTGGGTGTTTCAGAAAGCCCACTGATTTTTCTCATATGACCAGGGGAATCTAATACAGAGGGTAGCCCGAGACCACTATCTCACAAATTGTTTTCCTGGCAGGGGGCTTCCCTAGTCTCCTGGCTAAGGTCGCCTGGTTTCGTGTGTCTCTTTCTTATTTTTTTCTTTTCATTACATTTATCACTCTTTACTTATTGAATATCTATCTCCTTGACCATTGTATTAAAAAACAAAAGAACATGTCTATTTAAAATATCATGTAATGCCTTAATTGGCAAAATATTCACATGCTTTAAAAACCATGTTTTTTTAAAACATGGTTTAAAAACAAAATAGTATAAATATACAGTAAAACACTTTGGTCCTGCCTATGTGGGGACTTCCTCCTACCCCATTCCTACCTCTCTCATTACATTTCCTCCTGGGAAATATTGCTGATGAATAACATTTTATATATGGCATTTTGCACATGGTTAAGTTTTTCAGTCAAAGGATATATTCATCTTTAATTTTTATAGATAGGCCAAGTTCCCTCCATAAATGTTATACCTATTTGCATTCCTTCCAGCAATATGTGAGAGATCCTGTTTCCCCAAAGCCTTGAAATAAAACATTATCAAACTTTTGGATCTTTCTAATTTCATCAGTGAAACATGGTACAATATAAGTTTTGCCAATTTTCTTAAGTAAATAAGCTTGAATATCTTTCATATGCTTCTCTAGATGATCTGTTCACTGGCCATTTTTCTAATGTGTTACTGATATTACAATTGCTTTCAGGGGACTGTGTATATATTGGAAAGGTTGGTCCTTATAATGTCAATTGTGAATATTTTTTCCATTTTAAGTTTTGTTGGCCATGCAGAGGTTCTTGATTTTTATATAGTAGAATTTTTTTTCTTTTGTGGCTTCTAAATTTTGAGTCATATTTAGAAAGACATTCCTCTATTCAGTGCCATACAGGAATTATCCCAAGTTTCCCTGTTAATATTTTTATGGTTTTATTACCTACTTGTATATATTTTACCATATTGGGAGTTTGTCATGTTATAAAGTGAGAAATATGGATGGAATTTTATTTTCTTAATGACTAGATAATTGTCCCAAGTAATTTGTTTTTTCCCCATACTCTTTTGAGATGCTACCTTTATCATACACTCAACTTCCACATACATGTAAATGTAGTTTTGGACTTGTTTATCTGTTCCATTGGTCTATCTGTTTGCCAGTATCATACAGTTTTAACTATTGTTTTATACCTATGTCATAGAGCTATTTCTTTTTGTTGATTTTTTTTCAGAGATTTTCTGGCTGTCCTTTTGCTAAGTTTATACTTCCATATGAACTTTAGAATCAATTTCATTTAAAACATACCCCCCTTTGGGTTTTTAAAAATATATATGTCTTAATTTTTAAAAAACTTTTTAATTGAAAATATCAAACATTTATAAATCTAGACAGAATAGTATAATGAAGCTCCATGGACTGGCAGCATCCAACTTCAATGATCATTTCATGGCCAATCATGAATTTTCTTATTAATTTCCTCACCTTATGTTATTTTGGAAAAGATCCCACATATACCATTTCAACTTTAAATATTTAAATATGTAAATAAAAAGTTAAGATTTATTTTATAAAGCATCATTGTAGTACCACAATCACACACACCTATAATTTGTTTTTTTCAGACAGGGTCTTGCTCTGCCACCCAGTCAGGAGTGCAGTGATCATGGCTCACTGCGGCCTCAAATTCTTGGGCTCAAGTGATCCTCCCACCTCAGCCTCCCAAGTAGCTGGTACTGCAGGTGTGCACCGCCTAATTTTTTTTATTTTTAATAGAGACAGGGTCTCACTATGTCGCCCAGGCTCATCTTGAACTCCTGGAGTCAAGTGGTTCTTCCACTTTGGCCTCTGAAAGTGCTGAGATTATAGGTGTGAGCCACCATGCCCAGCCCAAATTATTTTTTTTAATAATAATTGTTTAATAGCTTGTAACTGTCCCATAAATGCCATATTTTTCTGGTTTTTAACTGAGATCAAGTTACATTTATAAATTAACTTAAAATTGACATCTTGACAGTTGAGATTTCCCATCGAAGGATATGGCATATAGTATATCTATCTTTCCATTTATTTTATTGAAGTCTTTTTTTTTTTTTTTTTTTCCAGACAGGTTGCCCAGGCTGGAGTGTAGTGGCTCAAACACACCTCACTTGAAGCTTCAACCTCCCAGGCTCAAGTGATCCTCCCACCTGTCTCCTGAGTAGCTGCAACATGCAAGACGTCTGGCTAATTTTTAAATTTTTTGTAGGGATGGGGTCTTGCTGTGTTGCCCAGACTGGTCTCAAGATTCCTGGGCTCAAGTGATCCCACACCCTTGACCTCCCAAAGTGCTAAGATTACAGTTGTGAGCCACTACGCCTGGCCTTAAGTCTTCTTTTAGTCATTTACTGCTGTTTGGGATTTCTTCATGTAGATATTTTATTTTCTTCTTTTATTTGATGTTTATTATCTAAAGATGATAATGGATTTTGTAAGTTATACTCTGTAACTGGTTGTTGTTTTTATTTATGAATGATATTGATTTATATGTGGGAATTTTGCATCCACTAACTTACAACAGTTTTTCCTTGTTTGTTATTCTTTTAAAATAGACTCTATTGCATTTCAAGGAATTCATCAAATTATCTGTAAATGGTCATGGTCAGAACTCCTCACTAATTTTTACCTCTAATTTAAAAATTACTGGTTTCCTATCTAATTGCGCTGACCAGTGCCTCCAGATCAGCACTAAATGATAGTGGTGATAGTGGACACCCAAGCCTGGTGTAAATAAATGAGTCAGTGAAGGCAAAGATGGTATTATGAGAAAGACTGATGATGAGACAATCTTCTTCTAAATACAAAATGAGTTTTCAATGCTCTGACAACATGGAGCATCCTTAAAGACTAAACTATGGCAAGGATATTTAATTTACTTCCATATTTTTTATTAGTAAAATTTGTTTACTTTTTATAGGCAAGTATGAACCACTTTGAGGTTTTCTTCCCACTCCTAATTCTCAATTCCTATGTGTGCAGTATCATCTAAGAGAATAAGTGTTCTTGAATATTCTGGACATGTGGCATGACCTTCTGCACCAACTCTTCTAGATGTGCTTGCCTGGTGTGCCGTGGACCCTGAATCGATATAAACAAGTATACTTCGGGTGTCCCCAGTTGCTAAAGATGTTAAGTTTCACACATAATAAATATTCAGAAACAGCATGCTGAAAATAAAGAAAAGAAAATCAATGCCTCATAAAGAAATTCATCTCAAATAATCCCAATGAATACTGATAAAATTTTAAAATTATATACTCTTCTTTTTTTTTGAGACAGGATCTGGCTCTGTCACACAGGCTGGAATGTAGTGGCATGATCACGGCTCATTGCCACCTCTACCTCCTGGGCTCAAGCCATCCTCACAGCTCAGACTCCTGAGGAGCTGGAACTGCAGGCACATGCTACCACACCTAGCTAATTTATTAATTTTTTGTAGAGACAGGGTTTTGCCATGTTGCCCAGGCTGGTCTTGAACTCCAGGGTTCAAGCAATTTAACTGCCTAGGCCTCCAAAAGTGATGGGATTATAGGCGTGAGCCACCACACCTGGCCTATATACTTTTTTCTTTTCTAACATAACTATTTTCAAATATCAGTCTAATGAGTGGGAAAATAAGCTACTGGAATAAAGAGCTTATGAAAAGATAAGTAGAGGGAGAGGAGGATAATACGGCAGCCAAGTGACCTCTCTGTTCCACTGTTTCTCCCTTCTCCACTCCTTGCTGGCTGTGCTGAGGAGCAGGGGAGAGAGGGCTTGTTGTCTAAAAACCAGATCTATGAAGCCAACTATAAGAACAGATAATATGAGTTCAAATGCATATGAATATATAATCAAATATGAAACTCAACAAATATGCTCATTTCTAACATATATTATTGTTATATCTTTATTTTCTCACTATTTGGCCAAAAAGTGTCATAAAGGAGGGCATGCCCAAGAAGGCTGAATAGGAACAGCTCCAGCCTCCAGCTCCCAGCGTGAGCAACACAGAAGACGGGTGATTTCTGCATTTTCAACTGAGGTACCAGGTTCATCTCACTGGGGCATGTCGGACAGTTGGTGCTGGTCCGCGGATGCAGCCCGACCAGCGAGAGCTGAAGCAGGGTAAGGCATCACCTCACCTGAGAAGCACAAGGGGGAAGGGAATTCCTTTTCCTAGCCAAAGGAAATTGAGACACATAACACCTGGAAAATTGGGTAACTCCCACCCTAATACTGCACTTTACCAAGGGTCTTAGCAAAAGGCACACCAGGAGATTATATCCCACACCTGACTCGGAGGGTCCCACGCCCACGGAGACTCCCTCATTGCTAGCACAGCAGTCTGAGATCTAACTGCAAGGCGGCAGCGAGGCTAGGGGAGGGGCGCCCACCATTGCTGAAGCTTAAGTGGGTAAACAAAGCCGCTGGGAAGCTCGAATTGGGTGGAGCCCACCGCAGCTCAAGGAGGCCTGCCTGCATCTGTAGACTCCACCCCTGGGGACAGGGCATAGCTAAACAAAAAGCAGCAGAAACCTCAGCAGAGGTAAATTTCCCTGTCTGACAGCTTTGAAGAGAGCAGTGGATCTCCCAGCAAGGAGGCTGAGATCTGAGAACGGACAGACTGCCTCCTCAAGTGGGTCCTAACTGGGAGACATCTCCCACTAGGTGCAGACCAACACCTCACAACTCACGTGGCTGAGTACACCCCTGAGACGAACCTTCCAGAGCAAGAATCAGACAGCAAAACTCGCTGTTCAGCAATATTCTATCTTCTGCAGCCTCCACTGCTGATACCAGGGCAAACAGGGTCTGGAGTGGACCTCAAGCAAACTCCAACAGACCTGCAGCTGAGGGTCCTGACTGTTAGAAGGAAAACTAACAAACAGAAAGGACACCCACACCAAAACCCCATCAGTACGTCACCATCATCAAAGACCAAAGGCAGATAAAACCACAAAGATGGGGAAAAAGCAGGGCAGAAAAGCTGGAAATTCAAAAAATCAGAGCACATCTCCCCCTCCAAAGGAATGCAGCTCATCGCCAGCAATGGAACAAAGCTGATTGGAGAATGATTTTGATGAGTTGAGAGAAGAAGGCTTCAGTCGATCAAACTTCTCAGAGCTAAGGGAGGAACTATGTAACCAGCGCAAAGAAACTAAAAACCTTGAAAAAAGAATGGATGAATGGCTAACTAGAATAACCAATGTAGAGAAGTCCTTAAAAGAATTGATAGAGATGAAAACCATAACACGAGAACTACGTGACAAATGCACAAGCTTCAGGAACTGACTCGATCAACTGGAAGAAAGAGTATCAGCGATTGAAGATCAAATGAATGAGATGAAGCGAGAAGAGAAGTGTAGAGAAAAAAGAGTAAAAAGAAATGAACAAAGCCTCCAAGAAATATGGGATTGTGTGAAAAGACCAAATCTACATCTGATTGGCATGCCTGAAAGTGCCATGGAAAATGGAACCAAGTTGGAAAATACTCTGCAGGATATCATCCAGGAAAACTTCCCCAACCTAGTAAGGCAGGCCAACATTCAAATTTAGGAAATACAAAGAACGCCACAAAGATACTCCTCGAGAAGAACAACTCCAAGACACATAATTGTCAGATTCACCAAAGTTGAAATGAAGGAAAAATTTTAAGGACAGCCAGACAGAAAGGTCAGGTTACCCATGAAGGGAACCCCATCAGACTAACAGCAGATCTCTTGGCAGAAACTCTATAAGCCAGAAGAGAGTGGGGGCCAATATTCAACATTCTTAAAGAAAAGAATTTTAAACCCAGAATTTCATATCCAGCCAAACTAAGTTTCATAAGTGAAGGAGAAATAAAATCCTTTACAGACAAGCAAATGCTTAGAGATTTTGTCACCACCAGGCCTGCCCTACAAGAGATCCTGAAGGAAGCACTAAACATGGAAAGGAACAACAGGTACCAGCTATTGCAAAAACATGCCAAAATGTAAAGTCCTTCCATGCTGGGAAGAAAGTGCATCAACCAACGAGCAAAATAACCAGCTAATATCATAATGACAGGATCAAGTTCACACATAACAATATTAACCTTAAATGTAAATGGACTAAATGGTCCAATTAAAAGACACAGACTGGCAAATTGGATAAAGAGTCAGGACCCATCAGTTTGCTGTATTCAGGAGACCCATTTCACATGCAGAGACACATATAGGCTCAAAATAAAGGGATGGAGGAAGATCTACCAAGCAAATGGAGAACAAAAAAAAAGCAGGGGTTGCAATCCTAGTCTCTGATAAAACAGACTTTAAACCATCAAAGATCAAAAGAGACAAAGAAGGCCATTACATAATGGTAAAGGGATCAATTCATCAGGAAGAGTTAACTATCCTAAATATATATGCACCCAATACAGGAGCACCCAGATTCATAAAGCAAGTCCTTAGAGATTTACAAAGAGACTTAGACTCACATACAATAATAATGGGAGAGGCCAGGCGTGGTGGCTCACGCCTGTAATCTCAGCACTTTGGGAGGCCGAGGTGGGCAGATCATGAGGTCAGGAGATTGAGACCATCTCAGCTAATACGGTGAAACCCCATCTCTACTAAAAATATAAAAAATTAGCTGGGTGTGGTGGCAGGCACCTGTAGTCCCAGCTACTTGGGAGGCTGAGGCAGGAGAATCACTTGAACTTGGGAGGTGGAGGTTGCAGTGAGCCAAGATCGTGATACTGGCACTCCGGCCTGGTGACAGAGCGAGACTCCATCTCAGAATAATAATAATAATAATAATAATAATAATAATAATAATAATGGGATACTTTAACACCCCATTGTCAACATTAGAGAGATCAACGAGACTGAAAGTTAACAAGGATATCCAGGAATTGAACTCAACTCTGTACCAAGCGGACCTAATAGACATCTACAGAGCTCTCCATCCCAAAGCAACAGAATATACATTCTTCTCAGCACCACATTGCGCTTACTCCAAAATTGACCACATAGTTGGAAGTAAAGCACTCCTCAGCAAATGTAAAAGAACAGAAATTATAGCAAACTGTTTCTCAGACCACAGTGCAATCAAACTAGAACTCAGGACTAAGAAACTCAATCAAAACTGCTCAACTACATGGAAACTGAACAACCTGCTCCTGAATGACTACTGGGTACATAACGAAATGAAGACAGAAAAAAAGATGTTCTTTGAAACCAATGAGAACAAAGATACAACATACCAGAATCTCTGGGACACATGTAAAGCAGTGTGTAGAGGGAAATTTACAGCACTAAATGCCCACAAGAGAAAGCAGGAAAGATCTAAAATTGACACCCTAACATCACAATTAAAAGAACTAGAGAAGCAAGAGCAAATACATTCAAAAGCTAGCAGAAGGCAAGAAATAATTAAGATCAGAGCAGAACTGAAGGAGATAGAGACACAAAAAACCCTCCAAAATATCAATGAATCCAGGAGCTGGTTTTTTGAAAAGATCAACAAAATTGATAGACCACTAGCAAGACTAATAAAGAAGAAAAGAGAGAAAAATCAAATAGATGCAATAAAAAATGATAAAGGGGATGTCACCACTGACCCCACAGAAATACAAACTACTATCAGAGAATACTATAAACACCTCTGTGCAAATAAACTAGAAAACCTAGAAGAAATGGATAATTTCCTGGACACTTACACTCTCCCAAGACTAAACCAGGAAGAAGTTGAATCTCTGAATAGATCAATAGCAGGCTCTGAAATTGAGGCAAAAATTAATAGCCTCCCAACCAAAAAAAGTCCAGGACCAGACGGATTCACAGCCAAATTCTACCAGAGGTACAAGGAGGACTTGGTACCATTCCTTCTGAAACTATTCCAATCAATAGAAAAAGAGGGAATCCTCCCTAACTCATTTTATGAGGCCAATATCATCCTGATACCAAAGCCTGGAAGAGATACAACAAAAAAGAATTTTAGACCAATATCCTGGATGATCATCGATGCAAAAATCCTCAATAAAATACTGGCAAACTGAATCCAGCAGCACATCAAAAAGTTTTTCCACCATGATCAAGTGGGCTTCATCTCTGGGATGCAAGGCTGGTTCAACATATGCAAATCAATAAACATAATCCAGCATATAAACAGAACCAAAGACAAAAACCACATGATTATCTCAATAGATGCAGAAAAGGCCTTTGACAAAATTCAACAGCCCTTCATGCTAGAAACTCTCAATAAATTCGGTATTGATGGAACATATCTCAAAATAATAAGAGCTATTTATGACAAACCCACAGCCAATATCATACTGAATGGGCAAAAACTGGAAGCATTCCCTTTGAAAACTGGCACAAGACAGGGATGCCCTCTCTCACCACTCCTATTCAACATAGTGTTGGAAGTTCTGGCTAGGGCAATCAGGCAAGAGAAAGAAATAAAGCGTATTTGGTTAGGAAAAGAAGAAGTCAAATTGTCCCTGTTTGCAGATGACATGATTGTATATTTAGAAAACCCCATCGTCTCAGCCCAAAATCTCATTAAGCTGATAAGCAACTTCAGCAAAGTCTCAGGATACAAAATTAATGTGCAAAAATCACAAGCATTCTTATACACCAGTAACAGACAAACAGAGAGCCAAATTATGAATGAACTCCCATTCACAATAGCTTCAAAGAGAATAAAATACCTAGGAATCCAACTTACAAGGGATGTAAAGGACCTCTTCAAGGAGAACTACAAACCACTGCTCAGTGAAATAAAAGAGGATACAAACAAATGGAAGAACATACCATGCTCGTGGATAGGAAGAATCAATATCATGGAAATGGCCATACTGCCCAAGGTAATTTATAGAGTCAGTGCCATTCCCATCAAGCTACCAATGACTTTCTTCACAGAATTGGAAAAAACTGCTTTAAAGTTCATATGGAACTTTAAATGCGGGATTGCCCGCATTGCCAACACAATCCTAAGTCAAAAGAACAAAGCTGGAGGCATCACACTACCTGACTTCAAACTATACTGCAAGGCTACAGTAACCAAAACAGCATGGTACTGGTACCAAAACAGAGATATAGACCAATGGAACAGAACAGAGCCCTCAGAAATAATACAACACATCTACCACTATCTGATCTTTGACAAACCTGACAGAAACAAGAAATGGGGAAAGGATTCCCTATTTAATAAATGGTGCTGGGATAATTGGCTAGCCATAAGTAGAAAGCTGAAACTGGATCTTTGCCTTACTCCTTATACGAAAATGAATTCAAGATGGATTAGACACTTAAATGTTAGACCTAAAACCATAAAAACCATAGAAGAAAACCTAGATAATACCATTCAGGACATAGGCATGGGCAAGGACTTCATGTCTAAAACACCAAAAGCAATGGCAACAAAAGCCAAAATTGACCAATGGGATCTAATTAAACTAAAGAGCTTCTGCACAGCAAAAGAAACTACCCTCAGAGTGAACAGGCAACCTACAGAATGGGAGAAAATTTTTGCAATCTACTCATCTGACAAAGGACTAATATCCAGAACCTACAAAGAACTCAATCAAATTTACAAGAAAAAAACAACCCCATCAAAAAGTGGGCAAAGGATATGAACAGACACTTCTCAAAAGAAGACATTCATACAGCCAACAGACACATGAAAAAATGCTCATCATCACTCGCCATCAGAGAAATGCAAATAAAACCACAATGAGATACCATCTCACACCAGTTAGAATGGCAATCATTAAAAAGTCAGGAAACAACAGGTGTTGGAGAGGATGTGGAGAAATAGGAACACTTTTACACTGTTGGTGGGACTGTAAACTAGTTCAACCATTGTGGAAAACAGTGTGGCGATTCTTCAAGGATCTATAACTAGAAATACCATTTGACCCAGCCAACCCATTACTGGGGATATACCCAAAGGATTATAAATCATGCTGCTATAAAGACACATGCACACGTATGTTTATTGTGGCACTATTCACAATAACAAAGACTTGGAATCAACCCAAATGTCCATCAGTGACAGGCTGGATTAAGAAAATGTGGCACATATATACCATGGAATACTATGCAGCCATAAAAAAGGATGAGTTTGTGTCCTTTGTAGGGACATGGATGCAGCTGGAAACCATCATTCTCAGCAAACTATCACAAGAACAGAAAACCCAACACCACATGTTCTCACTCATAGGTGGGAATTGAACAATGAGAACACTTGGACACAGGAAGGGGAACATCACACACTGGCGCCTATTGTTGGGGGGGTGGGGGGAGAGATAGCATTAGGAGATATACCTAATGTAAATGACGAGTTAATGGGTGCAGCACACCAACATGGCACATGTATACCTATGTAACAAATCTGCACGTTGTGCACATGTACCCTAGGACTTAAAGTATAATAATAAAAAAAAGTGTCATAAAACACTTGGTTTTACATGATATAAAATGTCTTCTACGTCACTTCAGTTACTCCCTGTGGCTAATTAAAAAAATGAGTATATATTTCATATGCCTTGGCGAGTTTCAGGGGATTTATAAGTTAACAGTTGATATTTTCCCCCATTGGATTAGGAATTTTACTTGTATTATCTGATCTTAAATCTTTATCCACTCTTCCTTTGAGCTTCTCTCTGCCTCTGTCCACTTCATATTGTACCATCATCCTCCTCCCCTATACTCAAGCAAGGTGAGGTAGTAACTATTACACTTAATAATATTCAGGGAATGGAATAGTTGAGAAAGAACTGAGAAATTAAATATATATATTATAAAAAAGTGATAGCAGGTGAGGAAGAATTTGACTTAGAAACTGGTTTTGCATTTGTCTGTCTTTTGCATTAAAATCCTTGTAAGCACTTGGAGCTAAGAAATGAAGTTCAGATAAGCCTTGTGTAACTCATGCTTTTGTCATAATTATTTTCATACATCACTTTACAGGAAGCAATCCCAACAAATTTCTTCCAGTGATACAGCTACTTATATCATTTCCCAGGGCACATATTACCTGGAGTTCAAATGTTTGAACGGTGGTTCCTGTTTTGTTATATATAAACTGACCTAGGAAAATTTCTTCTCCTTCACATTTTTTTGTGATGCCCTATAAAGAAAGCAACAGATATAGAGATTGTAATGAATGGATACAGTTGTGTTTTCAAAAAGAAGAAATAATTCACCAGATATCTCTGATGTCCACCGGGGCACAGTGCTGTGATCATGCCAGTACTAATCTATGCACCCAGAGGGCATTTAACAAGGGACCAGTGAGGCCAAAGGCTGATCACGGGACTGACTAGAAGGACAGAGGATGGATGGACACATAGATAGATAGATAGATAGATAGATAGATAGATAGATAGATAGATAGAAGACAGAAGACAGATGAAAGATAGATGATTGATAGATAAACAACTGATAGATGAAAGACAGATACATACATGTAGAGAAAATCCCAGCATTAACTCTGGTCTGATAACTGTATTTGCAATAAGCATACTTTGAATAAAATAAAAATGGGTCCCCATATTGAACTGATGTTTTCCAAAATGAGATAAACATAGGCCAATTGCTAGATTTTGATCACACAAATAATTTCCTCTAAAAAGTAAGCTTCTGTTGACTGATAAAAACACTGATTTTTTCTTTGTATGCAATTTCTTTTGTGCTTTTTGTTCTTCCTCTCAACCCTTCAGATTGAAGATTTGTGAGAGGAGAATGCACTGCTGCAAACTAATTCATTACGTGAATCTGAAGTTTATTGTTAGGTTCCTTAAATTGTAGTAACACAGCAAAATAAAGAGTACATTCGTTAAATCATTTTATAATAAAAATATTAATATCAAACTATAACTTTTTATTAAAAGAGTTGGATACATCATGGTTACATAATGTACTGACAATTATATATGTATATATGACTCAAGCCTCATATATTCTCTTTAGCTTGAGAGGAGTGCTAGTTTTATTTTTACCTTCTTTATCACCTCCTTTTTTTTTTTTTTAAGAAACAGATCTGATGGAATACTATGCAGCCATAACAAAGAACAAGATCATGTCCTTTGCAGGGACATGGATGGAGCTGGAGGCCATTATCCATAGCAAACTAACACAGGAACAGAAAAACAAATACCTATGTTCTCACTTATAAGTGGGAGCTAAATAATGAGAACACATGAACACAAATAGACACTGAGATCTACTTGAGGGTGGGGGGGTGGGAGGAGGGAGAGGAGCAGAGAAATACCTGTTGGGTATTACTACTTACTGTCTATATAACAAACCTGAACATATATCCCTGAACCTAACATAAAAGTTAAAAGAAAAACAAACAAACAAACAAACAAAAAAAACGGGGTCTGGCCATGGTGCCCAGGCTGGCCTCGAATTCCCGGGCTCAGGTGATCCTCCTGCTTTAGCCTTTTAAGGAGGTGGGATCACAGGAGCAGCTACTGCACCCAGCCCTTTTATCACCTTGTTTTGATTTTACTTGTTTCATAAATTCTCTAATGTAGAAGAAAATAATGAGAAGCAGTTTTTATTACTAAAGGATCCCTGCCTTTGGGATTCACCCATAAGTTTTCTAAACAATGAATATGTTCACCTTTCTGAGATGGAACTTAGCTGCTCAAACTCAACTTTTCAGACACCACTTGCAGGTGGTGCGGGCTTCTATGAAAGGACAGCAGCCCTTTGTTGTGAAACTCCACATATGGAATGTAGAGGCATTTGGGTGGCATGTAAGGCAGGCTGTTTAACCCGGGGCCCTCCTCCAGATGGGAAGATCAAATAATTGAAGTAAGGCATAAACCTATAAGGCAAAAGTGGGAGTAGACAGTAAAACCAAAAACCAAACCAAACCAAAACAAACAAAAACAAAAACAAAGAAAGAAACAAACACCAAAAAGTGAAGATGACCAAATGGCAGCTGGAGAGAAAGAACACAAACTACTCTGGCTGTAGGTGGAACCAGCAGTGCAGGACTTAAGCGGCAGGTTCCCAGAAAGGCCGGAAGAGGGAGTCCACGTGGGGCGGGGAGGTGTGGGGGAAAGGAGCCTGAATCTGCGGTTTAGCTGACAGTCATTTCAAAAAGCAGTTACAACCCCTCCACGCCCCTCCAGCCCCGCCTGGCCCAGCAGAGGGCTCTGTTCTTCCTCCCATCTCTAAGACCACTGCCGGCACCGCCCCAGAACCGCCCACAAGAGCATGACCCCTGCACAAAGTGGTGGCCCCGCGGCCCTCCTCTCCCCAGCAGTTCCTGGTGTAGTTGGCCAGGCTGGTACCTCCTGTGCACTGCAGGAGTCCTCTCAGGGTCAACTCTCCTGATGGCACACTTGTGACTCCCAACGAAATGGCCTGACCTGATGATTCCCGGGGCAAACTCACGACATATAAGCCTCATCGTGAGCGCAAACGTGCGCGCAAAGCTTCCTGCTGGCTTTGCACCGCCTAGCAATTCATGTGACAAGCATCACAGACATGGGAGTAGAGCGTTGTACAGGAAACAGACCATACGCACAAGGGGGAAAAGTGGGGCTAGGAAATCCAGACCCGGAAGCGAGCAGAAGAAAGTGAGACAAACCTACAGTTAATGTCTTCAGAAGCATAAGAGAAGGTACTGCCTTCATAAAAGAAAAAAAAAATAGGTTCTAAAAAAGGGAATATGTATAGAAACAAGAAGTCTCAGAAAGTATAATCATGACAGCAGGAATGAAAATTTCCATAGAGGGGTTAAAATATGAATTGATATGATCTTCCAGCAGGTGGAACAAAAAACAGAAAAGGGAAATAAACACTTTTTAAAAATAATAAATTAGACAATAAGTTGAATCCTCAGGATGCAGGCATGAAATCCCATGACAACAGTTGTGCATCAGGCCTACCTAACAAGGCTGGAGCAAAACGCTGAGGGCGCCAGAGGGATATCTCGGGGAAAAAGAAAAAAGAAAATAAATGAATAGAAACTGAAGGAAGGGATGAAGAATGGAAGAAATTTATAAATTATCTCATGTGAATCAACATAATGGGGGAATATTTGTACTTCTGAAGAAGAATTTGGGAAAGTTTTAGTAATAGGAATACAGAAAAACTAAGCAAATAAAAGAAAAATAGGCTGGGCACCTGTGGCTCACGTCTGTAATCCCAGCACTGTGGGAGGCCAAGGAGGGAGGATCCCCTGAGCCCTGGAGTTTGAGACCAGCCTGGGTAACATAGTGAGACCTTTATCTCTACTAAAAGACTTAAAAAACAATCCCGTGAGTTTGAAGTTGCAGTAAGCTGTGATTGTGCCACTGTACTCTAACCTGGGTGACAGAGCTGAGACCCTGTCTCAAGAAAAAAAAAAAAAAAAGTAAAGCAATTATTACAGTCAGAAACATAAAAAAATGGAAGAAAGTAGTATTTAAGTACACTAAATAGTTCAACTGAGAGCTGTTTTGTTCACATAGTCACCGTGAAAACATTGAGTATTGCTTGAACAAAAAGATAATACGGTCTTCTAGCAGTGCCTCAAATGTTAAACCTACATTTACCATGCTATCTAGGAATTCCAGTCTTAGGTATACACCCAAGCAAAACAAAAACTCATGTCCACACAAAAACTTGTACATGAATGTTTATTGAAGCATTATTCATAATGACCAAAAAAATGAAAATAATTCAGATGTCCATCAACTGATGAATAGATAAATAAAATATCATATATCCATACAATGAAATGTTATTTGTCAATAAAAAATAAATGAAATATTGAGACATACTATATCATAAATGAACCTTGAAAACAGTATGCTAAGTTAAGCCATTTGCAAAAGATCACACATTATAAATGATTCAATTTATATGAAATGCATAGAATGGTAAATTTATTGAGACAAAGTAGATTAGTGGTTGCCAGGGGTTGGAGGAGTACACTAGGGGAATAGGAGGTGATGGCTAAGGGTTATGGGGTTTCCTTTTAGGGTAAGAAAAATGTTCTAAAATTGATTATGGTGATGAATACACAACTCTGTGAATATACCAAAGCCACTGAAGGGTGTCCTTTAAGTGGGTGAATTAATTGTTATGGGAATTATATCTCCAGAAACATGTTTTGTTTTTTAAATCAAGACATACACATGTTGGGAGGATGGAAGTGCCATGGAAAAGATCAGTATACTCTTCACTTTCCATGAGAGGATGTCATAACTAAAACTGAAAAATCAAGAAGTAATGGTAAAAGCCAACATGGAGGCAAGTACCCAAATAAACATCTAAAATTGTTGCAAGTAGAAGCTCTGGGATAATGAGAATTGGAGATGTGGAGAAGTGGGACAAGGAATAACTTATTTCTTTACAAACTTTATGGAAATACTTGATTTTTACATGTACATGTATAACTTTGATAAAAGTAAAAAAAAGTTGAATAATATAAATCATTTGGTCCAACTCTCTCTCTTTGTAGGTGAGAAAGCGAAAGTCCAGGAAATAAGTGACACAACTAGTTATCTGTACTAGTTCAGAGGACAGCCCCTAATTCCCAGCCAACCACCTTCTATCAGGCCAATCTGAATGACAAATTTAGATAGCTTCTTACATAGACAGAAAATTCCTTGGGTGCACTGGAGATGTTTCCTGAGGGAGACACCTTCTCTGAGATGTGCTCCATGGTAACAGCAGTAGGTATGATCTTTGTAGCAAGCTTGATTAGGGTATGACCCTGGGAACCTGGAAAAGCCCAGCAATTTCCAGGGTAGACATCCGGCTGGAAAGAAAACACTGAATTAATCTCTTAACTAGTTATGTGAATCCATTCCCACAATACTGATCAGCTAATCACTATTGACTGCAGATCTCTCTTATGCCTATAAAATAGGAAAACTCCCAAGACACCTCTAGTGTGGTTGCTTTTCCAGAGCACTGTATGCTCATATCAATCAGAGTCCTTTATCATATGAGCATGTTTTCTTTCATTGCTCTAACTAGACTGTAACCTGTTATAAGGCAGCTAGAGGGCATGAGTGGGGTGCTGGTAAGGCTAGTGATGGTGGTAGTGAGGATGATGGTGGTGACCACTGTAGTGATCATTGTGGTGATGATGGGGTGGTAATAATGGTGGCAGTGGAGGTGATGATGATGGTGGTAGTGGTAATGGTGATGGCAATGGTGGTCATGGCAATGGTGGTGGTGGTAGAGGTAATGGTGATGGTAGTAATGGTAGTGGTGGTGATAGTGATAGTGATAATTGGAGTAGTAGTGGTGAAGGTGGTGATAAAGGTAGTGGTAGTGGTGGCAGTGATGGTGGTGGTGGTGGTGGTGGCAACAGTGACATTGGTGGTGGTGATGATGATGGACATGGGGGTGGTGATAAAGAAAGATGGTGATGGAGGTGGCGGTGGTGGTGGCAGTGATGGTGGCTGTGGTGGCAGTGATGGTGATGGTGGTGGTGGTGATGGTGATGGACATGGAGGCTGTGATGAAGAAAGATGGTGGTGGTGGTGGTGACGAAGATGAGGGTGTTGATGGAGATGGGAGTGGTGGTGGTGATTATGGTGATAGAGAAGAAAAATGAGGTCTACTACTTTGTAGATATAAACTACAGACTGGAATAAGATCAATGGGTTTTACCCCTGAAAGTTCTAAATTTGCGACTAACTTCAGGTGTATGGATCAAAGTTGAGAGGTGCTCTGCTGTCTGTTGATGGCTACTGCCTTTAGAATGTAACTGAAAAGTTTGGTGGGGATCTTACTTGGAGATTTCTCCTGTTATAATTAGACTTAAGAACATGTGGTCTGAATAGCACTTAACACAGTACAGTACTGGCACTTAGCAGACAAGTACTTTCAACAAATGTTCGTTGAATGACTGAAGTTTTCAATGGAAAAGTATGGTCACAGAATCAACTTACAGAAAAGACATGGAATGTATATGTTTTATTTGAGAATAAAATAATCTAGTTTACTAATCTTAAAATGATAAATAAGTAAATAATTAATCATAGTTTACTAACCATAAAATAAGACATAATTCATGCAGTGTACTGACTATAAAAAATGTAATGAGATGATTTCAGGTTCTGTAACAAGTTCGGACACTCTTATATTGCCTCTATTTTAAAATTAACATTTTCATGATAAATAATAAGAACAAAATTCTAAAATAGAAATAAGTGATTCTTAATTTAGCTTTACCTGAAGAATAATATCTGGAGGCATTTCATGATTTAGGAAACTTATCCCATGCCAGTACAATTTTGCTTTATTATTTTTGTAACTTTCTGAGGTCCCAGCTTCAATGATGGAGGCTCCTAAAATTATAAAATAAGTTTTAAAATAAAGAAACAACATACACCATTCAAAACACATCATTTGAATTTTAACAGTGTCTCTAGAAAATTATTACTGGGCAAATTATAAGTGAGGTAAAATTCATACTTAGGAATTGATAGGAAAAGTATGACAGTTTTCACTACCACTGAAATTTTGTCATTTTGAAGAAAACAAGTTTTCTCTGTTTAGTTTCACAAAATGTAAGATAAAAATTGAATTTTGAGGCAAGTAAAGTAGAGATGAGAACATTATATGGATTCTGTATCACCTAAAACGTACATAGATCTCTATATTTCAACAGCTCATGCGATAGATGAGACTTCCTGTCATCCCCATTCACTCAATAACAAAAAAAGCAGAAAACCAACAACGCTCCAAATGTCCTTCAAGTTACATTTGCAGCAATTATGCAGATTCATTGAACTCAATTTTAATAAAATAAATATGAAATATACTCATCAAACATTATCCCTTCAGGTTACTTCATTTTAGAAGCAAAATGTATTTTATACATAAGAAATAAAGAAAATGCAAATGGCTTTTTCAAATTGCATTTGCATAACACACCACAACACTAAAAATACATGTGCCTCATCAAGTTTTTTTTTTTTTTTTTTTTTTTTTTTTTTTGAGACTGGGTCTCACTCTGTTGCCAGGCTGGAGTGCAGTGGCGCAATCTTGGCTTACTGCAACCTCCGCCTCCCGGGTTCAAGTGATTCTCCCGCCTCAGCTTCCCGAGCAGCTGAGGCTACAGGCGCCCACCACCACACCGGCTAAGTTTTTGTATTTTTAGTAGAGACGGGGTTTCACCATATTGGCCAGGATAGTCTCCATCTCTTGACCTAGTGATCTACCCACCTTGGCCTCCCAAAGTGTTGGGATTACAGGCATGAGCCACCGCACCCAGCTGATTATCCATACTTTTTCTTAGATGACACACTTTTTGAAATAGTAAATGAGTTCCTAGAGTTGCCAGATTTGGCAAATAAAAATACAAGATGGCCATTTAAATTTGAATTTCAGGTAAACAAAGAATAAGTTTTTAGTTGTAGTCATACAACTTTGGGATATATACATACGATATTTGGGATATATTTATACTAAAAGATTATTTACTATTTGTCTGAAATTTAAATTTAACTGGGATCCCTTCATTTTATCTGGAAACCCTATGTGTACTTTGTTTTTGAAGGCTGATACTGACTGCCCACTCACTATTCCTACTCGACCAAGTGGCTGGACAGAATCTACACTTTCACCTGCTAATGTGAGGACTGAGCACCCCATCCCCATAATCCTTTCCAGAAAAAAATTAAAATTTTAGTGTTGTGGAATTTTGAAAATAATTCATATTTATTCATTTTATCATTCATTAAGAAATGTAAGTCAGCTTTATTAAGATATAATTCACATCCTAAACAATTCACTCATTCACAGTGTGTGACTCAGGGTTTTGTATTATATTCTTAGAGTGGCACAGCCACCACAATCAATTTTAGATCATTTAGTCAGCCCCAAAAGGAACCCATAGCAGTTAGCTGTCATTCCCCATTTCCCCCAATATCCCTCCCCAAGCTTTGGCAATTATTAATTTATTTTCTGTCCCTGTATGTTTACCTATTCTGGACATTTCTTTTGCTGCTCCCTTGTAGTCAGTCACAGTATGTAGCCTTTTCACTAAGGCTACTTTCATTTAGCCAATGCGTTTGAGGTTTATGAATGCTGTAATGAGTATAAGAAGTTCATTCCTTTTATTGACTGCAGGTTAATATTCCGTTGTATGAATGCATCTGTTATTCTTTGTTGATGGACATGGGGTTATTCTCAATTTTGGTGATTATGAATACAGTTGCTATAGATATTCTTGGCAAGTTTTGATGTGAACATGTTTCAATTTATCTTAGATAACTATGTAGAAGTGGGATTGCTGGGTCAATAAGATGTTATATTGAACTTCATAAGAAATTGTCAGACTTTGCCAGAGTGGCTGTGCCAGGTTACATTCTCACCCACAGTGTATGAGAGGTCCATTTGGTTCATGCTGTTGCCAGCACTTAGTATGGTCAGTTTTGTTCTGTTTGGCATTCTAATAGGTGTGCAATGATATAACATTGAGATTTTAATTGACATTTCACTAATGAATAATAATGTGAGGCATTTTTTCATATACTTTTTTGATATGCATATATCTTCTTTAATGAAGTGTCTTCTAAATCTTTTGCCTATTTTGTATCAGGTTGTCTGTTTGCTTAATTGAGGCTTGACAGTTTTCTATAAATTCTGGATTCAAGAATGTGTGTGGTTTCCGAATATTCTCCCCCAGCCTGTAACTTGTCTTTTCCTTCTTGTAACTGTTTTTTGGCAGAGCAGAAATTAATTTTGATGAACCCTGTATTATCCATTATTTTCCTTTTACAATCATAGTTTTTGATGTTGTGTTTAAGAAAAGTTTTTCTAACTCTAAAAAATTTCTCTTATTTTTTTCCTAGCTTTAAGTTTTATATTTAAGACTGTGACCCATTTGGGGTTAATTTTTACAAATTGTGGGTTTGGGGCCAAGGCATTTTTTTTCCTTTTTTTGCATATGAATGTCCACCTGTTCCAGCACCACTGACTTGCCTTTTTTCCGTTTTTCAAAAATCTATTCACCACGGGTGTGAACTACTTCTAGACTTTTTGCATTGTTCCATTGATTTCACGAGTACCACATGCTCTTGATTACTGTAAACTTATAGTAAGCCTTAAAATCAGGTAGTGTGAGTTCTCCAACTTTGTCCCTCTTTTTCCCAAAACAAATTTGACTCTTCTAGTTCCTTCACCATTCCACGTACATTTTGAAAACAGGTTGTCAATTTCTACAAATAATTCTGCTGGGATTTTGATTAGGATTGTATTGAATCCATAGAAAAGCTGGACAGTATTGTCATCTTAATGGTATTGAGTCTTCAAATCCATAAACATGGTATACCTGTCCATTTATTTAAATCTTTGTTTATTTCTTTCATTATTATTTTTTAGTTTTTAGCTCTCAGTTCCCACATTTTATTACCCTTATACCTAAGTATTTTATGTTTTTTACTGCATTTATGAATAGTGCTGCTTTTAAATATTTTCTAATTTTCTATTGTTAGCATATAGAAATTGTGTATATACCCTTGAACTTGTAAACCTCACTTATTCTAGTAGATTTTTTTGGTGGTTTTTCTACATAAGCAATCATGTTGTCTCTGAATAGAACCATTTTTATTTCTTCCTTTCTAATTTGCATGCCTTTTCCCCTACCCTCTGCCTTTCTTACTCTCTCTCTCTCCCAGTTTTTCTTCATTTCCCTTTCCTGCCTTTTGTAAATATTAGTTGCAATTTTTAATTTTTTTTTAATTTTTTAATTTTTTTGAAACTGAGTCTCGCTCTGGGGCCCAGGCAACGGCACAATCTCGGCTCACTGCAATCTCTGCTTCGCCTTGCGGGTTCAAGCGATTCTCCTGCCTCAGCCTCCTGAGTAGCTGGGATTACAGGTGTGCGCCACCACACCTGGCTTTTTGTATTTTTAGTAGAGACGGGGTTTCACCATGTTGGCCAGGCTGGTCTCGAACTCCCGACCTCAAGTGATCCACCCGCCTTGGCCTCCCAAAGTGCCAGGATTATAGGCGTGAGCTACTGTGCCTGGCCTCCATTTTGATTTCTCTATTAGCATTTGGATATCTCTGTGTTTTAAAGTAATTATTCTCATGGTTACAACACACATACCTAGCAGCTCATGGTTTATTTAAGAGTTAACTTTTTATCATTCAAGTAAAATCTTTACATTTATAGATGCCCATTAAATCTCACCCACTGACTTTTCCTTTATGGTTGTCATAGTGTTAAATCTACATATATTAGCCCTCCACCCCCGGATAATGCCATACATTTTTTCCTTTCAACAGCCATACATATTTTGAAGTACTTAAAGAAAAAAAATTACCTCATCTTTTGTTGTTGTTGTTTTGAGATGGAGTTTCACTCTCGTCACCCAGGCTGGAGAGCAGTGGCATGGTCTAGGCTCACTGCAACCTCCACCTCCTGGGTTGAAGCTATTCTCCTGCCTCAACCTCTGGAGTAGCTGGAATTACAGGCATGCGCCACCACGCCCAGCTAATTTTTCTATTTTTAATAGAGACAGGATTTCACCATGTTGGCCTGGCTAGTCTGGAACTCCTGACCTCAGGTGATCCACCTGCCTCAGCCTCCCAAAATGCTGGGATTACAAGGTATGAGCCACCGTGCCGGGCCACCTCATCTTTACTCACAGATGAGGCTGTTGCTCCTTCTTCGTTCTTTAAGTCCCAAGTTTCTTTTTGGTGTCATTTCTATTGAGCTGAAGAACTTCCTTTAGTGGATTCATTGGCAGAGAATTTTCTTAGTTTTTCTTCATCTAAGAGTGTCTTCATTTTGCCTTCATTTCCTGAAAGATATTTTCACTGGATCTACAATTCTGCATTACTAGATCCTTTCCTTCAGCACTTTAAACATGTAGTTTCCTTCTCTTCTGGTCTCTTTAACTTCTGGTAAGAAATCTGTAATAATGCATTTTTTTTTTAGCTTCTTTCAAATACTTTTCTTCATCTTTGATTTTGAGCAATTTAACTATGATGTGTCTGGATGTCATTTTCCTTGAATTTATCTTGTTTCTGATTTGCCATGCTTTTTGAATCTGTAAATTTATTTTTTATTTTTTTAAATCAAGTTTGAGATGTTTTTGGTTATTACTTCTTTAGATTATTGTCCTACATTGGTCTCCTCTTCATCTCCCTCTGAGACTACAAGGATAAGAATATTATACCTTTTTATAGTGTCCTATACGTTTCTGAAGTTGTTTGCATTTTTTTCGAACATTTTTTCATTCTTTGAATTGCATAATTTCTTTTGATCTATCTTCAACTGCACTACTTCTTTCTTTTTAATTTTTAAGTTTGGGGTACATGTGCAGGTTTGTTACATAGAAAAACTTGTGTCGTGGGGATTTGTTGTACAGATTATTTTGTCATCCAGGTGTTAAGCCTGGTATTCATTAGTTATTTTTCCTGATCTTCTCCCTTCTGTCACCCTCCATCCTCCAATAGGCCCCAGTGTGTGTTGTTGCCCTCTATGTGTTCATGTGTTCTCATCATTTAGCTCCCACTTATAAGTGAGAACATGTGTTTTTGGTTTTCTATTCCTGTGTTAGTTTGCTAAGGATAATGGCCTCCAGCTCCATCCATGTTCCTGCAAAGGACATGATCTTGTTCTTTTTTATGGTTGCATAGTATTCTATAGTGTCTATGTACAACATTTTCTTTATCCAATCTATCATTGATGGGCATTTAGGTTGGTTCCATGTCTTTTCTATTGTGAATAGTGCTACAGTGAACACATGCATGCATATATCTTTATGAAAGAATAATTTACATTCCTCTGGATATCCTAGTAATGAGTTTGATGGTTCAAATGGTATTTTTGTCTTTAGGTCTTTGAGGAATCACCACACTGTCTTTCGCAGTGGTTGAAATAATTTACACTCCCACCAACAGTGTATAACCATTCCTTTTTCTCCACAACCTTGCCAGTATCTGTTAGTTTTTAACTTTTTGATAATAGCCATTCTGACTGGTGTGAGATGTTATCTCATTGTGGTTTTGATTTGCATTTCTCTTATGATCAGTGATGTTGAGATTTTTTTCAAATGATTTTTGGCCATATGCAGGTCTTCTTTTGAAAAGTGTCTGTTCATGTCCTTTGCCCACTTTTTAATGGGGTTGTTTTGTTTTCTTGTAAATTTGTGCAAGTTCCTTATAAATGCTGGATATTAGACCATTGTTGGATATAGAGTTTGCAAAAATTTCCTTCCATTCTGTAGGTTGTCTGTTTACTCTGCTGATAGTTTCTTTTTCTGTGCAGAGCTCTTTAGTTTAATTAAACCCCATTTGCCAATTCTTACTTTTGTTGCAATTGCTTTTGATGTCTTTGTCATGATATCTTTGCCCATGCCTATGTCCTGAATGGTACATACAACTTTCAGGCTGAGACTATGGGGTTTTCTAGATATAGGATTATGTTGTCTGCAAACAGGTATAGTTTGACTTCCTCTCTTCCTATTTGGATGTGCTTTATTTCTTTCTCTTCCCTAATTACCCTGGCCAGGACTTCTAATACTGCGTTGAACAGGAGTAACTTCATAGGCAATACCTAGGTTGTCTTCCTGGGTTTTTTATTTTTTAATTTTTTTTTTTGGTAGTTTTGGCTTTTACATTTAAATCTATGTTCCATTTTCAGTTTTTTTTTATATTTGATGTATGGAAGGGGTCCAATTTCAGTCTTCTGCATATGGCTAGCCAGTTATTCCAGTACCATTTATTGAATAGGAATACTTTCTGCAATGTTTGTTTCTGTCAGATTGGTAGAAGATTAGATAGTTGTGTGTGACCTTATTTCTGGGTTCTCTATTCTGTTCCATTGGTATATGTGTCTGTTTTTGTGCCAGTACCATGCTGTTTTGGTTACTGTAGCTCTGTAGTATAGTTTGAAGTTGGGTAATGTGATGCCTCCAGCTTTGTTCTTTTTGCTTAGAATTGCCCTTGCTATTTTTGGTTTCATATGAATTTCAAAATAGTTTTATCTAGTTATGTGAAGAATGTCAATGGTAGTTTAATAAGTATAGCATTGAATCTATAAATTGCTTTTGGCAGTATGGCCATTTTAATGATATTGATTCTTTCTATCCATGAACATGAGATGTTTTTCCATTTGTTTGTATCATCTCTGATTTCGTTAAGCAATGGTTTGTAGTTCTCTTTGTAGAGATCTTTCACCTCCAAAATTATCTGTATTCCTGGGTATTTTATTCTTTTTATGGCAATTGTGAATGGGAGTTCATTACTGATTTGGCTCTTGGCTTGATTTTTGTTGGTGTATAGGAATGCTAGTGATTTTTGCACATTGATTTTGTATCCTGAAACTTGGCTGAAGTTGTTTATCAACTTAAGAAGCTTTCGGACTGAGACTATGGGGATTATGTTGTCTGCAAACGGGGATAGTTTGACTTCCTCTCTTCCTATTTGGATGCCCTATATTTCTTTCTCTTGTCTGATTACTTTGGCCAGGACTTCTCATACTGTGTTAAATAGGAGTGACTTCACTACTTTTTTTCTCTATTTTTGTTTTTCTATTATTAAGCATATATAGTCAATTTTTATTTTAGATATTGTATTTTTCAGTTCTAAAATTCCATCTGGTTCTTTTTATTCTCTTGGCTGAGAATAGGTATCTTTTCATTCGTTTCAAGTGTACTTACTTTTACCTCATAAAGCATAATTATGCTAGCTGCTTCAAGCTTTGTGTGACAATTCGAACATCTGTGTCATGATGAGGTTGGCATCTGTTGTCTTTTCCCTTGGTAGTTGGTCTTATTTCCCTAGGAGTCTGCATGCCAAGTAATTGTGATTTGTACCCTAGACATACTGAATATTATATTGTAAGACTCTGAGTCCCATAAAAATCCACTAGGGAATGCTTTCATTTGCTTCATCAATCAGCCTAGAAATGTGAGTCCTCCCTCCTTTTATGGGTGGTGGTTCCAATCTCAATTCAGTCCTCAAAACCTTTGCTACAGGCCTGTCATGTCCATGTACCACTCAGGGGTTAGTCCAAGACTTGAGTCATAGTTTACATCATTGCCAAATGCTCAAAGCCTCCACTTTGCTGCTTTGAGTCTGTTCCCACGAATGGGCAGCTGAGAGGTGAGGCCAGAAGCTGGCCACAAACAGACAGGGGAGCAGGCGTCTTCTTTGCAGCTTTGCCTTCCCAGGCTTTCTCCCCACACTCTCTGGACCACAGAACTACTTTATTCTGCGTCTTTGGCTAGAAAAATGGGGCCTCTCTCAGTTTTAGCTGCCCAACCTGCTGCCACATTTGCAGCTCTGTAATTGCTGCCTGCCTCAGCCTACGCTGCAAGAGAAAAGAAAAGAAAAAAGGAAACTCCCACAGGCTCACAACTACAGTTTTTGGTTCCCCTCTTCCAACTGCCTGCTTTGTTTACTTTTCAGCCCACTCAGGTAGTTGCTTTTTGAATTTTGTCCAGATATTTTTTTCATTGTAATCAGGTGGGAAGGGACTTAACAGGCTTTCTCCATCTTGGCCAAAGCCAAAGCAGAACTGACATTTGTTTCCACATCTGTGGTTACAGAGAAGCCCGATTATCTCCTTCTTTTCCTCACTCTTCATGCGCTACTTGTGCACCTACATTCGTCATCATAGGCTTTTCAAAATGGAAGTTGTAATTACATCAGTTGATGTAAATACATCAATACAAAGAAGAAAGCATTTAAAAAGTGTATCAGAATGCCAAGACCAAAAAAAAATAAATAAAAAAATTAAAAAATTAAAAATAAAGAACTATGGTCCTTCTCCCATCTTACCTTAACACTCATGCTTTAGGGCATCAGGTTCGGGAAAGTTCTGCCCTCTAACTCACTCTCTCAAAAAACACACACTCTCAAGCCTGAGTAATCATGCTGTTCCAAATGCTCTCCAGTTCATGTAAGCTGGAAATTTATCTCCCTGGCATAAATTTGAGTATCAATTGATTAAAATTAGCATTACTATGTGTTTTATATTTCCTTTCTCCTTCTGTCCCCTTCTTCTTTCCTTCCACATTGTTCACTGAACACATATTGCTCGTAGTCTATTATAGGCAGAGCATGGTAGAGAAGATTAAGGTTAATGATTCATAGCCTTAGCCCTTAAGAATTAATCTTAATTGAAATATATTAGGAACATTATATATAACCTTTAAACACTGTCATTTAATCCCTAATAATGCATTTAGATTGGTTATCATAGTCGTTTTAGTATATAACAATGTAAAATGTCCTAATATTTTGTGCCTTTCACAACTTCACTGTGGCATCTTGGCTTTCTTGGTGGTTCTTTTAGATGCATGTTAATGAAGTTGCACAGGCTTTAGTCCCTGGAACATTTGCACACAGAAAGCAATCAGTGACAACTATTTCTATTCTCTTCTTCATTATCTAAATTGATTAATTTCCCCCCTCTCAAGTTACCAGATAAACATGTTTTCCTCATAAACAAATGTAGAGGGTAGAGACACTCCTGAAGTATTGTTTTTTTAAATGTTCCTCTTTTCACTTTTTCTGTACTCACCGGCCGACTTCAGAGCATAATCAGCCATCTGGACTTGGTCTTCTCTCAACTTTTTAAGTACATAATTGACCAAGTTTGACATTTCCTGTAGAAATTTTAGAAACAGTTTTCTGTTAACAATGTCTGCCAACTGCTTGAGTTTTGACCATTCGTTTTATTGATTTGGAC
Organism: Macaca nemestrina; assembly: GCF_043159975.1. NCBI lineage: Eukaryota > Metazoa > Chordata > Mammalia > Primates > Cercopithecidae > Macaca > Macaca nemestrina. The sequence goes on from NC_092128.1 coordinate 118,325,845, forward strand.
CTAATTTGCAAAATTAGAATAGCAGTGAGCACCTGTCAGCTGCACTCTGAGCCAGGCACTGTGCATGTGTCGTGGACTGACATCTTCGTGGCTCCTGGGAGTGTCCCTCTCAGGGATACGACGTAAATAAAGCCAAGGTGTGTTCAGGGACTCCCACAAGGTCACGCAGCATGGTGGACCTACGGTCCCTTCTGAAGCCCTAACCACTGCATCACAGTGCCCTCCCGGTGAGGTGTGAGGTGAGGTTGTGCTGTGACCTACTGTGTTCCATCCCTCATTAGTGTCCTGTGGTTAGCAGTAAAGACTGAAAGACTTGAACATTCTAGAGTTACTTGGGAATCAAGGCAGTTTACACAGATTACATGATTACTTATATTAGACATTTTTCACTGACTCTAATTAATATTGGGTTCTGAAGGATGCTGTCATTCTAAAAAACAAAAACAAACAAACAAACAAACAAACAAAACCATAAGCACCCTAAGTAGGCGCAACAGTTTAAGTTCAAGCTGCCTAAATGTAACACCTTCACAGTGACAAGGATGAAATGGGGCCTGGCGGGCGGCAGGTGGTCTGTGTCAGATTGCTGCGTATTTCAAAAAGTAGACATTAGGGAAGAAAAAGAAAGTAGTAATGACAGCAGAAGAGAAAGAAGCAAAACAGAGCTCATGGTTTCCAACACAGTTTTGCCTGAATCTGATGCTGACTAGACTAACTGCATTAGCTACAAAGATGATGAATGCAAATCTTTTGCTATTTAAGGTATTTGTGTATAGAGCTCAGAGACTGTTCTTTCTTTCTCTCTCTCTCTCTTTCTTTCTTTCTTTCTTTCTTTCTTTCTTTCTTTCTTTCTTTCTTTCTTTCTTTCTTTCTTTCTTTCTACTGGAAAATAGAAGAGTTATTTATTTTGGTGTGAAGTAAGTCATATGCAATAGAATGTCTTCTCTGTGACACAGCGTTTATGAAACAGTGGGTTTCTGTACACGAACCAAATATCAGTCAACACTGGACTTCCCATTGGGAGAAGAAGTGGATGTGACACTGGAAGGACATACTCCCTGTCACCCTGGACATCCTCACTATCCACCACCCCATCCCGCCCAACACGCCTTGCCTCATCCAGGACCTCCGTGTGGTCTGGGTCCTCCACAGGGTCTCCATGGGTGTTCCAGCTGTGATTATTGTCCGTACCATCCTTCATATCTCTAAGCAATGCCTTCAGGACATCTATTTGTTCAATCAAAAGTAGAATTTTATGAAAATTGTTTTCCAGAGTCTGGCTTTCCTTCCTGTAAAGGGAGAACCTCAGCATGAGAGGAAGAAAGTGTAAAGCTCCTGTTATCAGCTGTGGCTGGGCTTCGGAGCCTGCCACGTGATGAGGTGCTTTATATTGTTGAAGATATACATTCTTGAGTGAGGGGAGAGCAGAGCACACCCATTTCTCTAAAGCATCATGCTTCACTTAAAAAAAAAACCCGAGGCCATCCAGGGGTCACATGGCTGAGGGTGTCCTAGTGCTTGGCCGGGCTCTGCACAGGACGACAGGCAAGGCTCAATCAACCTTGCTGGTCCCCCAGCTGGGTGACATTACACAGGTGAATCCTGAATCCCCCTGGTACCCTCCTTCCGACTGGGAACACCTTGCATTTCCAGTGTAGTACAGAGCAGTGGCTTTTGAACCGTAGCCTGAGTTCAGTGGAAGTGCCTTGGGCAAGGGGTGCTGGGGGATCCAGCCAGTGGGCAGCAACCGGTTACCAGATTGACAGCCTGAGCATGCAAGATTTTACTTCCCAAGAATGGGTTTTCTGTGTTTACAGTTTGAAAATTACTAGTAGAGAGAATAAGAAAATGTCAAGCGAATAGGTATTTCTTTATGCTGAAAAAGTATAAACACTACTTATCTAGTATTTTTCCCCATTTGTAAAACAATACATGCTTAAAATTGGGGAAAAAACAAGCATTTAGAAGAAATAAACACTGTTAAATTTTAATGACTTTCTACCAGTTTTTATTCCATGCAAAAAATTAGTAACAAAATAGGAATAATATTTATAATTTTGTGTCTCCACTACACTTCCAAATGATTAAACCTATTTTAGAATTATTTAAATGGCTTTATAATTCTTCATTTCATGAATATATTCCAATGTAGTTAACCATTGGTCTATTTTTCTTATAGGGTTGTTTTCCATTTTTAATTATCATAAATAACATGGAAAGCACACCTCAGTGTGTATTTTGTTAAGGAATGCTCCATAGAAGTAGAAATATATAAAGGGGCAAGTAATTTTCTAAAGTACTAAAAATGTTACTGTTTGGTGTTTAAAATTTTAAATTATGTAGATGCACAAGTGAGAGGAGGCAACTTTAATTGGGTTGTTTCCTTCTTCTGAGAAATCCAAATAACAATAAATGTACTATTTTTAATACTAAACACAGCAGGAGTAGATTAATTCACCTCTAACCCTTTAATCTTTTCTATCTTCTTTTTTTCTTTTTCTTCCTCCTTTCTTTCCATCTGCATATATACATAGAGAAATGCTAAGAATGATGTCATTAACTATTAATAATAGTTATTTCTGGGAGTGAAATTTTGAGTTATTTCAGGGAGTAGCTTTTCTTTCTTATGCTTTTTTGTACAAAAACATTTCAGTATTTGAAATCACACCAAAAAGAGACACATAGCAAAAAAAATCTCACTCACTTTAAAAGTTCCAGTTGCTCTTTAGGCATACGAAGTCTGGCCTGAAAACAACAGAAAAAGATAAATCATTCTGAATTCTGCTTATTCAAGTAGAGTTTTTTTTTTTTTTTCCTCAGAAAGGGGAAATAAATAGCACGTTGACTCCTGATATATAGATGTGCTGGCTGGAACTCAGGAGCATCCTCTGAGTGGCCTGCCTCTTTCCCAGCCTCATCTGTACCTCATGAATGTATTTGAAGGAGATGAGGTAATGCAAATCTATTTAATGAGTGACATTCAACAGGAACTCTTGGTTGGGCACATCATTTCCTGTTTCTTAAGACTGTAAAGGCCTGAACACAGTCTGATGGGGAGGAGAGAGTGAGGTTGGAAGAGGAAAAAATAGAGGGAGGAGGAAGAGAGGGAAGGGAAGACAAAGGGGAGAGGCGCCCCTGGTGAATGTGGAAAAACCCAAGGAGCACGTGGCGACATTAGAGGGCATGCTGAGCTCTTTGGGCTTGTTCCTGAACAAGGAGGGAGACTCCCACTTACAAATAAGAAAGGGATGTGATTACTTTTGGGCTAGACTGGCCATCACAATCAGAAAATTGCAGAAATGTATCTAACATTGGTGACATGTGTGGTATAGATAGTCTCTAGTGTGGATGGTCTTGGTGGTTACCAAACTAAGACAAGAAACCAGGAAAAGGTAAAATTACCGTTTGGACACAACGTTTGCCTTCAGAGGACTTTCTGCTGTGGAGGTGGTCAGGGAAGACATAAACACTGGAGAGATAGAGGATGCCAGAATGCAGGCAGCACTCTAGTCTGCAGTACCAGGCTACTGTGCTGCCTGTTCCTCTCCTAGAATGGGGGAATGGCCTAGCCGCCTCTTCCTGTCACTGAGAAGACCTTGGGCCTGGGTGGCCAGCACCTCTATGTTCCTTAGCTCATCCTGCTGTGTGTCTTCCAGGCCCTGCCACAGTTGACGGTGGTTGGTTGGGTGCTCACATTTTTTTTTTTTTTTTTTTGAGACGGAGTCTTGCTCTGTCACCCAGGCTGGAGTGCAGTGGCACCATCTCGGCTCACTGCAAGCTCCGCCTCCTGGGTTCACACCATTCTCCTGCCTCAGCCTCCCGAGTAGCTGGGACTACAGGCACCCACCACCATGCCCGGCTAATTTTTTTTTGTATTTTTAGTAGAGACAGAGCTTCACCGTGTTAGCCAGGATGGTCTTGATCTCCTGACCTCGTGATCCGCCCGCCTTGGCCTCCCAAAGTGCTGGGATTACAGGCGTGAGCCACTGCACCCGGCTAAGGGTGCTCACATTTCAAATGCCCTACAAGTCATTAGCCTGGGAGCCTCCAAAGCCCTGCACTCTCTTCCCATCTGTCTTTACCCAGCATGAGACACACACACACAAACACACACACTCCACATACACACTCATACACACTTATGCCCATGCTCATATGCACACATGCATACTCACATATGCACACATGCACAGCCTCTATTCCAACATGGGATGGTTGGAGAAGGTCAATAATATTATCAACAGAGGAAGGAGGGCAAAAGAGAGCACCTTGGGGCACCAATCTTGAAGGGCTCAGAAGCCAACTGAGTGGACAAGCTGGTGAGAAGGGGAGGACAAATGTGGAAGGGAGATATCTTCCCCAGAGAATTCTAGGAAAAATAGTCAACAATGCCCATGAACGGATGGCTCCTGACATCCTTTCTTTATATCTGGAACTCCCCTACCCTGACATGTTTTACTCAAGTGATTTATCAATTAAGAGGCAGTATCTTTGACTACGTGCCAAGAAAATAATGTAGATCGGAGTGGAGGAATGATAAGTGTGAAAACGAAGTCTGACCCAAGCAACCAATTCCCTTGGGTTTAAACTTAAATCTTGGAGGATTCCCACAGCAGCTTCCAGAATTTTGTCTCATCCACATACTCTCCCTGCCAGGTTGGGAAGCAGACACCTCTGCCTTTAATGATCACTTTCTTGTAGCAACAAAGCTCATACTTCAGGTGCCCAACAGAGAACTCAAAGAGACCCTATGGGTTTCCTGGGGCTCTTGACACACATGACCACAAATGAGGTGGCTTGAAACAATGGAAATTTATTCTGTTGCTGTTCCAGAGGTCAGAAGCATGAGGTCAACGTGTCTACATGGTTACGCTCCTATGAAGGTCCTCAGGGAGATTCTGTTTCTTGCCTTTTCTAACTTCTGGTGGCTCTGGGCACTCCTAGGCTTGTGGCTACATCGCTCCAGTCTCTGCCTCTGCCTTTATGTGGTCTCCTCTTCTCCTCTCTGTGTCTCTGTCCTCTGTAAGTCTCCTAAAGAGATCCCTGTCATTGTATTTAAGATCCATCTGAGTAATCTAGGACAATTTGATATCAAGAAACTTAATTACATCTGCAAAGACCTTTTTCCCAAATAAAGGTCATGTTCCCAGGTTCTGGGGGTCAGGAGGTAGACATATCTTTTTGGGGATCACCTTTCAGTCTCCTACAGTGACCATCAATGTGTTATCTGGGAAATAATGCTCCATCTTTATCCAGTGATTAGCCTGCTTTTCTGTTTCAAAGACTGGCTTTTTATCAGTTTGCTCTGCCCAAAATAGTGCCACATACTATAAATGTGTTGTATCTTGTATGGTGCTGTTGCGTCATGTGTGAGAATGCTGTCAGAATGGAATGTAGTGTGACACATGGAAAAATATTGCCTTACTTTTGTTCTGAGCAATTACACTTCTTATATGTTCTCCTCATCATTTTTATTTTGAAAAGGATGTGAATTCGGGAGCTTATCATTGGTAGATATTCTCACTTCTAGTTTTTCACATTGTGTTTGAGCAAGTTCCCTGTCAGTAGGAGCAGTGTTTTCAATTTGTTTCTTTTTTCTGTTCTAGCCATAAAATAACATATAGAAAACACTCCTCAATTAGTTTGCTGATAAATGAACTTGAGAGTTCCTTGAAAAATAAAATTTTTCACAATTTTAAAAACATTTTTATTTTGCCTCATTCCCAAAAGCATTTCAGGCAAGTTCTACTATAGGAACATATATAGTATAAGAATATGTAGGACAAAACAGTAAGTGAGGAAGTCAAAGTGACGATAAAATAAAGATTGGAAAAGTAAGGTAATGCAAGAAGGATGAGGTTGGAACCTACTCGTGCCTGAAATTCTTGAAAGTTATTCGCTGTGGGCTATAAATTTGTTTCAGAGCATCACAGCAACCAAATGGGTGGGAAAGGGGGCAGGCCAATGACCAAAATTTACCACATCCACAATGTGAAAAAAGAAAATCAAAAGTGTTATAAAGGCTCCTTTGTGTATAGTTGATGATCTTTCTGCAACATTTCTGGCAATGAGATGGGGGTTCAGTGTCCTAGGAACCTTCCTAAAACATCCCTCCCTGTAGGCTGTTGGCCTCATGACAAAGCCTACCTCAGGGAAAGCCTCATCAGATGTGAAAATGTCCAAAGCACTCATTAAGAGGACACAGCCTCCAGGGATATTGTTTTCAGCAACAAAGCCCCTGTGCCCTATCCTAACCATGGATTAAGGTAGGGTCTGTCTGCATGTGCTGTCAATTTACAGCCTCCTGAGATATGAAAGCATCAGGTAGAGGCTGGCAAAGAAATAGCCATGGGCAAAGCCCAGTCTTATTTGTTTTTTGTTTGTTTGTTTGTTTGTTTCCAGATAATGTTGACTGAGACCCAAAGCTTTATGCCTTGGAACATGGCTGAAGTAATTTGAACCAGGATAAATTCAATGATGTGTTAACAAATTTCTTACATGGTCATTAAAATTTTTTCTCAGTGAAGTCCCATAAGATATCTAATTTTAAACCATATAACTTCAAGGTGAATCCTACAAACTATAGAGATGACAGACTATGTCCTGCGTTAATAACTAAGCTTGCTGCTTAATACAGGTTTTAAGATAGAAACCAATTAAATATTGGAGTAAGAAATTTGAAGTCATTTGTCTTGAACTAACGACTGTGATTGCTATGGCTTGAATATCTATCTATGTTTCTTCCAAAATTCATGTTGAAACTTAATCCCCATTGTGTTGGTGTTAAGAGGAAGGGTATTTTGGGGAGTGATTAAGTCATGAAGGTATCAACCATGTGAATAGCATTAGTGCTTTTAATAAAAAGCTCAAAGGAAGTAGTTTAGGCCCTTTTTGCCCTTTGACCTTCTGCCACTTGAAGACACAAGAAAGCTCTCATTAAACATAGAATACTCATGCCTTGATCTTGGACTTCACAGCCTCTAGAACTGTGAGAAACACATTTCTGTTGTTTATAAGCCACCCGGTCTATGGCATTTTGTTATAATAGCACAAATGGATTGAGACTGTGCTGGTGATTTGAAAGTGGCATGTGACAATAAAATTTTGTTCTCAGTGTAGCAGTGAGCAAAGTCTTAGTCTGAATGGCAGGCCCAGTCTCAACAAAATCTGGATCCTCAGGGAGGACTATTTCAGCTCTGGAATATGCAGTGGTGTGACCACAGGCTGCCTTCCTTCACTGTGCTGATCCAGCTTCCTAATCTATAAATGGATTTAGTAATACTCTTACTGAAAGGTCATTTCGAGGATAAAGTGTAATATATATTTAGTGTTCTTAGGATCCCTTCTGAGGCATAATTATTACCATTATCCTGTTCTCCATGGTGGAATATGGGGCGATATATCCAGCTTTTTGAAAAGTAATATCAAATCGTTAGGATTCCATATGAAAACAAAGTCACCTAAAAATTATAAATATTCTTTACTTATTTTTCTTTTAAGGGTTTATCCTAAGTAGGTAATCAATGAGAGGCAAATTGATTAAGTCATAGGATGTTTATGTTTATAATATTTAAAAAATTAGAGGCAATCCAATTGTTTAGAAATAAGTATTCATTGAAAATATTCATTGGAATATTTTATCATCCATTAAATGTCATTATAAAATAATATCTAAAGGCAAGGGAGCATATTTAAAATCTATTACTGGCCGAGTGCAGTGTTTCATGCCTGTAATCGCTTGAGCTCAGGAGATTGATAAACAGCGTCTACTTCATGTAGCTTGGGATTTATAAAGAACTCACATAGAAATAAGTTACAATCAGTCTCCAGTGGTTTCTGACAGTGTGCTTGTCTATGTGAAAACCAGGTTAACACTGGTCAAAAATTAAATGATCATAGTTCAACTTCAACCTCACGAAAAATACCGTCCTTAGAAACACGGCCATAGACATTTTATTTTATATTTTGAGACAGAGTCTTTCTTTATCACCCAGACTGGAGTGCAGTGGCACAAGCACAGCTGACTGCAGCCTCAACCTCCCAGGCTCAAGTGATCCTGCCACCTCAGCCTCTAGAGCAGCTAGGACTACAGGTATACGCCACCATGTCTGGCTGATTTTTTTTTGTTGTTCAGGCTGGTCTTGAACTCCTGGAGCCAAGTGATCTGCCCACCTCATGCACCCAAAGTGCTGGGATTACAGGAATGAGCCACCGTGTTGGGCTGGCTAGACATTTTTAAAGGGTTGAATTTGCTGTTGAGTATGCTGGTTAGTCTAAAATCGGAAGGTAGAAGGGAAGGATGCCTTTTTAAAATGTGATTAGTCTCAGATTATTTATTTATTTATTTGTTTATATATATATTTATTAAGCCTCCATTTACCTGGGGACTCTTCTAGGCTCTAGACAAGCTCCTTGATCATTACATTTTAGTTAAAAGGGGAGAATGCAAAAAGAGAGCTGGTAAAGAAATTGATGAGTGTCTAAGATAAAGCAGGGGTCAAACTGGGATGCATCTACACCTGGATTTTGTCACAGGTGGTTTGGGTGGTCACAGAAGCCTGTCTGATGAGGAGACATTTGAGCTAGCTGGAATTTCAGAAAGAAACCATCCCTGCAAAGATCTGCAGCAGAAGACTATGGGCAAAGGGGCACCCAATATTCAGGCACTAACAGAACCTGCCAGATAAACTTATGAGTGTATTAGTCAGAGTTCTCCAGAGAAACGGAACCAAGTCAATGTATATATAGAGAGATTTATTTTGAGGAATTGGCTCAAGGGGCTAAGTTTGAAGTTTTCAGGGCAGGCTGGCAGGCTGGAGAACCAGGGAAGAGTTGATGTTGCAGCTCAAGTCTGAAGGCTATTTGGAGACAACATCTCTTCTTTCTTGGGGGATCTCATTCTTTATTCTTAAGACTTTAAAATGACCATGAGATGAACCCACATTGTAGAGGGTAGTCTTCTGTACTTAGTCTATAGATTTAGATGTTAATCACATCTAAAAAATACGTTCACTGTAATATCTAGACTGGTGTTTGACCAAACCTCTGAGCTCCATGGCCTAATCAAACTGACACACAAAATTAACCATCACAATGAAGCTTAGGCACAAATTGGCAATAATTGGAGCCACCATTGACCACTCTGCATGCTGATCTCTGCTTTTCTGGTGATGACCTAACTATCCAGCTTCAGTTCCCATGGACTTGGTCTTAGTCTTTGATGTGAGGACCTCGTGGAGTAGGAGCTATCTGAGCTGACTCTCTCTGTGGGGTTCCCAGGTGGCTGTGCTTTTGTCTAAGACTGGGGTCTCACAGATTGTCAACATATGCAGACTGAGTAGCACGTTTGAGATGGGAGTTATCCCGGGCATCAACCTATGAACATCCAGGGAGGCTTCCTCACTGGACTGGAATGCTATGGGCATCATGCATGTGCAGTCTCCTCCCTTTAGGGACTTCACATGGCAAGACACATTGAAATGAGGCAGTTGCTGGAGGAACTGGGAAGTAGAAGATTTCAGAGGCCCTCAGCGAAAAGGGTATGAAGTATGAATCTGATCAGTCAGGCCCGAGGTCACTGACTGGGGTCACTGCAGTCACTATGGGTTAAAAGGTCAGCATACTGGTGGAGACAGGTCAATATGTCTGTCCATCTTCCCACAGAACAGCAGTGACCTGGTCATAGCTTCTGCTGAAACCATCTTTGCAAAAATGATAACTGAGGGAATTATGACAGTGAAAGAGATAAGACCTATCTTACTCCATTGTGCTTCTAACCTTTAAGCTGTCCTTGTTCATTCCTGGGAGTAGGCCAAACTAACTTTGGGAAGGAATTCAGTTCATGGTTTGACTCTGAAACAAAACTGATAATAGTCCTTTCCTGAAAAGACCCGCTTCTTTCTTGGGGACCAATCTGCCTTTTTAGGACCAATAAATTCTCTATAAGATTAGAAATTACAGTTTAGGGGTCATGCAGCCCCTGGCTCCAGGAGTCTGAACCTCCCCAAATTGTTCCTGGGGATAACATCACTATTGTAAAACCTGAGATCAGTGCTTTAGATATTTTGCAGACCCTGCACTGCGTGGATCAGCTGACACCACCCAGACCGGTAATCTGACTCAACCAGTTCTGCCAGCCCACCCAGGAACAGAAGACAGCAAGAAAACCTCACTTTGACCCTCTATGATTCCATCTCCAACCTGACCAATCAGCACTCCCCAATTCCCAAACCCCTACCTGCCAAATTATCTTTAAAAACTTTGATCCTCAAATGCTTGGTGAGACTAATTTGAGTAATAATAAAACTCTGGTCTTCTGCACAACCGGCTCTGCATGAATTAATCTTTCTCTATTGCAATTCTCCTGTCTTGATAAATTGGCTCTGTCAAGGCAACAGGCAAGGTGAACCCTTTGGGTGGTTACACTGCCACCCTCCTCCCTCCAGTCTTCTGAGTTTCTGAGCATAGGATGGGCAAGTCTTATTCTGGAATGCTGGGGGTGGGGTGGATCAGAAAGAGGACATTTAATGACTGGCCTCAGTCTAAGCCCACTTAGATCTAACTAGCTTCAGGATAAAGGGAAGTGCCATACTCCTGTCTGGTGTCAGGCAGTGTCAGGCAGAAGTTGATGATAAAGATTTATTTGCCATTTTATTTGTGCTTGAGATTCTCTTGGGGAACTGTGGAGAATTTTTAGGATGTCATAGCTATGAAGCTATTGTCTTTGTCTGTTTTCTGCTGCTATAACAGAATACCACAGCCTGGGTAACTTATAAACGACAGAAGTTTGTTTGGCTTGCAGTTCTGGAGGCTTGGAAAACTGAGACCATGGCACTGGCATGTGGTGAAGATTCTACCCTGGCAGAAGGATGAAAGGACACAGGAACATGTGAGACAGAGAAAGAAATGGGACCAAACTCATCCTTTTATTAGGAGCCCACTCTTCAGTTGAGTCTCGCATTCCAATGATAATGGCGTTAATTCAGAGCTCTTATGATCCAATCACTTTTTAAAGGTCCTACCTCTGAACACTGTTACAATGGCAATTAAATTTCGACATGAGGTTTGGCGGTCACAATCAAACCATAGAAACCACTTAATAGAATTCCATTTCCTACATTAACTTTATTAGATATTCTCATATAAAACAAAGATAACATATTGAAAGTTGAACTAGCCTTGTAGCATATTAAACTTCAAGTGAGTGATATACAAAATGACTTAACAAAACATCACCTGATATTTATAAAGCCTTGAGCCATATTCTGCAATTATGGCATATAATTGTCTGGATTTCTGAGGAACCTCTGTTTCTTTAAGCCACTGATGACTTAGGAGTCCTGTTAAAGAAAAGACAAACTCTGATTAAAGAGTTTCTCTGGAAACATAAAATATTTTACATGTATTCATAAGAATTTCCCTAAACATGAAAAATATATATACTCTTAAGAGTATCAGATCCTTGGGTGACATCATGGAAAATGGTGGAATAGTACACACAAAAAATCAAGCCTCCATATAAACAATATAGCTGGTAAAGATTGACAGAATCAAATTTTTTAGAACTCTGGAATCTAATCCAAAACCTACAGCAGCCAGATAACTAAGGATAGGGGGGCTAGTTTCTAGAAACAGATCATGTGGCATTTTTGTTTACCTGACTATGATCTTCCATTTCCCAACCTGGTGGTGGCAACTATAGGAACAGCATTTCACATCCCTTTAATATAGACCTTGTTCTTATACCTTGGCAATGTTTTTTGACCCATCTAGTGGTTCCCTGAGGGGCTGGCACAGAAACTGACCTGTGTTTATTCCACTCCCATAGCTTTCTAGGAAGTGGCAATATCTATTGAAAAACTTCAAAGACACACTGCCCAAGCCCAACTGGGACAAAAGACAGTAGATGATGGAAGTGGCAGACAGACCCAAAGGCCCATGAATAAAGAGGCAGTCTCTTGCTGGAAAAAGGGATCAGAAGGACTGCTGCATCATATACTAGGAAAGAGAGAATGTAATGTGCATTTCTAGGACTGGATACATGTTCATAAATGACCTCAAGAAGATACTGGGTTGCACCTCTGGTGGATCTGTAGATTGTGTATAAGCAGGAAGTGAAGGCTAAGGCAGAGTTGTAGGTGGCCTGGTTTAGTCTTGAAGGAGTGTCCCAGCTTAGAGCCAAGCTGCAAAGACTGAGAGAGTAATCTCTCTGTCTCTGTTTCTCTCTCTCTCTGGATTCAGGAATTCAAGGAAATATGTGTTAAATCAGTGGCTAACCACTGAGATAGTGGAATAGTAAACATATACGACAAGAAATACAGTCTTAAAAATAGTTTTGGGAGGCCATGGTGGGCGGATCATGAAGTCAAGAGATCGAGACCTTTCTGGCCAACATGGTGAAACCTTGTATCTACTAAAAGTACAAAAATTAGCTGGGCTTGGTGGCACTCACCTGTAGTCCCAGGTACTCGGGAGACTGAGACAGGAGAATTGCTTGAGCCTGGGAGGTGGAGGTTGCAGTGAGCTGAAATCATGCCACTGCACTCCAGCCTGGTGACAGAGCAAGACTCCGTCTCAAAAAAGAAAAAAAATATATTGTTTGAAAATGTTACTAAACAAACAAGTGATTGCAGCCCTCAACATGCAACAGCAGGCAAACCCTGGGAAATAGGAAAATCTGATTTCTAGAGTTGTTAATTATAATATTAAAATGCTCAATTTACAAAATCACATGGCATACAATAAAACAGGAAAGTATGGCCCATTTAAAAGGAGAAAATGCAGAAACCATCCCTGAGGAATCTGACATTGGAATGATGAGACAAAAACTTTAAATCAGCTATTTTACATATGTTCGAAAACTAAAGGAAACCATGGACAAAAAACTAAAGGAAACCAGGAAGATTATGTATGAATAAAATGAGAATATTGATAAAAATAAATTATGAAAGAAACCAAATATAAATTCTGAGGCTGAAAGAGGAATAACTAAAATGAAGAACTTACTAGAAGGGCTCAACAGTCTATTGAAGGCAGATGAAAGAATCAGTTAACTTAAAGATAGAGCTATTGAAATTATTGAGTCTGTGAACAGAAAGAAAAAAGTGAAAAGTGAACAGAGCCCAAGAGACCTATCAGACACCATGAAGTGGATCAACATATGCATTGTGCGTGTGTTGTAACAGGAGAGAGAGAGAAAGAGAGAAAGGGGCAGAAAGAATATTTGAAGAAATAAACAAAACCTATGGGATACAGCAAAAGACGTACTAGGAGGGAATATTATAGCTCTAAGTGCCTATATTGAAAAAGAGGAAAAACATACTATAAATGACCTAATGATGTACCTTAAAGAACTAGAAAAGCAAGAGCAAACCAAACCCAAAATGAGTAGAAGAAAAGAAATAATAAAGATAAGATCAGAAATAAATAAAATTGAAGTAAACAATACAAAAGATCAATGGGACAAAGGTTTTTAGAAAAATTAAACGAAATTGGCAAACCTTTAACCAGATTAAGAAAAAAAAAGAGAAGATACAAATGAAATTAGAAATAATAAAGGAGACGTTAAAACTGGTACGGCGTGAATTTAAAGGATCATTACTAGCTACTATGAACAACTGTATGCCAATAAATTGGAAAATCTAGAAGAAATGGACAAATTACTAGACACATACAATCTATCAAGATTGAACCAGAAAGAAATTCAAAACCTGAACAGACCAATACAAGGTAATGAGATCGAAGCCATAATAAAAAATCTGCCAGTAAAGAAAAGCCCAGGACCCCACGGCTTCACTGCTGAATTCTATCACACACTTAAAGAAGAGCTAATACCAATCTTATGCAAACTATTCTGAAAAAGAGAGGAGGAGGGAATACTTCTAAACTCATTCTACAATGCCAGTATTACCCTGATATGAAAACCAGACAAAGACACATTAAAAAGAAAAGAAAAGAAAACTACAGGCCAATATCTCTGATGAATATTGATGCAAAAGCCCTTAACAAAATACCAGCAAACTGAATTCCATAGCACATTAGAAATATCATCCATCATGACCAAGTGGAATTTATCCCTGGGATGCAGAATGGTTCAACATGTGCAAATCAATCAGTGTGATACACCATATCAATAAAATTAAGGATAAAAGCCATATAATGGTTTTCAACTGATGCTGAAAAAGCATTTGGATAAAATTCAACATCTCTCCATGACAAAAACCATAAAAAAACTGGGTATAGAAGGAACACATCTCAATATAATAAAAGCTATGAATGACAGACAGATTCATAGCTGGTGTCACACTGAATGGGAACAAACTGAAAGCCTTTCCTCAAAGACCTGGGACACGACAAGGTTTCTCACTTTCACCCTGCTATTCAACATAGTACTGGAAGTCATAGCTAGAGCAACCAGACAAAAGAAAGAAAGAAAGAAAGGGCATCCAAACTGCAGTGAAAGAAGTTAAATTATCCTTGCTTGCTGATGATATGATCTTATATTAGGAAAAAACCTAAAGACTCCACAAAAAAACTATTAGAACTGATAAACAAATTTAGCAGTGTTGCAGGATACAAATTCAATGTACAAAAATCAGTAGCATTTCTATATGTCAACAGTGAACAATCTGAAAAATTAATAAAGTAATCTCATTTACGATAGCCACAAATAAAATCAAATATCTAGGAATTAACCAAAGAAGAGAAAGAGCTCTACAATGAAAACTATAAAACACTGATGAAAGAAATTGAAGAGGACACAAAAAGTAGATAACTCATGTTCATGAATTAGAAGATCAATATTGCTAAATGTCCATACTACCCACAGCAATCTACATATTCAATGCAATCCTTATCAAAATACCAATGACATTCTTCACAGAAATAGAAAAAACAACCCTAAAATTTATACGGAACCACAAAAGACCCCAAATAGTCAAAGCTATTCTAAGCAAAAAGAAGAAAATTGGAGGAATCACATTACCTGACTTCAAATTATACTACAGAGCTTAGTAACCAAAACAGCATGGTACTGGCCTAAAAAGAGAGAGACAGGCTGATGAAACAGAATAGAGAACCCCTACAGAAAACTCATTTTCAACAAATGTGCCAAGACCACACGCTGGGGAAAAAATGGTCTCTTCAATAAATGGTGCTGGGAAAACTAGATATTCATACGCAGAAGAATGAAACTAGACCCCTGTCTCCTGCCATATATAAAAATCAAATCAAAATGGATTAAAGGCTTAAATCTAAGACTTTAGACTATGAAACAACTATAAGAAAACACTGGGGGAAAATCTCCAGGTTATTGGTCTGGGCAAAAATTTCTTGAGCAGTACCCCACAAGCACAGGCAACAAAAACAAAAATGGACAAATGAGATCACAGCTAAAAAGCTTCTGACAGCAAAGGATACAATCAACAAAGTGAAGAGACAACCCACAGAATGGGAGAAAATATTTACAGACTACCCATCTGACAAGGGATTAATAAGAAGAATATATAAGGGGCTCAAATAGCTCTTTGGGGGGGGGAACCCTAAATAATCTGATTTTAAAAATGGGCCAAAGATTCAAATAAACATCTCTCAAAAGAAGACACACAAATGGCAAACAGGCATATGAAAAGGTGCCTGTTTCATTGACTGTCAGAGAAATGAAAATCAAAACTACAATGGGATGTTATCTCACCTCGGTTAAAATGGCTTATATCCAAAAGACAGGCAATAACAAATGCTGGAGAGGATATGGAGAGAAGAGAGCCCTCATACACTGTTGGTGGGAATGTAAATTAGTACAACCACTATACAGAACGGTCTGGAGAATCTTCAAAAAATGATAAACAGAGTTAACATATGATCCAGCAGTCCCACTTTGGGAATATACCCAAAATAAAGGAAATCAGTATGCCAAAGAGATATCTGCACTCCCTTTTGTTGCAGCATTATTCACAATAGCTAAGATTTGGAAGCAACCTAAGTGTCCATCAGCAGATAAATGGATAAAGAAAATGTACATATTCACAATGGTGTACTACTCAGCCATAAAAAAGAATGAGATAATGTTATTTGCAACAACATGGATGGAATTGGAGATCATTATGTTCAGTGAAATAGGTCACACACAGAAAGACAAATATCACATGTTCTCACTTATTTGTGGGAGCTAAAATTTAAAACAATTAAACTCATGAACATAGAGAGTAAAATGATGATTACCAGAAGCTGGGGAGGGTAGTGTTGAAGACAGAGGAGGTGAGGATGGTTAATAGGTACAAAAAATAGAAAGAATAAATAAGACCTACTATTTGACAGCACAATAGGTGACTACAGTAAAAAATTACTTAATTGTACATTTTAAAATAACTAAAAGATTGTAATTGGATTGTTTGCAACACAAAGGATAAATGCTTGAGGGGATGGATACCCCATTCTTCATGATATGATTATTTCACATTGCATGCCTGTATCAAAACATCTCATGCACCCCATAAGTATATATACTATGTACCCACAAAAATTTAAAAAATTTTGAATTCTAAATAAGAAAAATAATATTTAAAGAAATAATAGCTGAAAAAGTTCCAAATTTGATAAAAAGCCATGAATCTACACATCCAAGAAGCTCAACAAATTTCAAGTAAGACAAACTTAAAAAGACTCATGCTGAAACCTATTATAATCAAACTGTTGAAAGACAAAAACACAGAGAGAATCTTGAAAGCAGAAAGAGAGCAATGCCTTGTCATATAGAAGGAAGTCTTCATTGGATTATCACCTGATTTTTTCTTCAGAAACCATGGAGGCCAGAAGAGAGTGGGATGACATATTTAAAGTGCCAAAAGAAAAAAAGTTCTATATATGAGAAAACTATTCTCCCAACTGAAGAAAAAACTAACATATTCTAAGATAAATAAAAGCTCATGGTGTCTCTACCACTAGACCAACCCTTCAGGAAATGCTACAGGGATTCCTTCAGGCTGTAGTGAAAGGACATAGAGAGTAACTCAATGCCACATGAAGCAATCAAAATCTCCAGTAACGGTAATAGAGAGGTAAATATGAAACCAGTATTATTGTTTTGGGTTTGTAACTCCTTTTTTTATTTCCTACATAATTTAAAAGACAAATTTATAAAGCATAATTATACATCTATGTTTATGGGTACCCAATGTGTAAAGATGTAATTTCTGACAACATAAAGAGGAGTAAATCCCAGTGAATACAGATCATAAGGAGGAAAAAAAAAAAAAGAGGAGCAGAGCTGAATAGGAGCAGAGTATTTGTATTCTATTAAAGTTAATTTGGTATAAATTTAAACTATATTGTTATAAATGTAGGGTCTTAGTTGAAATCCCCATGGTAACCACTAAGAAAATATCTAGAAAAAATACAAAATGAAAGAGAACAGAATCAAAACAGTACACTACAACAAAGCAATTAAACACAAAAGAAGGCAGTAAAGAAGGAAATGAACAAAAAGATAGAAGGTATAGATTTTCTAAAAAATAGAAAAATGGCAGAAGTAAGTCATTCCTTATTAGTAATTAATGTAAATGAAAATTGATTAAACTTTCCAATCAAAAGGCAGAGGCTGGCAGAATGAATTTAAAAACATGATTCAACTACATGCTGCTTACAAGAGATTTACTTTAGAATCAAAACTGAAATTTATAAAACATGGCTGAAAGAAATAAAGAAGACCTAAATAAATGGAAGGACAACTTGTGTTCATGAGTTGGAAGATTTACTATTGCTAAGATGGCAAAACTACCTAAAGCTGTCCACAGATTCCAAGTAATCTTTATCAAAATCCCAACAGCATGATACTGGATAATGATAGACATATAGACCAATGGGCTAGAATATCCAGAAATAAACTAACTCAACTATAGCCAATCCAGTTTTTGGAAAGGAGGACAAGGCATTCAAAGATCCCTATAGGGAAAGAGTAATATTTTTAGCAAATGGTCCTGGGACAACAGGCTTTCCACATGCCAAAAAATGAAGTTGGATCCCTTGCATCATATAAAAAAAAGAACTCAAAATGGGTCAATTACCTAAATATTAGAAGAGCTAAAACCACAAAACTCTTCAAAAAAGATTTAGCAATGGGTTCTTCGATATGACACCCTTAAAATTACAAACCTTTGTGTATCAAAGGACAGTATAAAGAAAGTGCAAAGACAACCCAGAATGAAAGAAATATTTTCAAGTGATATATCGGAGAAGGGTTTGGTATCTAGAATACATAAAAAACTCTTCCAACTCAACAACAAAAGGACAAACAACTTAATCAAAAATGAGCAAAAGACTTTAATGGACATTTCTCCAAGGAACACATACAAACGGTCAATAAGCACATAAAAAGATGCTTGACATCATTAGTCATTAGAGAAATAAAACCATGACGAAACATGACTTTTCATCCACCAGGATGGCTGTAATGAAAAAAAAAAAAAAGGAAAAAAAAAAGTTAGTGGAAATGTAGAGAAATCGGACTTCTTGTTTTAATCCATTTGTGTTGCTGTAAAGGAATATCTGAGGTTGGGCAATTTATAAAGAAAAGAGGTTTATTTGGCTCACAGTTCTATAGGCTGTACAAGAAGCATGGCACCAGCATCTACAGCTGGTGAGGGTCTCTGGCTGCTTTCACTCATAGTGGAAAGCAAAAAGGAGCCAGCATGTGCAGAGACCACATGGTGAGAGAGGGAGCAAGAGAGAGTTGGGAGAAGTCAGGTTCTTTTTAACAATTAGCTCCCACAAGAACTAATAGAGTGACAACTCATTACTACAAGGATGTAACCAAGTGATTCATGAGGAATCTGTCCCCATGACCCAAATGCCTTCCATTAGGCTCCCACCTGCAACATTGGGTGTCAGATTTCAACATGGGATTTGGGAGGACAGATATCCAAAATATAGTATTCCTCCTACACTGCTTGTGGGAATGTAAAACAGTGCAGCCATTGAGGAAAACAGTGTGGTGGTCCCTCCCCAGAAATCTCATTCCTAGGTATATACTTGAAAGAATTGAGAACAGATGTTCAAATAAGCACACGTACACACTTATGCACAGCATCACTATTCGCAATAGCCAAAAGATAAAAGCACTCTAAATGTCCATGAATAGGTAAATGGATAAACAAAATGTGGTATATACATACAATGAAATATTATTTAGCTACAAAAAGGAATGAAGAACATGCTAGGATATGGATGAACCTTAAAAACATTATGCTAAGTGAAAGAAGTCAGATAAGAAAGATCACACGCTTTATGATCTTTTTTATAACAATAACTGGGTTGAAACTTTGATTTTAATGCGAGATCCATGCCTTAAGTTGTCAATATATTAAAGAACAAATTTCCAGTGTGCTAGGGGTTGTGGATTGTGATATTTCTCAATATGAAACTACACACTGCACATTCTGCAATAATTTTTTGGGGAACTGTGTGATGAGCAACAGTCTCTGGTTGTCAAAACCTCCCAAGTGCAGTCACTTAAATTTAGAAAAGGTAAAATGTATAATATGTTTGCAATAAATATATTAGAAATCCTTAACTTTAAAGCAACATATATGACTACAAAATTTGCAAAAAGCAAACCACAATTCTAAAAGAAAAGAAGGTCCTTTCTAAATTTTCTATTTAAAAGCCAATATTACCTTTACAATCAGAAATAAAAAACAAACAAAAAAGCTTTGATAATGTGCAGGTCACCTCCAGCACTTTCCGTGGCATTTATTTACAAATATGAGTCATTCTGTTGAGATCTCTCTCACCAGGTAGACATATAGAGAAATGGTTTTTAAGGATCATTACTTAGGAAGACTTACCTACAAGAAGAAAAGTCAGTGTAAACATTGTACTTAGAATAATCTTCCATGATCGAGTTACCCTAAAAGAATAAAAACAATGATTAGAAAAAGAATTTAACAACATCATGCATTTAACTTGGACTTTAGCCACTACTCCCAAGTCAACAAACTTACTTATTCTCATTCTTGCTTAATCTAGGTTGAGTCTATGAATTACTTTAATTTCCAATCCACTATTTTTTAAATCAAGAGATCATTTTCGTGATGATACACACTTACCAGCATATATGTGAGCACATAGATTTAGTCATACCTCTCGCTTTCACATATGCAATGCTTATGCTAGTATATGTCTATTTATATTCTTAAAATGCTTATAAGAAAAAAACAAAGGCAGTTTTCTAGATGTCTCAAATGTAGAATTAGCTACGAAAAAAGAAAAAGAAGAAAAATCAGGCTCTAATTTTATGGAAATTCGGTATTAAGATAAAAAACTATGACAATTAACAAATATCTGATAAAATTCTTTGAAGTCATCATGACCTTTTTTCCTACTCTGTGTTGAAGTATAGTATGCTATACAAATACGATTTGTGTTCTTTTCTGTATAATTGTACAGCCCAGTGATGCTTCACAGAATGAACACATCCATGAAACCTCACCCAGGACTGGAAATTGAGCACACTCAGTTCCGTGGACTGAATTGCACTCCTCCTCCCAACACAAACACACACCACACACACATTCATTTGTTGAAGCCCTACCCTCATTGTTACTGTATTTAGAGATAGGGTCTTTAATTGCTAATTAAGGGTAAAAGAGGTTATCAGTGGGACTCTAAACTAGCAGGATTGTTGTCCTTAGAAGAGGTGGAAGAGAGACTAGAACTTTTTCCCTCTTTGTGCAGTCAGAAGAAAGGTCACATGGGGACACAGTGAGAAGGCAATCCAGGAAGAAAGCCCTCACCAGAGACCAAATCAGCTGGAATCTTGGACTTCCTAGCCTCCAAAACTGCGAGAAAATAAATTTCTGTTGTTTCAGCCACCAAGTCTGTGGTATTTATTGTTGCAGCCCGAGCAGATAAATACACCAAGCCCATCGGAAGCCCATCTTGTGCCCTCATCAACCCTATACCTCCCACCTCTGAAGGTACCTGCTCTCCTGAGCTCTATCCCCATTAAGTAGGTTTGCTGGGTTTGAACCATCTATAAATGGACCCATTCAGGTATGGGCCCTATCTGTCTGCCTCCTGTTCCCAGCCTTATGTCTGTGAGAGTCAACTGTGCTGTTGTGTATAGCTGTGGTTCATTCATTCTTATAACTGTATAGTATTTCATTGTGTGAATATACCATGTGGTTATCCATCCTAACATTGATGGGTGTTCAGGGCTATGATAAACAATGGAGTTATAAATATTACTACAAGCAATGCAGCTATGAACATTCTTGTACATGGTTTTTGATGAAGACAAGTATGTATTTCATTTAAGTATATTCTCAAGAGAGGCATTGCTGGGTCATAGGATACATGCATAATCCGTTGCAGTAGATTTTGCTCAGTTTTACAAAGTGGTTGTAATGATAACCTTTTCACATCCAACCTTTTAAAAAGCCCTAAAGGGCGGATGGGGAGGGAAGCTAAAATGATCACATTAAACTAAGGTGAAAGTTGTAAACTTCTGGATAAAGTATTACAAGTTGGCAAACTAAAAATTTCTACTTAAAACATACGAAAAATCACATTAAGGTGGATCATTTGTTAACTGTATTCACTAGAGTGGGCCACCTAATTCTCCCAGAACAGAATCTTTAAGTAGCTTATCTCCCCTACATAAAGCAGTCATGCCTATTAGCCATCCAAGAGTGTGAGACAGTGTGGAAAGCAACTAAGAAGAGAATTTTCTTAACTCTCTTCCCTCCAGGGAAGTATATTCTGAAACCTCTTCCTTTTAACTATTATTGGAGATGTGGAGAGCGGTAAAGGGTCCACTGTATAAAAAAGTTGTTCATAGGTCAATTGTGGTCTATAAGAGCTCTTCTGGTGGGCTGCATTAAATGAAAATTATCACATTACCATATTTACCAAAGATTAATTCCAGTGTTATTTTTTTTTTTCTACTAGAAAACTTGCTGCCAGGTTCTGCATTGCAAAATTCCTTCGGTGCCTTCGCCCAGCCAGTGGGATTCTGCCATTTGGGGCAAGCATATTTTGTTATTACTGTGATTTTGAAATGCTGCTCTACTTGTACTAATAACTTTGTAGTATTCCTTTTATTTTTATTGACAGTTTTGTTTCTGTGCAAGTGCTTCATTGTTACCAATAGGAAGGTTATTTCATCACCATTCATAATGCAGATGGCCACCACGCCCAGCCAGGGCATGGACACGCATCTGCCTCTCTGCTTCAAGGGCCTAATTGTATCATATGTCAAACCAACTGAATAATACAAAGTCCCCCACCCCATATACCTACCACTTTTCTATGGCAAATCTGGATGTTTTGCCGTGTTTGCTTCAGTGCTTTTCTAATAAAGTTTTTGTTTTTCCAGCAGGCAGCACATGGGCAGGGCGTTTTAAAATAGGTTTAGGGTCTTTGGATTCCCTGCTACAATAATCCCCACATATGTTCTCACTAGAGGAAACAGGGTGATTCACTCAAAATATGCATCCCCTACCAGAGTCTTTAGTCAATTATCACCCAAGAATGTAATAAATGCCCCTCTGTGCCCAGAGTCCTGAGCCCGGTGCTAAGCTCTGCATACCACCAAGACTATACAAGCGAGGCCAATGACCAAAAAAAAAAAAAAAAAAAAAAAAAAAAAAAAAAAAGTGAATTATCTGGATGGTTTTAAGTGCCTGCTGCTGCGGCTCATTCTTTTAAACAGGATGGCTTTCCTTTCTTAATCCTTGTCCCCAGTCTGCTGTTATTAATCCAGATACTGTTGACATAGAAGTATTGTGATCAAGCGTAAGTACTGTGATCAAGAGAAACCTTCAAAGGAAACTATTTGGAAATGATTTTCTCTATAAAGGAGGAAAACACTGTCTGTCAGGTAACAGGTAACAGGTGAACAGGACACAAGTGACAGATGTGACACATACAACCTACAATTTCAGGCACACCATTCTGCCGTGTTTACCTACCCATTCGTATCAGGGTTTTCATCCTCTGATAGCAAAGTGCTGCCACTGGTGCTACCGCTGGCATCTTCAGAGCAACCTCTAAAAAACATGGCAGCCCTTCTTGCCTTTGCTTTTCCACTCATGATCCCCTACCAAAGAACAAACAGCTGGTAGGATGAAGAGCAACATTTGTCCTCATTCCTATTTTATTAAAAACGTGAAGCTATACATACAGTTTTTAAATTTGTTTTGTTTAATGTCTTCTTCCTCCACGGGTGTTTCTTCTTGAAGAAGGAATTTTGTAAAGCTTCTGAGTCTTCTGTTGCATCATCCTCCGTGACACCTCATAATGCAGATGGCCACCACGTCCAGCCAGGGCATGGACACGCATCCACCTCTCTGCTTCAAGGGCCTAATTGTACCATATGTCAAACCCACTGAATAATACGAAGACCCCTCCTCCCATGTACTTACTACTTTTCTATAGCAAATCTGGATGTTTTGCTGTGTTTGCTTCAGTGCCTTTCTAATAAAGAAAATATCAGAAATATAATGGTAGACCCCCAGGTATCCTGAATCTCAGCCCTCTCTCTTATTTTCCACAGATAACTACAGCCTGAAAATTGATATACTCTATTCTCATTATTTTTGATACTTTACTATGTAAATGTGTATCTACAAATAATATTGTTTTCATGCTTAAAATGTAGACTAAATGTTATGCCACTCTTGGTTTTCTTACAATATTATCCATCTTGAAACATTAACTCCACTCAGTTTAATTGCTCTATGGTATTTCATTGTATATACATGACAGTTCATTTACCCGTCCTTCTATAGATGTATACTTATGTTTTTTCAGTTTTTTTTGGGCAAAGAATAATGCTCATTGCACGTTGTTATATACACATCACAAGGTTTTTCTAAACATACACCTAGAAACAGAATAGTTAGGTGGAAGGATGAGCTGGTTTATTTGGGGCATAAATTCTAGGATGACAGTTATTTCACTCTCAGCACTTTGGAGATACTACTCCACGGCCTCGTGGATTGATTGTTGCTGATGAGAATTCTGTCTGATCTTCATTTCTCTTGTGTTTTTGGCAATTTCTCTGGTAGTATTTAAGATTTTCTGTTTATCCTTATTTTCCAGTTGTATTTTAGTGTATCCAGGTTTGATACTAGTTTTTGTTTTTCCTCACTTATAACTCAGAGAGTCTTTTCAGTTTGGACACTTGTGTGTTTTTTTCAGTTCTGGACTATTTTTCAGCCATCAGGTCTTCAAATATTGCATCTCTGCCACTGCCCCAATTTTCTTAGAATGGTCCACCTATTGACACTTGTGTCTCCCCTTTACTTTCCATATAGTTCAACTGCTCCTTCATATTTGTTTTTGCCCTTTTCTCTTTTTACTTATGCTGATTTCTGGGTGCATTTGTAAGTGTTATTTTTCAATTTACTATCTATTTTCTGAGAGTCTAGATCTATCCCAAGAAACTCCCAAGTTTCTACTTTTTTACCTATTGGTCCAAAATTTGAAAGTTACAAAATGGTACACAGCAAATATGGCCTTTCCACCCTGCGTTTGCCTTCTAGCTATTGGTTCCCCTCCCTCCTAGCATCTATGCTACCATTTATACTATTTCCTTTCAAAGATGTGATATGCATGCACAGTATGTGACATTGTATTATATATGTAGCATTTTATATGTATATTTATCTCTCCACATTCCTCATGGTAGCTTACTATAAACTGTGCTCTCCATCTTGCTTCTTTCACTTAAACATTTATCTTGGAAGTTTTTCTGATGGTTTGAGATAATCTTCCTCATTCATTTATGATTGAATAGTGTTTCATTGGGTGAATGGGCCATAGGCTGTTTAGCCTGTCTCATATTGATGGGCAGTTTGATATTTAAAATAATGTGCAATAGTAATCTTGTATTTAAGTTATTATCCATATGTGTGAATATATCTTTAAGGATATATACCCAGAGGAGGAATTTCTGGGTCAAAGTCTATGTGTATTTTTCAAGAATAAACCCGTACATATACAGCCAACTAATCATTGATAAGTTTGCCAGGTGTGCACAATAAGGAAAGGACCCTGTAGTTCCTTCAATGAATGGTGCAGGGAAAACTAGATATTCACATGCAAAATAATTAAATTGGACACTTATCTTACACCATGCCCAAATATTACCTTGAAATAGATAAAAGACTTAAACATAAGAGCTATAACCATAAAATTCCTAGAAGAAAACAAGAAAAAATCTCCTTGACATTGGTCTTGACAATGACTTTTTACATATGCATCAAAAGCACAAGCAAAAATAAATAACTGGAACCATATCAAACCAAAAACCAAGAAGCTTTTGCACAACAAAAGAACTTAATAGCAAGAAAACAAATAACTGAATTTAAAAGTTGGCAAAAGTCTTGAATAGACATTTTTTTTTTCCAAAGAAGACATACACATGGCCAACAGACATATGAAAAGATGCTCAACATCATTAATCATCAGGGAAATGTAAATCAAAACAACAATGAGATATCACTTCACAGCTGTTAGGATGGCTATTATAAAAAAGATAAGTGGCTAGTGTTGCACAAAGTGGTACACGCCTGTAATCCCAGCTACTTGGGAGGCTGAGGCAGGAGGACTGCTTGAGCCCAGGAGTTTGAGACCAGCCTGGGCGACATAGCCAGACACCGTATTTTTAAAAATTTGTTAATCTTAAAACAAACAAAAATATGTAAAGATAAGTGTAGGCAAGAATGCGGAGAAAAGGTAACCCTTGTATACTGTTGGTGGGATGGAAATTGGTATACTCATTATGCAAAACAGTATGGAAGTGCCTTAAAAAATTAAAAATAGAACTACCATATGATTCAGCAATCCCACTTCTGGGTATATATATCCAAAGGAAATGAAATCAGTGTGTTGAAGAGATAGTTGCACTTCCATGTTCATTGTATCACTATTTACAAGCCAAGATATAAAAACAACCCAAGTGTTCATTGATGGATGAATGAATGTGATTTATGCACACGCACGCGCGCGCGCACACACACACACACACACACACACACAAGGTGGGTGGGGGGTGGCGGGGGGAGAGAGAGAGAAAGAGAATGGAATATTATTCAGCATAAAAAGTAGGAAATTGTGTTATTTGTGTCCACATGAATGAGCCTGGAGGACATTATGCTAAGTAAAATAAACCAGACACAGATAGGTGAATACTGTATGATCTAATTTATATGTGGAGCCTAAAATGTCAAATCTGTAGAAGCGAAGAGTAGAACGGGAGTTGCCAGTGGCTGATAGGCAGAGGGAGTGGGAATGGGCAGATGTTGGTCAAAAGGTGCAGAGTTTCAGTTACAAGAGGCATAGATTCTGGGGATCTAATGTACAGCAGGCTGACTACAGTTAGCAATATTGTACTGCATACTTGAAATGTATTGAGAGAGTAGATCTCAAGTGTTCTTACCCCACACATGCATACACAAAGGTAACTAAGTGAGATGATGAATATGTCAATTAGCTTGATTGTGGTAATTATTTCACAATGTAGATGTGTATAAAATTAACATGTACAACCGAAACATAGAAGTTTTGCTTGTTAATTATATCTCAATAAAGTTGGAAAAACTCCAAAATGTGTCATTTTCCTCGGGAAAAATTTCAAACAAAGAAAAAGGCCATTATTTTAACATGCAGAGCACTGCAGAGTCAAAAAAATCCAGTCTCTCTCCTGTGTGAAAGAAGATGATCTTGTTTCTCCAACGAGGTTGAAAACCCAAACTGCTATATAACACTGAAATACATAAATATATATCAGAAAAGAAAAGCTTGTCTTATAAATTACTCAGATTATCAGAAAGAAAGCACAAAATGTAAAAGCCCCTCCAGTTTGTGAAACCCTGGTGAGAGTGTGTTGTGTGTTCTAGAGGGAAAGACTGAACCCACAGAGGTGAAGTTTGGAGAGGGGAATTATACAAGGGTTTTCAGCTGCTTGAGATAGGAATAGACAGTAACAAGGCAGGGCAAAAGTGGAGAGATGGAAAAGCACAAACAGAAGATGTGTCCTGAAAGTTTAAATAAACCAGCTTCAGCCAACAACATGGGTAAACCAACAGAGACCAGGCAGGAAAGAAGGACCAGAGGGCTTTGAAAAATCCGAATTTGTACTCAAATACATTTTTCCTCTTCTCAAAAAGGTCATAAGCAGGAGATTATCTGCATATCTACAAGTAAAGTGAATAAAATTAGGCATAAAGTGAAAATATATGTCAGAGAAAGTTGGATCTTTCTAAATACTGAGGGCCATAATGTGGTAGAAAGATGATCATGTCATAAAGTATAGAAAATAAAGACATTGAGATATTCTCATTATAAATAAATTATTATTGTGTCATGTTTTAATTTGCATGGCATCATTACCTACATTCTTATCTGATCTGGTTTGCAAATATTTGTAATTTCAATCACACTGCAAAAGTCAAAAATTGGCCAGGCATTGGGGGGCTCATGCCTAGAGGCTGAGGCAGGAGGATACCTTGAGGCCAGGAGTTGGAGACCAGCCTGGGTGACATAGCAAAACCATTGTCTCTACTAAAAAATTTTAAAATTAGCTAGATGTGGTGGTATGGGCCTGGAGTCCTAACTACTCTGGAAGCTAAGGTGCGAGGATCTCTTGAGCTCATGAATTCAAAGCTTCACTGAGCCATGATCACACTAACGCATTTCAGCCTGGATGACAGAGCAATATCCTGTCAAAAAAAATAAAATAAAATAAAAATAAAATAAAAAGTTTCTTCTAAAGAATGATAACACTTCATCATCACTCAACTTATGATTTCAGCTAGTCAAGAAGGTTATCAGCTAGGATGAATGCTGTACTCTTCTGTTAATCCAATGGAGAAATAAAGATGCTCTTTGGTAATGACAGCTCCAGTTATTATGATCAATTAAAAAAAATAACCTTCTTGACCAGGAGCCGTGGCTCATGCCTGTAATCCCAGCACTTTGGGAGGCTGAGGCGGGTGGATCACGAGGTCAGGAGTTTGAGACCAGCCTGACCAACATGGCGAAACCCTGTCTGTACTAAAAATACAAAAATTAGCCAGGTGTGGTAGCACGTGCCTGTAATCCCAGCTACCCCGGAGGCTGAGGCAGGAGAATTTCTTGAACCCAGGAGGTGGAGGTTGCAGTGAGCTGAGATCGCGCTACTGCACTCCAGCCTGGGCCACGGAGCAAGGCTGTCTCTAAGTAAATAAATAAATAAATAACCTTCTCTTGACCATACAATCGCGTAGCTAGAGGATGCCGTGACTTGCACAAACAAAAGCATTTGTCATGCTTGGCAATAACCTAAGAGCCTGTATACGCAGGGGAACAAACATTTGACATTGCAGTATGAAGTCTTGATTACTCATGACTGGACCACTGAAGATGCTTAGAATTTGTTATGAAATTGCCGGGCGCGGTGGCTCACGCCTGTAATCCCAGCACTTTGGGAGGCCGAGGCGGGCGGATCACAAGGTCAGGAGATCGAGACCACGGTGAAACCCCGTCTCTACTAAAAATACAAAAAATTAGCCGGGCGCGGTTGTGGGCGCCTGTAGTCCCAGCTACTCGGGAGGCTGAGGCAGGAGAATGGCGTGAACCCGGGAGGCGGAGCTTGCAGTGAGCCGAGATTGCGCCACTGCACTCCAGCCTGGGCGACAGAGCGAGACTCCGTCTCAAAAAAAAAAAAAAAAAAAAAAAAAAAAAAAAAAAAAAAAAGAATTTGTTATGAAATTATATTACAGCAGGATAAACCACAGAATTAGAGTTAATTCCTGCACAAAAACTATCTTCTCTTTAACCAATTCTGATATTACCTGTCTCCTGCTAGATTTCTAAGGCTATACTCATGTAACAGAAACAGACTCATGTTCAGTTCAAGTTGTCAAATACCCACCGTCACAAAAAGTCTTGATTTTTTAAAAAAAATTTCAACAAGAGAAAACCAAGGCTACTAACTGTTGCTGCAGTCGTTGGAACAACAGGATTTCTTTGAATGTTCTCTGCATCAACTTATCCCCTCAAACTCTCACAAGGGGTTACCGCTGGGTAATTAGCCCTATTATTTTTGCCAGGGTGGCATGGGGCTTTCTGGGTATCAAAAGTGTCTCCTACCGAACTGTGCCATAGCTGTTGGTGTCTATTGACCTCACCAAGCATATGCCAGATCGATAATCTTCATTCCCATGAAGCACCATTGGTAATATATTCATTGTACTTTCTGTAGACCTCAAAATCCACGCAACCAAAAAGTTCGCACTGAAGCCAAGTGTTTGGAGTTCTAAACACGATTCTATATAAATATAGTCAAGAGCTTTAAAAAAAGTCTCTCAACTTACAAAACAGAATTATTCCCGAAAAATGAGATATAAGGAAGAATGTTCACATAATTTTATCATCGACACACAATTTCCAAATACTTATTAGTCTTTAAAAAACGCATTAGATGAGAAATTTGCAAGCAAACTTGTCTAAAACTAAGGATTCCTTTACTAAGTGAACCATTCATTACTCCTGCATCTCATTAGTAAATTCTTTTTTTTTTTTTTTTTTTTTGTATACTGGTGGGGTGTTTTGTTTTGTTTTGTTTTTAGGGTGAGACAGTTATACTTTGGAAAACATGATGCATGTCCCCAATTTTTCTGGACCTCTCTGCAGTAACTGTGGTCCCCAGCCAGAGCGGCACGAGGACTGAGGCCTGACTCTTGCCTTGGGCCCACGTCCCCACGCCCCCACACCCCCACACTCCCACACCCTCACACGCTTGTAACAGTAAGGCCCTGCTCCCATCCCCGCTAAGTCCCGCCGGGCTCCCGGTGGCATCGCCGCGCAGCCCTGCCCTGGTGCGGCTCTGGGCTCCGGGCAGTTGACAGGCGGTGCCCGCGATCCGCTTCCGGCCCTGATTGGTCCACCGCTGCCCACCAGGCTTCTCCTATTGGCTGCCAGTCATCCCGCCGCGCCCGCCGGTTGGCCGTTCAGCCGTTGCCCTGGCGACGCCGATGTTGTGGTTCCGCAGCCCCTGGGATTTTGGGTTTGGTTGGCTGCAGCCCGCCAGCCTTGTAAAAACTCCAACGCCGGGCGCCGCAGGCAGCACCCACGGAGACCCGCGGGGAGCTGGTGAGCCTGAGTGGGCTGGAGGACAATGGGGGCGCCCACAAGGGCCCCGGCCTTGTCCACTGTGAGGAGCTCACGGTGCGGGCAGTGGGCGCCGGGGCTGGAGGGAGGGGACCACCTTGTCGCCGGGTTGGGATGAGCACAGGGCGGGATCTCCCAGCCTGCCCAAGTCCCGCGGCCCCTTTGTTACCTGTTGTTTATCCTCTCTGTACCTACTGTATCCCTGGCGTGGACGTGCCTGTACTGAATACCCGACGTGACGTACCCCCTGCTGTGTGACCCGCACGCACGCATCTCTGCTGAATACCCCGCGTGAATGTGCCCCTGCTGTGTACCCGGAGTGCGTACGCCCCTGCTGTGTACACTGTGTGGACATGCCCTGCTGTCTACCTGGCGTGCATGTGTTCCTGCTGTATACCGGCATGATGTGCTCCCTTCTGTTTACCTGGCGTCGACCTGCCCCCTGCTGTACACCCTGCATGGAAGTGCCAGCGCTAG
The DNA here is from genome assembly GCF_043159975.1 of Macaca nemestrina. Taxonomy (NCBI): domain Eukaryota; kingdom Metazoa; phylum Chordata; class Mammalia; order Primates; family Cercopithecidae; genus Macaca; species Macaca nemestrina. The sequence goes on from NC_092128.1 coordinate 118,356,472, forward strand.
GCGATCGCAAGGCGCCTGCAGGCGTGTCAGGTGGAGGCGTACAGACCGACCTAGAGGGGGCGCGCAGATTTTGCTTTTGCAGTTGCAGCTTCTGACAGCGGGTCAAGCAGGCAGCGTCCAGAGCACCTGCGAACACCAGGTCCGGCAGCATCTGTCTTTTCCCGCAGCGTGCAGCGCCTGACCATGAGGAACACGAGCAAGGAACTTCAGGGCGCCACGCACCGCTACGCTCCCTGCGGTGAGTGCGCCCTGAGCGCGTCCCGGCCAGAAAGAGCTGGGTGCGTGCACTCTGCTTACTAGACACGCTGTGGACCCGTCGTCCTCTATGTGGGCTGGAGGGGGGTGTGAACGATGGAGGACCAACTGATAAAACTAACAAGTCAAAGAAAGGCACAAACTGCTCCTGTGCCTGAGTGTGAAATCAAGACTTAAAGAGAAATATGAGTGGGGGAAGTCTTGTTTTTCTTTATTTTCAACAAGAGAGAACCAAGGCTACCTATCTTGTTCAATCTGGAGCAACAGGATCCCTTGGAAGTTTTCATTGTCATAGTTCTACAGTTCTCACAACTGCGTTCCTGAATGTTGACCTGGGAAGTTTCTTTTCTAGCTGAATTCCCTAGGTATTTCATTGAATCCCTAGACCTTGCTCCTACTTTAGACCCCAAGCAAGTTAAACATACATTCTGGTTTTAGTGTCTGGCTACAGGAAAAGGAATTCAGTGAGGTTCATGTCTTCTTATGTGCCAGGGTTTGAAGTGGAGGAGAGGGGAAGGAAGAATAAGTCTTGAGATGCTGTCATCTTTTTTCTTTTTTCCTGTTTTTTTTTTTTTTTTTTTTTTTTTTTTTTTAAATTGGGAAAGACTGTAAGAGGGTAGAGAAGAGGGTCGTGGGGATCAGCTGGGACAGCCGAGTTGGAGCTGGTCGGCACCCTGGAGCCAGCACATCTGCTCAGAAGTGAACCATATGTGGCCCTGCTGCATACTCTAAGCATGTTGCTAGCCCAGAGGGCTACCTTGTGACCGCTATTGAAGATAGTGTGGCCATGCTGGGGATTGGAAAGGGAACAGCACAGAAGGCCTGGCTGATTTGCCTTTTCCCAGTGGGCTCTGGAGCCTTTATGTGACTTCTTGGTGTCTTCTAGTGGCCTTGTCTGTATGAACAACACTAAGGAACACTAATAACTGCCAGGCACTGTTCTAAGTGCTTTATATTAATATATACTAACTCATTTAACCTCATAACAGCCCTACAAGGTAACATTACCCTCATTTTATAGAGTTTGGAGTAATTTGCCCAAGGTCACACACTTTGTAAGTGACTCCACAGCTGTTAAGTGAGGCCACAGCAGCCTAAAGCAGGAGCCTGTGCCCCGTGGGTATGTGAGCATATAACACACTGCCTTGTGCCTTAGAGACCAGAAGAGCTGGGGGATCTTTAGTTCATCTCATAGACTGTCACAGACTGTGTTTCCTCACTGATGAAACAAGGGTACTAATATTTGGCAAACGAGAAGGCAGGCAAGGCTATATATAAAAAAATCTATATGATAGTAAATGATTGATATGGTACAAGTGCCAACAATGTGTTTTGCATGATAAAAACTGTGATAACTCTTAGTCCCTTTAACCCTCTGTGTGTGTGTATGTGTGTGTGTGCGCGCGCATGAGGTGATCACGGTTGGTTCTTACTGATCCGGGCCCTCGCTCTCTGAGTGCCTCCTTTGCCTGCATTTAGAAATGGCCAACCAGATTCGAGTTCAGTGCCTGTTCACAGCTTCCAGTAATGAGAAGAAGGTAGAAGACACACTGTTCTCTGTGGATTAATTAGTAATCAAAACACAGAGTGGAAAAATAAAGCAACAATAAAATGCCTTCTCTCAAAAAGAAAATATTTGAACTGAGTATGATCAGACTATGAAGCTGCTAAATTCTCCTATTCATTCTTAAATTGATTCTCTGTGATCTTTTGTGCAATTCTTTAAACCTTTTCCAATTTTTTTCTTTCCTTTACAAAACCATATAGTGTTTATTCAGCTATTTAATGTCCTTTAGATACTTAAAAGATTGTATTAAATACCATCCATTAAAAATTTGATGTCTAAGCTTTTAGCTTTAAAGGATGGTTACTTCTCATTTCTGTATGCTTAAATGAATCGATTTATTCAGTACTATTTTCCTGTGTGTCTACTGCGTTAGTCAGCATTCTCCACACCAACATAACCAACAGCATATCCATGTCTACCTTTCTATATACATACACATATATATATAGATAGATAGATAGATAGATAGATAGATAGATGTAAAGAGAGAGAGAGGGATTTGTTTTAAGGAATTGGCTCACATGATTGTGGAGGCTGGCAGGTTCGAAATTTGCAGTGCAGACCAGCAGTCCGGAGACCCAGGGAAGAGCTGATCTTGCTGTTTGAGTTTCAGAGCAGTCTGGAGGAAGAGTTTCCTCTTTCTGGGGGAATCTCATTCTTTTCTCTTAAGACTTTCAATTAATTGCCCACAAAAAGAGTCAAACTCTGTAAAATATTTAAAGAGGTTTATTCTAAGCTGAATATGAGTGGCCAAGGCCTGTGACACAGCCCCAGGAGGTCTTGAGAACATGTGCCCAAGATGGTTGAGTCACAGCATGATTTTATCCATTTTAGGGAGACAGAAGTCATAGGAAGACATCAATCAATCCATGTAAGGAATACATTCATTCAGTTTGAAAAGGTGGGATAACTCCAAGTATGTGTGTGTGTATGTGGGTGGGAGTTGGTTCCAGGTCATAGGTGGATTTAAAGATTTTCTGATTGGTAATTCGTTGCAAGTTATTAACCAAAGACACAGAATCAATAGAAAGTAGTGACTGGGTTAAGATAAGGAGTTGCAGAGACTAGGGTTTTTGTTATGTAGATGAAGTCTCCAGGTAGCCAACTTCAGAGAGAGTAGATGTAAACATCTCTTTTTTTTTTTTTTTTTTTTTGAGACGGAGTCTTGCTCTGTCACCCAGGCTGGAGTTCAGTGGCCGGATCTCGGCTCACTGCAAGCTCCGCCTCCCGGGTTCACGCCATTCTCCTGCCTCAGCCTCCCGAGTAGCTGGGACTACAGGCGCCTGCCACCTCGCCCGGCTAGTTTTTTGTATTTTTTTTAGTAGAGATGGGGTTTCACCGCGTTAGCCAGGATGGTCTCGATCTCCTGACCTTGTGATCCGCCTGTCTAACATCTCTTATCAGACCTAAAAAGGTGTCAGACTCAATTAATTCTCTCCTGGATCAGGAAAAGAGCTGGAAAGGGAAGGGGATTCTCTACAGAATGCAGATTTTCCCCACAAGAGACAGCTTTTTAGGACCATTTCAAACTATGTCAAAGAAATCTATTTTGTGGTAAAATACTTCAATTTCTTTCAGGACCTGCTATCTGTCATGTGATGCTCTACTACAGTCAGGTTGCAATTTGGTCTCTGATTGCCACAAACAGTCTGTTTTTTCAGTCTTAAGATCTCTGTTTTAATGATAATGCTGGTCTGCTGTGCCTGAATTCCAAAGGAAGGAGGGTATAAGGAGGCACGTGCAACCTCCCTTCCCATTATGGCCTGAACTAGTTTTTCAGGTTTACTTTGGAATGCCCTTGGCTGAGTAGGGGGATTCATTTAGTCAGCTGGGGGATGGGGGGGCGCAGGGCTTAGCATTTTATTTTTGCTTTACTCTGACTGGAGGAAGCCCACCCACATTACAGAGGACAGTCTACTTCACTCAAATTCTACTGTTTTTAATGTTATTTTCATCTAAAAAACGTCATAGACACAACTAAAATAATGCCTTACCAATATCTGGGTACCATGGTCCAGCCAAGTTGACACATAAAATTAGACATTATATCTACCCAAGAAGAGGATATTATGTTAGACTCTGAACATACTGCCCCTGTGACAGGACATTCTGATAAGTGCTACTAAATACACCCAGTCGCTTGTGTCACCTTAATTGCATCTCTTGTATCTGATATTCTTCCTGGGTTTTGTTTCTAAAGTTCTCAATCAGGTGTGATTTTTTTGTCTTATATTTGGGTATCTGGTTAATCAATTTCAGATTCAAATAGTTACCTAGAACACCAGGTGTCTGAATGCCCCGGATCTCTTCTCTCTGTGAGGGTCATCAATAAACACTGGTAACTCCAGGTCCCTGGGATTTTGCCAACTCACTTGACAGAAGCTCCCAGTAGGACTCCAGGGAGTCTCCTGGGTGGTCCCAAGCCAGTCTGCAGGGCCTGTCCTGGATGCCCTCAGCTCAAGGCCTTAGGGAGCCTCATGGCTTCACCAGGCCCATGTTCAGCTTCTCTGTCCACAGCCCCTTTCTGCATGGGCTCCACTCAGGAAGGGAAGAAGGACAGAGAATAGCTCTCCTCCTCCACTCGATTGTGCCTGGCTTCTTCATGGGACCTTTGACAATACAAACCACACAATCTACACTCCCTGTGTTTCAACTTGATCTTTCTCAAGGGAACCAAACCCAGTCACCTTAAGAATTTCTGAGTCTCCACCTGAGAAGTTTTTCCATAACACATAGGCACCTGTTTCCACCATTTTTCAGGAACCATCTAGACCTCTGGCCACCTTTCACTGCTCTCTTTGGCCTCAGGCATAAGCAAAGCCATTATTATTGAAAACAGTAATTACACATTAATAATAATGAAAGGGACAAGGAGAGAGGGAGAAGGAGAGTGATAAGGTGAGATGAACTCTCACGTGGGGAGTCTGGGTGGAGGGAAGGTACTGTACTCGCTTGTGTGGAGATGGGCTGCTGAGCTGATTCTAGCACCCTTGCTCGGTGGACAGGTCTCTTTGACCACTCCCCAGTTCCGCCTCTTGTCACTTTTGTGCTAGTGGTAAATGTGTTCAAACAGGCTGTTATTTCTGTGACAGAACTTAGATTTCAGTATTTTTAGCATACTAAATTTAGCAAATCTTGGTCAACATTTAGCCATATATTCCACAGGCTTACCCATAACGTTTTATTTAAGTGATTTGGGATTTTTCAGGAATGTATATTTCCCAGCATAACCGGAAATACAGTTGTCTTATTTTTATGGAGGATTAGGAGAGAGAGACAGAGACCTAATGAGGCTTGGGTAACTCCCTGGGAAGCTAAAGCACCCATGAAAGAGGCTGAGCCCTCAGAGCTTTCCCTTCGGTTGGTGCCAGTGGTGGCATCTTGGTGGGCAGTAGAGACTCGATTGCATGGGTTGTGTTACCATTCACATCAGGAACTCAGAAGAGGGCATTTTCTTCCTTGCTAATAGGCTTCCACAGAGCCTATTAGGCTCTGTGGCCTGCACTACTCCACCTGATGGGGCTGTCTGCATAGACACTCTGGTAGAGGACTAGAGGCCACCCTGGCACACAGCAACAGCGTGGCCCTCTGCCTCTCTCCTCTATAGATTGGTATTACCATCTTCCAGTGAAGCGCTCTGAGAAGGCCGTGGATGCCCCACCAGCGTCCCAGATCCCAGGTCTCAGCAATTTGGGAGACTCACACGGCAGGGACCTGCCTGGGACTCGGAGATACTGGATAAAAGAAACAGATTCGGAATACGTGAAGCTCGCGAAACAAGGCGGCAGGCCTGGTGAGCCCCCGCCTGCCCTGTTCAATGTGGCAGCCTCGTGGGCGGTGAGGGGGGCGTTTTTTCCTAATTTCTTCCATATAAAAATATTACTATAGAGTCTACATGTTTAGCTTAGGGCCTTTGGAAATTTAGGTTAATTAACTAGGTGTAGGGATGGGCATGCTCTCCAGGGGTGAGCTAATTTTTATGATGTTAGAATAAATAGGCCAAATTCACAGAATTGCCTGTGTAGGATATTTCTTCTGAGTAATGCCTTTGCGATGATCCAACCTTCCCTCACCCACTTTATATTCTTATTACAAAGAGAATCTCAGGAAGTTGCCTCCAAGAGAGAATCTGTCTTTGCACGCTACCAATTCTTGGCTAATTTTTGAAAAGGTTTTGTTTCCTGTTGTTTATTCTCATTGCGGCTTGTCCTTTGTATGAAAATGTTTTCGAAAATGAAAACCATAGATGAGTTTCAGTGTGATGTTGATGAGGATCAAATTTTGATACATGATTTAATTGAGAAAGGACTGCTTAATCATGCTAAAAACTAAGGTATTTGAGCTCAACAGAAATTTCTCAGAGGGTTGGGAGATCACATCTAAAATGTCTCAGAGCCAGTCTTGGGGCCAGTGACTTTGAGAGACACTAACCTTTTTTCCCCTCTGGCTGCCATTACTCCTGTGGGGATTGTCAGAAAGAAAATGGGAAGCAAAATGGTGACATCTTTGCTTTAATATTAAAAGGTTGGACTAAACAGTTTGATGGACTAGGTGTGACACTCAGAGAACAGGACCTAGACATTTTTTCTTAGATTCACCTCCTCCTGCTGTTGTTTAAAAGAACATTAAGGGGACAAACTCTGAATGTCGGTAAATCAGATAAAAGAATTGCATCAATAGTAGTTTCCTGAATGTGATCATTGTGCCATGATTACGCCAGGAATGTCTTTTGGCAACATCTGCTGAGATATAGGGGGATGACTGGGCATTATGTCTGCAACACGCTGCCCAATGATTCTGAAAACAATAATGACAACAAAAATAATAATGAGAGAGAGGGATAGACAAAGAGAGAAAACAGAAAGCAAATATGGTAGAGTATCATCTGGGGAGCCTAGGTCAGGGTACAGGGGAACTCATACTATTCTTGCAATGTTTCTGTAAGTCTGAAACATTTAACAATGAAAAGTGCTTTAAAAGTAAAAAAAAAAAAAAAAAAAGAAAAGTTAAAATTTTATTATTGATAGCAATAGGTCAACCAAAGTTGTCTGCTACTGCCATGGGCACTGTTATAATTTTGCTGTCCTTATTATCAGGAAAGTCAGTTCTTCCCACTCCCTGCTTTTTGAAACCAGAGGAGGGAAGTGTGGGGAGCTAGAAAGCAAGTGGGTGAGTTGGGAGCTGGCCTGGGCCTCTGAGAAGGACCCTGTACTCTCTGTGCCTCTCAGGGTTGGCTCTAAGGTGACTGTGAAATCTCCCAGGTACCTTTCAGGGGCTTGTATCCTACTTCCCATCTGGAAACCTGGAGGGGTGTTTTCTTCTGGAAATGGTAGGGGTGGGGTTAGGGACAGGTCCATAGTGGCAGAGGACCGTCAGACTGTCCTATGCTAGGAGAATGGTGTGGGGGTAGCTGAGGATGAGGGAGCCAGCTCATGTGCAGTCCCTGGAGACCTCAGCAGTGGAGGGATGGGCCCCCTCCAGGAACTGGTGGATGCTGGCCTGCATGGATGCTGCTCAAGATCAAGAGCTCTGTCCAGATCTGCAAAGAGTGAGATGTGGGGAGGCATACAGGATGTCCCTTCCTGAGCACAAAGCAGGACGCCCACCTGTCAGCCTGTGCAGAGACAGGTGAGGATCAGGGATGCTCTGTTAGCCCCTGAATCCCAGAGGCAACCCCAGGGAGACCTGCAGTTCCCCTTGTAAATTGAGCCTATCACTGGCAATGCTGTGCGTCTGTGTAGGGGCAACGGGGTGTCTCACAGCCATGTCTTTTTCTCTTTGAGATTTGTTGAAGCACTTTGTCCCTGGGACCAGGAAAGGCTCCCCGGTGGCCTACTCCCTGCCAGACTGGTACATCCACCACAGCAAGCCACCGACAGCCAACCAGCAAGAGTAAGTATCTTAAAGCACTCACATTTTTATTTATCTTTACAGGAAAAAAAAATAGCCCAATTTGAATTTTAAAAATACAAATATCTAATACTGATAGCAAGCATGTGATAATGACAACTTCGGGTTCTCTTTTACAATAGCCCACTCTTTGAGGGATATAGCCTAAGTTGTCAGAAAACCAGAGTTCTGGAAACCCTGGCATTTTGTGCCACCCTAGAGTCGTGTGTCTTTGGGCTCCTTCTTGGTAAATTGCACTGTAGTGTTACCGGCAGGTCTTTGTTCTTAGAGCTCCCAAGATGGTGGTGGGCTGCTCCCAAGATGGTGGGTGGTGGGCTGCTCTCAAGATGGTGGCAAGCCTTTTGTTCTCTGACCTGAGGTTCTTGGCCTCACATATTCCAAGGAATGGAATCTTGGGCCATGCGGTGAGTGTTATAGCTCTATTAGAAGCTGTGGGTCACGAAGAGACCCTTGGAACCCAGCAACTAGTGTTCAGCTCCATTAGGACAAACCCAGGCACTTAGCTGTGCAGGAACAATGGCGAGCCTCTAGCCTGATAGGGAGTGTCAATGGGTGCCTCGCTGGATCAGAAGTACAGTGGACACTCTGCCGGATCTGGAGGGGTGGAAATTAGCGGCAGGTCTGCGACGGAGGCAATCAGCAGTGGTGGACGGCGGGGGAAAGCTCAGCTCAAGCCGGGACAAACACAGACCAGAAGAGTGTGCAGTTGCAAGATTTAATACAGTGAAAACAGGGCTCCCATACAATGGGAGGGGACCCAAAGGAGTTTGCCACTGCTAGCTCAAATGCCTGGGTTTATATCCCAATCATTGTCCCTCCCCCTGTGCTCTCAGGCAACAGATGATTGACTATTTCATTACCTCCTGCTTTTAGCCTCATTGGTATTTTAGTGAGCTCTCTTTACTATCTGATTGGTTGGGTGTGAGCTGAGTTACCAGTCCGGTGTTTAAAGGTGGGTGCAGTCACCTTCACCAGCTAGGCTTAGTAATTCTTGGCCGGCCTAGGAAATCCAGCTAGTCCTGTCTCTCAGTAGGACTGACCACATCCTCCTGACGTGGAAATAGCAGCCTATCCCAAAGGGTTCTCATTAAAGACAAAAGGCACTAGGTAAAGCTACAAATATATGAAATCCTAAATTTCTATGTTCACTATTGAGTTATGAGGAGCCATTGTTCCCATAATATTTGAAATGTGTAAGAAATTTCTATTTGTGGACATGCAAACTTTATCTCCAAAACCACCTCTCTTGGATTGAGAGGTAAAATGAAAAATCATTTCAGGCCATTTCCCCATTTTTTTGGGCTTGAAAATAGGACTACCATAGATATATTTACAAGTAGTTATCTGGTGTTACTTGAATGTTCTGCCATGGTCACAGTGCGGCTTTTGTCTTCAGGATTCTGTTTCCCTCTGTAGTTTAAAATGAATACACAGGGTGGCTCACACCCAGGTGGGTGGATCACCTGAGGTCAGGAGTTCGAGACCAGCCTGACCAATATGGTGAAACCCCATCTCTACTAAAAATACAAAAATTAGCTGGATGTGGTGGTGTACGCCAGTAGTCCCAGCTACCTGGGAGGCTGAGACCAGAGAATTGCTTGAATCCAGGACGCAGAGGTTGCAGTGAGCCAAGATAGCACTGCTGCACTCAAGCCTGGGTGACAGAGCAAGACTATCTCCAAAAAAAAAAAAAAAAAAAAGAAATACTCTGTGCTAACAGAGGTTACATCAAAGTGGATGAGCTGAGCAAGAAGAGAGAGTCTTAGAAGGGGAAGCAGGAGACTGGGGGCACTCCTGCAATGCTGCTTGCGCTTGCAAGAACAGAGCAGAGCAGGCAGCCTCAGGTGAGAGTAGAGCCCGAGTACCCCAGGCAGATGTGGAGGGATGGGTTTCCTGAGCACCCTTGACCCTGAGCTCTGACTGAGGGGTGCCCAGTGGTCCTGCGGCTACTGGACTCTAAGCAGCTGTTCACTTTCTTGCAGCCGAGGGTGGCTCCTGCTCTAGCTGGGTGCCCTGAACCAACGGTTAATTCTTGGGGGGAGGTGGGAGCACTTCATGTCTCTGGGGTGCTCCTGGAGAGCGTTACCTCAGGCATGCCCCTTCCTCCTATATCCACACTTCCACATGGACTTTTTCGTCGCTTCTTTCTGCTTTTTTCTTCCAAACTGTTGGTACCCCTGTCCCTTTGCTGTCTCCTCCCACCCCATATGTCCTTACTAATTGTCCAAGCCTTCTAGTGATGATCTACTTCTGGGGCCTTCAGTGTTTTTCGTCCTCCTGGGACCTTGTCCTCCTCTGGACTGCAGACCACCTGCTCCAGGTCCTGGGACAGGCCGAGGATATGAAAAGCAGGAAGCACAGGAGAAATTCTTCCTTCACTGAAAATCTGGGAACCCAGGAGCTACAACTTAACACGCTTTTTAAAAAAAATTGTCCCTCCCTTTGTTGTTTTCAATGCTCATCTGTCTCTGTGGGCTTTTTACTGCCCTCAGACTGTATCAGAAGTGGGAGGGCTGGGGAGAGGTGCCGCTTCTCACACCTGTGCTCCCTGAGCAACTCAGCCACACTTGTGGCTTCTCTTACTGGGTATCTGCGGCCACCTTCCAAGCCTGCATTTCCAGCCTCTGACCGCTGCTCCCTGGCCTCTTCACTCGCTCTCTCAGAGGACCCCAGCCACCTCTTTTAGGTGCTTTGCTGCAGTGGTGCCCAGGACCCTACTCCTCAACCTTGCCCTTGATGCCCACTTTGCAGCTGGGGCCTCTTCTCAGCATCCTGGAGCCCTGAACAAGTGCAAATGAGGAGTGGGACATTGCGGGGGGGGGGTCCCTGCAGCCCCTCAGACACTGCGTGGTAGGGGGGGTTGTGCTGCCGTGTCAAATTTGAATGCAGTGTTCTTCCCTGTTCAAACCTGGTTATGTGTACAGATCTTCGGGGATCTAAAGGCTAAAGCATTCCAGTGCCTTTGATGCCCCTTCTGTATGCGCTGTGTGTATGGGAAGACTGGTTGCTAGTTTAAATGCCCACATTAAAAATGACCATCCAACAGGAAACAGAGCATGTTATTATTATTTTAAATGAACATGTTAAATGGTAAATGTTTAAGGGTGTTTAGTTATTTTAAGGGGTCAAAGTGGTAGATGCTATTCTAAAATAAATAATTATTTTAGAAGATATGTTTTATAATTTCATATTTTAGTATATCTCGTTTTACTAATGTCGAGACCTTGTGATTTCTGAGTGGCCCTCCTGGGAGGCAGGCCCCAGAGGGGTTGGTGTGTTGCTTAGCAGGCACAGGAGGGAAAGGCCTGTCTGTGTTTTCAAGGAGGATGGGTAGTGCTGATGTCAAGAGAGACGGAAGAGAAGAGAATAAGGGAGGGAGAGAAAGAGAAAGAGGGAAAGAAGAGGAAGAGGAAAAGAGAGAGAGAGAGAGAGAGCAAGAGAGGGAGAGAGAGAGGAGAAAGGAAAGGAGGGAGACAGTGAGAGAGGGAGGGAGACAGAAGGAGAGAGGGAGAGGGAGAGCCAGCAATGGAGATGAAAGGGAGGGAGGGAGCTGAAATGGCTCTGAGCACCGGGCTATAACTGCTGTCTGTCCCTGCAGAGTGCGGGCTGTCTCCATGCCGGATTACATGGTTCATGAAGAATTTAACCCCGATCAGGCCAACGGTAGCTATGCATCCAGAAGAGGGCCCTTCGACTTCGACATGAAAACAGTTTGGCAAAGAGAGGCTGAGGAACTTGAAAAGGAGAAAAAAAAGGTGATGGGAGCCCATAAATAGATGGCATCCGCATCCGCTTTGCTTCTGTGGCCCCGAGTAATTAAGTGCTGTGATGTTAGCTGCTGGTGGCGTCTTACGTTGCCCGTGGCATCGGCCACGTGCTCTGTGTTTTAAGTTTGGATCTACTAAAAGGCAAGCAGCCACCATACTGTGGTCTTTCTTTTTCTTTTTACGAATAATGACTTTAAAAGGTAAGATTCCTTTTTGCTAGATGATTTACAGATAGTTAATGCTTATCTAGAGGAAAACTGGCTTAGCACTTCTGATCTGGCAAATACAGAAAAGGAATTTTATATTTAGTTATCCCATTTCTGAATGTTTTCATTTATTTAAGTATTAGGCGTTTTCTGGAATACTCTTTGTTGATAATAAAGGAAGAGAAGATGAATTCTCTTCTTCTATGTGAAGTCCTGGTGGTGTATTTGATCGCAAAGGAGTGACTGGCCGTGCAGTGAAGGCTTCTCAGAGGATGTGTATTTTAAGAATGCAATGAAGAAAGTTGGAAGCAATCTTGAATTGGTGGCTCTGTTGTTGGGAAGTCTTGATCAGAGGCCCTTCTCTCCCCTTTCCTTGGGGCTGGAAGGAACAAGAGCCAGGCCTGCAGCTCTGCCAAGGGCTCAGTATTGCCTGGGGCTTCAGCACCACATCTCAGATTAGTCTCAGTTCTTGCAACTCTGGGGTTTGTGAGTGAAACGGTGAAGTTCACATTACAAATAACAGTAGTGTTTGATACAGAGAATAAGAGTGAACACTGTTGTCACCTGACAGGTGATCATTTTGAACAGTGAAGAGAATGGATGTGTCTTAGCATAGGCGGCAGTTGTTATGAACTATCTATGCCTGATTCCTAGACTGTTGCCTCTTGGTTTGGAGGGAAACCCCTCAGTTTATTTTGGGGACTTCAGTAGCTGAACACCAAGTAGAATGTCAACTGGCTGCAATGGGCCACATGCTTTTTCTTTAAGATCTCCACGTCCAGCTGTGATTCGGATTTTGGGTTGTTTCCGTGATCCGTGCAAAGGCACTGGACCTTTTATTGTTGTTTTTTTGTTTATTTTTTTAATTAGAGAGAAGTTCTCTCTCTGTCACCCAGGCTGGAGTGCAGCGGCATTATCATAGCTCACTTACACCCTCGAACTCCTGGGCTCAAGGGCTCCTCTGCCACAGCCTCCTGAGTAGCTGGATCTACAGATGGATACTGCCGTAGACACTCAGCAAAATGGACCATGTTAAGAATCAGATCTATCTCTTAGTGTTGTGCAAGTGGCCAATTACACTGAGTTACAGCCTCTAGTGACAAATGAACCTTTGGATATTAACCATGGTTACAGCTCACATCTACAGAAATCTTAAAATGCTAAATGCTATATCACTCTCAAATCAAGTGGGGTTTCTAAGTTAGTATCCATTTACAAAAGGTGTGCTAGGGGCTGCACAAAGTTCCAGAAGCCAGCCTCTCACTGTGGGGAAGGAGATAGGGTGACAAGCGGTGGTGGTTAAAGATACACATGCTGAATATTTACCAGGTAGAGGGACATGATGTCGGGTAAGGTGCAGGGGATGAGCACCGCATCGGGATGGACTCCGATTGCCCTAATAAGACAACACAATCACCACTTTGGTAAAAAGGTCACCTATGTGTGATGATCACATCCTGGGCGTGGGCCAGCCGACAAAGTGCTTCCTCAACTGTGCCCTGGCCCCACATGGGGCACGTGGTGGACGCTTGACAAGACTTAGGGCACATGTGTTGCCTGTTGGTTACCAGCATTCATGGGGGTCTTGCTCACCTACAGGGTGATCGGGGGATCTTATTTCCTTTTTTTGAATAGCCATCTTTTCTTCCTGTAATTGTTAGCAATACCTCCACGGATTTTGTTTGCTTGGTTTGGTTTTTTCCAGTTTTCCTGTAGCATTTATTTATATTTCTTTTAATAAGAAATAATTTACATAGAGTGAAACCCACCTTTTATAGAGAACTGCTCTCCAGGTTTTGACTAAGGTGTCCCTTGTGTACCACCACAGCCGTCAAGGAACATAGCAGTCCTGTCGCCCCCAGCATTTCTACACCTTTTTATGGTCAGCCCCTCACCAGACCCTTGCAAGTCCCAATCTGTTTTCAGTCTTTATAGTTCTTCTGGACAGAGCAGGAGCATCGCCATCTTGGACAAGCCTCTCATTCTAAAAGTCCACCTTAATTAAAACCACCTAAATCCAAGGGGCATCAGCCTAATGGCTAAGGTCAATGAACCACAGGTAACATCTCCAACCAGAAACACTCAAACTCCTCCCTGACCAGAGACATGGTGGCCCCTAAATAAGCTCCCTCCAGCCAGGAAGATTCCAGTCCCGAGTTAACCGCCCTCCGGGCTGAAAGATGTCTGCCCCGAGATAACCTCCCCTCCTCCCAGAGAGTTTCCAACCCCACCATGAACTTCTCCACACACATGGACATTCCAAGCTTCTCATAAGCCCCCTCACCCTAAAACCAATATATACTTTTAGTCTGTAAGAAAAAGTGCCCCTGACCACAATCGGCCAGGAGCGCCTCTCAGGTTTTAACTAAAGAAAACCTGTCTTTGACTGTCAAGCCGCATTTCGTGTTTCTTTCCTCTTTCTTTAATTCGTACACTTCCTTTTCCAGAATGTGAAATCAATGGAATCATACGGCGTGGAGTCTTTCCTGCTTGACTTCTCCAATGTGGTGTAATGCATGTACATTATGCATCTACATTACATACGCGTGGCTGTGCTATTCCGAGTATCAGTAGTTCATTCATTTCTGTTGCTGAGTTTCATTGGCTGATCATGATACCATTTGTTTATCCATTCATTTGTTGGTGGACATCTGGGTTGCTTCCAGTTCTGGGTGATTATTACAAAAGCATACAGGTGCTTTTGTGAACATATGTTTTCATCCAGGTGTGGGAAATTCCTTCAGGACCAGGCTCTTAGCTGTTCATTGTTTTTCCTCCTGAGCAGATGGCATCTTTACTCAAATATAGAAACTGCTTTTGAGTTACAGACTGTCCCTTTTACATAACTATTTTGTTGAATGAGATGATTGCTGAATTATATTTTATTGTGACCATTTACAATGACCACATTGAAAGTCCAGCCCTACAAGCTTTGTATCTTTGCTACCATTGGTGAGTTTTCTTCTAGTTGTTGAGTGCTTTCCACTAACTCAGGGTTTTGCGTGTTTCCTCACACAGCTGAGGCTACCGGCCATTGACTCAAAGTACCTAAGCAAAGCAGACACCCAACTTGGCCCTAAGGACCCTACAGGAAGTAGACTCTCCTTCCCCCCCATGTAAGTGCTTGAGCTACGCCCGCACTGTCTGGACTGGGTTTGGGTTTGGCTTTCCGTCTTTCATCCGGTGATGACTGCGCCAGTGACAGCATCCACACAACTTCCCGAAGCCCTGTCTGCGGCCTGGCCTGGCTGTGCCTGTCGCCCCCTCACTGTGGTTTCTGTTCCTTCCTAATGTCATTTTGCCACTGTTGAACACATCTGCCCTTCCAGGTCATGCTTGCTGCAGGTTGGCAGTGTGGAGGCCCTGCTTCTCCATCAGGCTGTGTCCTGCCTGAAGCACCCGCCCCCTCCGAGATACCACCCTCACCATAGTTTGCCGGGGCTGCTTGTCCTGCATGTAGGGGCCACTAGGTCCTGATGTTTCTGTGTCCAAGTCCTGAACTGAGGTGTCTGCGCCTTGTAAGCGTGCTGGCTCTGTTTCCAATTGGAAGATAAAGCAGGCACACTGACATTTGCTGATCCTCCAGCTGGAGAGTGAAATCCCTGAGGCCTTAGGTGTCTTCTTACTCTCCCAGATCCAAGTTTAATGCTAGGATAAATGTTATTAATTACCTGACTAATTCTTCAAACAGCTTCTTGTCCAATGGGGAAAAAATAATCAGATACATTGCATTGTGACAAATGCCATGACAGCACCAAGCTAGACTGATAGAGAGGGGAATATACATGTATTCATATGTGTTTATATATATGTAAGTATATAGGTATACCTAGACATGTATTTATAGATGTGCAAGAGAGAGAACATGAAGCATTAGGAGTGGCTTTGATAACAAAGTGATTGGGCGCAAGAAATCCTCCCACCTCAGCCTCCCAAGTAGCTGGGGCTATACGCATGCACCACCACACCCAGCTGATTTTTTATTTTTTGTAGAGACAAGGTCTCATTATGTTGCCCAGGCTGGTGTCAAACTCCTGCACTCAAACAATCCTCCTGCCTCTGTCTCTCAAAGTGCTGAGATGGAGGCTCAGAGAGAACAGGTGGTGGGTTGCTACGGCTCGAGCTGAAAGCTCACACTACCTCCACCGTGGCAAACTGCCCTGTCACTCTTCAGTGTGGGTCAGGGTAAGATGTGAAGATGCAGTAGATGGTGAAAGGCTAAGCTAACAACAAGAAATGACTGGAGACAAACCTGTGTAAGAGAGTAAAATAGCAGCGGGTAACCATTGATAAGGACAAGAAAGAACCAATAAGAAAGTAATCATTTGTTTTTTTTTTTTTTTGAGATGGAGTCTTGCTCTGTTGCCCAGGCTGGAGTGCAGTGGTACGAACTCAGCTCACTGCAGCCTCCACCTTCCAGGTTCAAGTGATTCTCTTGCCTCAGCCTCCCAAGTAGCAGGACTATAGGTGCCTGCCACCACAGCTGGCTTTTTTTTTTGAGACAGAGTCTCGCCCTGTCCCCCAGGCTGGAGTGCAGTGGTGCGATCTTGGCTCATTGAAAACTCCACCTCCCCTCCTGGGTTCACGCGATTCTACTGCCTCAGCCTCCTGAGTAGCTGAGACTACAGGCGTCCACCACCGCGCCCGGCTAATTTTTTGTATTTTTAGTAGAGGTGGGGTTTCACCATGTTGGCCAGAGTGGTCTCGAATTCCTGACCTCAAGTGATCTGCCTGCCTCAGCCTCCCAAAGTGCTGGGATTACAGGTGTAAGCTACTGTGCCCAGCCCCCTTCCTTCCTCCCTTCCTTCCTCCCTTCCTTCCTTTCCTTCCCTCCCTCCCCTCCCTCCCTCTTCCTTCTTTCTTTCTTTCTCTTTCTTTCTTTCTTTCTTTTCTCTTTCTTTTCTCTTTCTTTCTCTTTCTTTCTTTCTTTCTTTCTTTCTCTTTCTTTTCTTTCTTTCTTTCTTTCTTTCTTTCTTTCTTTCTTTCTTTCTTTCTTTCTTTCTTTTTCTTTCTGTCTTTCCTTTCTTTCTTTCCTTTCCTTTCTTTCTTTCTCTCTTGTTCTCTTTCTTTCTCCTTCCTTCCTTCCTTCCTTCCTTCCTTCCTTCCTTCCTTCCTTCCTTCCTTCCTTCCTTCCTTCCTTCTTTCCTTCCTTCCTTTCTTCCTTTCTTTCTTTCTTTTCTTTCTTTTCTCTTTTTTCCTTTTTTCTTTTTTTTGAGACTGAGTCTCACTCTGTTGCCCAAGCTGGAGTGCAGTGGTGTGATCTCGGCTCACTGCAACCTCCGGCTCTCAGGTTCAAGCAATTCTCCTACCTCAGCCTTCTGAGTAGCTGGGACTACAGGTGTGCGCCACCAGGTCCAGCTAATTTTTGTATTTTTTGTAGAGACAGGGTTTCATCAGGTTGGCCAGGATGGCCTCGATCTCTTGACCTCGTGGCTGCCTGCCTCGGCCTCCCAAAGTGCTAGGATTATAGGCGTGAGCCACCGTACCCAGCAGTTTTTTTGTTGTTGTTTTGTTTTGTTTTTAAAGGTAGTTCTGAGCAATCCATTACTATGAAGGAAGGGGGTGGTGTTTTCTTAGGAAGGCTTCCCAGTGAAATACTAGAATTATTACTAATTCTTAATTGACTATCACAAAGAAAGATTTTGGAAGCTGAACTAAACATGCTCTCATCCCTGTACAAGGGATGCTTTGACATGCACTTGTTATGCTTAAAAATGGAGACAGTGAGACAGACAGAGAAGCAGAGGGAGATACAAAAGGGCAGAGAGAGATAGAGGGAGAAAGAGAGAGGGAGAGGCATAGAGAGAGGTTTGTTAGGTTTGAAGGGACAGTGACACCTATTTAGTGTGTTCACGGAATACTGCTTCTGCTTTATCATTAACCCTTGTGCTTAAGTTTCACATTACTTTTACTCTTTTTAAGGCCTGGTCAAAAAAACAGTTCACCTACCAATTTTTCCAAACTCATTAGCAATGGTTATAAGGATGAGTGGTTGCAGCAGCAGCGAGCTGACTCAGGCAAGAGGACCCCGAAGATCTCCAGGGCGTCAGTGTCATCTCAGTCCCCACGAGACCCGGAAGGTCCCCAGGATGCAGCGAGGCTCCAGGACGCAGAGGCTCCTGAAGGTCCTGAGGATGCCCCAGGTGAGGCACAGGCAGCCATCTGTGTTTACTGGAGGCTTGGTTAATTGTGATGCAGCAGCTGATGTTCTTATCGCATGATGCTTCTCGTAATGAGAAATGAATAACCCAAAAACGATGTGAAAACACCCATAGAAGTACCAAGGTTACAGATAAGCAAGAGGGTAATACATGTTTTGCTCTTTCCTCTTTATTCAAATGAATAGCGGAAGTCATGACTTTTGGGGTTTTACATTTTATTTGTCAAAAAGTTTGATAGTCCATTTGATATAACAAACAAATAACATACCAAATAATATCAACTTTTAATCTTCCAGATCCAAAAAATGTTGACCCTAAAATGCTTAGACTTTTGCATAAGCAACTGGTCCTTTTTGAGATCACTTTTTAAAAATTTTTGAAAATAAGTCAAAATTCAAACTTAAAATTACTCCATTATCTTAAACTTTGAATAATTTAGAACTTTCTCCATAATTAGATGTTCAAAGTACTATATTAGTTTTAATTTATTATAATATTTTATTTTATTTATTTTTTGAGACAGAATCTTACTCTGTTGTCCTGACTGGAGTGAAGTGGCACAATCACAGATCACTGTAGCCTCGAACTCCTGGGCTCAAGAGATCCTCCCACCTCAGCCTCCCAAATAGCTGGGACTATAGGCATGCACCACTACATGCAGCTACTTTTTTGTTTTTCATCAAGACAAGGCCTCACTATGTTGCCCCGGCTGGTCTCAAACTCCTGGGCTCAAAAAATTCTTCTACCTCTGCCTTGCAAACTACTGAGATTACAGGTGTGAACCACTGTGCACAGCCATTCATTTTTCTTTTTAATAGTACAGAAAGAATTCATCTTATTTTTTCAACACATCCATCTTAATACCTATTGAGCATTATGTTCAGTATCCACAGCTCTATTAATTATTGACCATTTGCTTCTGGGAAACTTGTTTTTACTCTTGAGGCTTGAGTTCTTTGATTAAGAGGAAAGATGGTGTGTTATGCCTCTTCAGACATTTCAAGTGTTTGGTGTGGTTATTTGTAAGTGAGGTCACTGCTTGCCCTTATTCCACACCCTGTTCCTTACTGTATTTGTTGAGCAAGATCTGCCACTTACTGGCTGACTCTCTCCTTTATTATCCTGGAGGATGAGATGGTGACAAGTTCATATTCAGTGTTGGTAAAAAGCACCCTATTGGCTGGGCACAGTGGCTCACGTCTGTAATCCCAGCACTGTGGGAGACAGAGGCAGGTGGATCACCTGAGGTCAGGAGTTTGAGACCTGCCTGACCAACATGGAGAAACCCCATCTCTACTAAAAATACAAAATTAGCTGGGCGTGGTGGCGCATGCCTGTAATCCCAGCTACTCGGGAGGCTGAGGCAGGAGAATCACTTGAACCCGGGAGGCGGACGTTGAGGTGAGGCAAGATTGCGCCATTGCACTGCAGCCTGGGCAACAAGTGGGAAACTCCGTCTCAAAAAAAAAAAAAAAAAAAAAAGAAAAAGTGTGCCCTATTGAACTTTACAATGTCAAGAGTGTTTTATGACTTATTGTTGTTTTAAGTAATATAGAATTTTTATTAACTCTTTAAGTAATTATGACTTCTTTTAATACTTGGTCTGTTTCGTTAACCTGAACAATGAATGTACTTGTTTTTTATTACAGAGTCTTCTCACAGTGAGTATTTATAAAGTAACCTGCACCAAAACAAGACAAAAGTCTTACACAAAAAAAATCGATGGACATAGTCCTGTAATCTGAGACTACAGCCTCTCGGCAGCCTGGAATGTCCTTCTCCAAACTGCATGCATTCTGACTACAAAGCCTGTGCCATGTCTGTTTTAAAAAAATCGGAGTTCCAGAAACATAACTTAGGGAGAGCAAAAAGAGGATCGCTTACACTGTTAAAACATGATTCTTCTTCTTCTTCTTTTTTTTTTTTTTTTTGAGAGGGAGTCTCACTCTGTCGCCCAGGCTGGAGTTCAGTGGCGTGATCTCGGCTCACTGCAAGCTCCGCCTTCCAGGTTCACGCCATTCTCCTGCCTCAGCTTCCCAAGTAGCTGGGACTACAGGCACCCACTGACACGCCCGGCTAATTTTCTGTATTGTTAGTAGAGACAGGGTTTCACCGTGTTAGCCAGGATGGTCTCGATCTCCTGATCTCGTGATCTGCCCACCTCGGCCTCCCAAAGTGCTAGGATTACAGGCGTGAGTCACTGTGCCTGGCCTATTGTTCTTTTATACGTGTTACACAAGCAAAAACATACTTTAGTTCATAGGCACACACTGTATTACTCGCCATGTGAGAGTCATACTGGAAAAGGTAAGTAAAAAGCCATGGGAGACTCCAATTTATTTTTTAGTTTACTTTTTATTTTATTTTTAATTGACTAATAATAATTGCATACAACTATGGGGTGCAATGCAATGTTTTGATATATGTACACATTGTGGCATCATTAAATAAAGATAACTAAAATATCCATTACCTCAAATACTTATGCTTTTTTTTGTGGTGATCACACTTAAAATCTGTTCTTTTAACGATTTTGAAATATACAATATATTATTATTAACTTTATTCACCTTGCTGTGAAATAGATCATTAAAACTTAACTCATCCTGTCTAAGGGAAACTTGGTACCCTTTGACCAACTTCTTCTCTTATCCCATCAACTACTAGCCCATCCCCAGCACCTAGTAGCACATTCTGTTCTGCTTCTATGAGTTCAACTTTTTTAGATTCCATATATGGCTGCAATTATACAGTATTTGTCTTTCTGTACCTGGCTTATTTTACTCAGACGAATGTATTCCAGGTTCATCTATGTTGTCACAAATGAAAGAATTTACTTCTTTTTTAAAGGCTGAATAGTGTTCCATCGTGTATATACCACATTTTCTTTCCTTATTCATCTGCTGATGCACAGTGAGGTTGATGCCATAGCTTGGTTATTGTGAATAATGCTGCAGAAAATTTGCGAGTGCAGTTATAGCTTTGTGACATACTGATTCCATTTCCTTTGATATATGCCCAGCAGTGGGATTGCTATATCATACGGGAATTCGATTTTTAGTTTTTTAAGGAAGCTCCATAATGTTTTCCATTATGGCTATTCTAATTTGCATTTCACCTTCAGTATGTAAGGGATCCTTTTTCTCCATATTATCGTCAACACTTACTTTTCATCTTTTTGATAATAGCCATTTTGACAGGTGTGAGATGATACCTCATTGTGGTTTTCATTTGCATTTCCCTGATGACAGTAATGTTGAGCTTTTTTTTATATACCTGTTGGCCATTTACATGTCTTCTTTTGAGAAATATCTGTGCAAGTCCTTTGCCCATTTTTAAATTGGATTATTTGTTTTTTTTTGCTACTGAGTTGAGTTCCTTATATATTTTGGATATTAACCCCTTATCAGACTTATTGGAAACTTATACAGTTTCCAAATATTTTTTTCCTGTGCTGTGGCTTGTCTTTTTATTTTGTTGTTTGTTTCTTTTGCTTGCAGAAACTTTTTAATGTAGTCCCACTTATTTTTCCTTTTGTTGCCTGGGTTTTTGGTGTTCTATTCAAAAAATCATTGCCCAGACCAATGCTGGGGAGCTTGTTCCCTATATTTTTTTCTACAGGTTGAGCATCCCAAATCTGAAAATCTGAAATCAAAGGAAATGCTCATTCAAACATTTCAGATTTTGGATTTTTGGATTTGGGATGCTCAACCAGTAAGTATGCAAATATTTCAAAATTTAAAAATAATTGAAATCCCAAACACTTCTGGTCTCAAGGATTTCAAATAAAGGATACTCAACCTATAGCAGTTTTACAGTTTCAGGTCTTTTGTTTAAGTCTTCATCTAGTTTGAGTTGATTTTAGCATATTAAATGAGATGAAGATCCAATTTTCTGTCTCTGCATGTGGATATTCAGTTTACCCAGCACCATTTATTGAAGAAACTGTCCTTTCCCTCATTGTGTGTTCTTGGCACCTATGTTGAAAATTAATTGACTGTTAATGCGTGGGTTTATTTCTTGGCTCTATCCATTGATCTATACTTCCGTTTTTATGCCAGTACCATGTGGTTTTGCTTACTCTAGCTTTCCAATATATTTTGAAATCAAATAGCATGATTCCATATATCTGCTTTTTTTTTCTGTTTGCTTAAGATTGGTTTGGCTATTCAGAGCCTTTTGTGGTTCCCTACAAATTCTAGTATTTATTTTCTATTTCTGTGAAAAATGTCATTGGAATTTTGATAGGGATTGCATTGAATCTGTACATTGTTTTGGGTAGTATGGACATTTTGACAATATTAATTATTCTGATCCATGTATGTAGGCTATGTTTCCATTTATTTGTGTCTTCTTCAATTTATTTCATCCATGTTTTATAGTTTTCAGTGTACAGGTCTTTCACCTCCTTGGCTAAATTTATTCTTAAGTATTTTTTAATGCTAATGAGACTGGGATTGTTTCCTTACTTTCTTTTTCAGATCATTTGTTGTTAGTACATAGAATGCTACCAATTTTTGTCTGTTGATTTTGTATCCTGCAATTTTACTGGATTTGTTTATCAGTTTTCACAGTTTTTTGGTGGAGTCTTTAGGGCTTTCTATATATGAGATCACATTGTCACCAAACAGAATATTTCACTTGTCTCTTTATAATCTGAATGATTTCTATTTATTTTTCATGCCTAATTGCTCTGGCTAAGACTTCAGGTACTAAGTCAAATAGAAGTGGTGATGGTGAGCGCCCCTGTTTTTCTCCTGATCTTAGAAAAAAGCTTTCAGTTTTCACTGGTGAATGTCATATTAGCTGTGGGCTTCTCATGTATGGCCTTTATTGTGTAAAGGTACATTTCCTCTATGCTTAATTTGTTGAGAGTTTTTATCATAAAAGGATGTTGAACTTTGTTAAGCACTTTTCCTGTATCTATTAAGGTGACCGTATGGTTTTTGTCCTTCATTCTGTTAATTTGGTATATCACATTTAATGATTTGCATATGTTGAACCATCCTTGCTTACCAGGGATAAATTCTGCATGATCATGTTTTATGATCTTTTTAATGTGCTGTTGAATTTGGTTTGCTAGTATTTTGTTGTGAATTTTTGCATCTATGTTTATCAAGGAAATTGGCCTGTAATTTTCTTTTCTTATAGTGTCCTTGTCTGACTTTGGTATCAGGGTAATGCTGGCCTCATAAAATGAGTTTGGAAGTGCTCCTTCCTTTTCAATTTTTTTGGAACAGCTTGAGAAGAGTTAGTATGAGTTCTTCCTTTACATGTTAGGTAGAATTCACCAGTGAAGCCATTATGTCCTGGGCTTTTCTGTGATGGGAGAGCTTTTTTTTTTTTTTTTTTTTTTTTACCTGATTCAATCTCCATACTCATTCTTAGACTTCAGATTTTCTATTTCTTCATGATTCAGCTTTGGTGGATTGCATGATTCTAGGAATGTATCCATTTCCTCTAGACTATCCAATTTGTTGGTGTATAATCGTTCACAGTCGTCCTTTGTGGCCCTTTGTGTTTTGCAGTATCAGTTGCAACATATCCTCTTTCTTTTCTTATTTTTTTCAGTCTTTTCTTTTTTTCTCTCTTAGTCTAACTAAATATTTGTCAATTTTGTTTATAATAAAAATATTACTCTTACATTTTTGATCTTTTCTATCTTTCTTCTGCTAACCTTGGGCTTAAATTATTCTTCTTTAGGACCTCAAGTTAAATATACAAATGCAGCAGGTACAGAAGATCACCTTCATAAGATATGATAAGGGTTTTATTATTCTGCATTGTCGTAAGAAGATAGAATTTACTTCACCATTGACAAAATATTACATATCTGATCAAGGGACTATCATTTGATATTCATATAAATGTATAAACTTTATATTGCAGGTGTTATGTAATCTTTGTGTTTATATTATCAGCAAGATCTGTTTAATTTTGAAGAAACCTTTTAAGCTTTCAAATTAATGAAAGCCTAAATAAGCAGCAAAGCCCCTAAGAGCTGAAGAATCATCATGCGGAGAAGAGGATCTGCTCTGCTTAGTTTCTGGATAGCTGAGGCGGGTGTCACTATGAAACGCTTGCTCCCACCTCTCAGTATCTCTGATTTCAAGGCTAATGCTAGAGCTTTTGACATCCACACTCTCTCCACTGTCAGTCTGACCACCATTTTCCTTCCTGTATTTCATTTCCTCGTCTTTTTTCCTATTTTCCCTGCTGTCCATCATGGTTTTAACTTTATAAACAATAGGCAATTTAGAAAGTGCCTTTTTTTTCCTTCCAACTAGACATCTCTCCACTTAGAATGTGTTGCTATAACTTTCTGGAGACTAATCTTGTCAAGGCTTCTTATTTTATTTTATATTGTTAAGATAGGATCTTGCTCTGTTGCTGGGCCTGGAGTGCAGTGGTGCAATCATGGCTCACTGCAGCCTTGACCTCCTGTGCTCAAGTGATCCTTCTGCCTCAGCCTCCCGAGCAGCTGGAACTACAGGTGCATGCCACCATGCCTGGCTAATTTTTGTATTTTTTATAGGAACGAGATTTCACCATGTTGCCCAGGCTGGTCTTGAACTCCTGAGCTCAAGCAATCCACCCACTTCAGCCTCCCACAGTGTTGGGATTTTAGGCGTGAGCCACCACGCCCAGCCTAAGGCTTCTTCTTAATGTTTCTTTCCCTCTGTGAGACACAAGATTATTATTATTCTTGTTTATTGCATTTTTTTCTAGCTGTCCTAGATATTTTGACATGCCCTAAAGCTTCGCATTAGGAAACTGGTACACTATTGTACTTTGAGAGGGTCAGCATTAATGAAGATTTCAAAAGACTTGGGAGCAGGGACACGTGCCATGCCAAGACTGACAGCCTGAGTTGCCCCACCTCCCTACTCGCCTTGCCCAGGCTGTGCTCATACTATTTATTTAATAATTCTTGTCAGTGTGCTTATGTCAGCAGAAACTTTCCACAATACACAGGCAAAACTCATGAATTAAACTGTTTCCAATGGGGTACTCTCTTCTAGTCTACCAGTGCAGAAGTTGTAGTCTTGTGTTTCCAATGTATGATTTATGCCAGGATCATAAGCTCGATTTTTCTGTAGACTCAGAAATAATCCTTATTAATAGGTACAGAACTATGTGTTTTCTTATATTTAAAATTAAGGTTTTTTAATTTATAGAAAACGTCATCTTTGTCTACTTATTTATTTACTTTGTGTTGCAGGCCCAGAAGAATCTGTATCTGCATCAACACCAGCAGAGCTCAAATAAATCCTGATGCAATATATATTTAGGATAATTTTAAAATGGCTAAATATGACATGACTATATTATAGCTATATTTCTGAGGCTCTTTTTGTATTTTATTAATATAGACTCTCATTGAATAATTTAACTTGTAGCAGATTTGACATTGCTGCATAGAAGGGGCAGGTGTTGGTTTTTGTTTCTTGCGTTTCTCTGGGATGTGAAACACATGGCTAACAAACACAACTATGGCCTCTGGTACCCTCTGCCCTGCTGGCCTGTTGATGTCCCAGTATCTCAGAACCAATCACTTGCCCCTGTCATCAACTAACATAACCTCCTACTGTGTGAACCACTCTTAGCGGGCATTGCTACTGGATTCTTGACTAGAGGAAACTTACAGAACAGGTGTTAAACCTTTTCCAATATTTGGTATTGCAATCTTTACAGAAATCATTTTCTAGTTACAAAAAAATTTAATTCCAGAATATGGTGATACAGTTTATGTTAAGAAAAATATTTTAATTTATTATGCCATAAATTTATTAACATTTAATATAAAATATTGTAACATTTGCTGTTTTTAAATGTTTGCTATTTTTTCATAAACTGAGATTCAAAATATTAAACATTTATTATTTTGTATAAACCTTTAAGTAAAAATATGCTGAGTTTTAATATTTAATTTAGTAGAATTAACAAAAACTCCCAAGCTGAATTACTTTGTTTTATAAATGTTAAATTGTTTATATTTAAGTAATTAGCTGAAATATAGTTCTATGTTTTGTATATTAATTGATTAATAACAATAATTTTATGTGGGAATGTTTTTAAAAAGCCAAGTAAAGCCACAGATATTTTAGCTTCTTTCCCAGAATAAACTTATCATGCATTTGTTTACCTAAAATTTAAGTTTCAAATTAGTTCTCTATATGAGACACTTAATTGAGCATATATATCTATATTCATTGATCAAACTGATATGCTACAGGAGAATGTATGCAATATGTAAAAAAATGCAAATGGCTGTATGCATTGAATAAAAATCATATGCAATTACAGTAAGAAGTTTGTTTTTTCCCTTTCCTCTTCTCTTCCTTCCTCTATATGAATTCTTACCTCATTTCCAGACACCTCCGCCTTAATGAAATAGTCATGAGGAACAGATGTCAATAGTGTAGAACTCTTCAATTCTTTATTCAGATTATTATAGTAACAGAAACCTGTGGTTTAGGAAAAATGAGGACAAAATTTGGAGTAAGGACCAGTGATCAAATTTAGGCTCCACCTACAGTAGCCAGTGTTGACCTAAACAACAAGCAGAGAGGCTGTCTGAAAGCAAATGGTATTTATTTGGGAATGAGGCAGTTCAATGTAGATATAGTAAACTATGCACATATAGTAAACTGTGCACATATTCATGGAGGTCAAGGAAGACAAAAAGAGAGAGGATTACATAATTGTTTTGATATAATTATCCTTGACTATAATGATCAATAATGAGGGTGATGCCACTCCAAGTTTGAACAGGCAGTGGCTGGACAGATGTCCTCACAGAAGTATTTTTTTATGTATGGTTGCAATACCCTTTGTTCAAGGTTGCAGTTTTATAGAGTCTTTTGTGATAGCTTTTGCTATTCTGTGCAATTCCAACTATATGGCATGCTGGGGATGGTAAAACTATGGCTACAGTAAAACTATCACTGATAGACGGGGATTAGGGAGGAAGAATGAATAGACAGAGCACAGAGGGAATTTTAGGCCAGCTAAACTACTCTCTGTATAATGCTACAATGGTGGAGACATATCATTATAAATTTGTGCAGACCCATAGAATCTATAACACCAAGAGTAAGCCTTAATATAAACTATGAACTTTGGGTGATAATGGTGTCTCAATGTGGGTTCCTCAATTGTAACAAATGTATCACTGCTGTTCCAGGTGTTGACTTTCTAGTAGTTAATTACAACCACCTCAGCTAAATCTCCCCACACATCATTTAAAAATTGAGCAGATCAAATAACCAAATTGAGTAGATGTACCAATCTTTATACGTCTATGATATAAAGACAACCACCAATGGCCCATTTCTTCAGCACAATTAAAAAAGAAAGGACACCATAAGCTTAAAATGACCTGTAAATAGACAAACATAAACTTCCAGCAGAGTCATTTCTACAGCTCCCACCACACACTTTACTGAAGATGAGGGAGGATCCAGAAAGACTCCAGAAAGAGAAGACAAGGTGCAGGTAAAACTAGCTGCAGAAGGAAAAGTCCCGATTATGTGGGAACGTAGTAAAAATGCATGGTGAAGGGGAAATCGAAGTGGAGAAAACGGAAGATTCTATCAACAGTAAGCCAAAAAAAATGGAAGGACACACAATTCCTTCCCTGTATGTATGAAAACAGCCACTCAAGAAAAAAATCTTTACATCTCACTACTGATAGAAGATGGCACAATTGAATCGTATAAATCATCCCAGTAGCCAACTCTATTCACAAAGTAAAATATACTAGAAGTCTTTCTCTATTAAGAGTACAATAAGACAAAGACAAAAACTGAGAATAAAAATATTTTGGCTGATAAATATTTTCTCCAAAAAGTTAACAATGAAACACAAGATACCTCTATTACAACACTTCTCAAGCAAGCATTTACAGATTTTAAAAATGTGCACACAGGCCGGGCGCGGTGGCTCACGCCTGTAATCCCAGCACTTTGGGAGGCCGAGGCGGGCGGATCACAAGGTCAGGAGATCGAGACCACAGTGAAACCCCGTCTCTACTAAAAATATAAAAAATTAGCCGGGCGCGGTTGTGGGCGCCTGTAGTCCCAGCTACTCGGGAGGCTGAGGCAGGAGAATGGCGTGAACCCGGGAGGCGGAGCTTGCAGTGAGCCGAGATTGCGCCACTGCACTCCAGCCTGGGCTGGGCGACAGAGCGAGACTCCGTCTCAAAAAAAAAAAAAAAAAAAAAAAAAAAAAAATGTGCACACAACAACAAACATACACTCTGGCTTGGAAGTTTAAAAACTAAGAACAGAAATTAATTCCATAATGTAAAAAAAAAGAACAAATGAGAGTTTATTTAATTTCAAGAAGAAAAAGAATCAAAAGAAAAATTCTATTGGAAATAAGGACTATAAGATGCCCCAAGGAGAACAGATTAAAATAAAAATGTAATGTGGGTCATTGAAGAAAAGAAAGAAAAGAACGAAGAGATTGAAAATGAGATGAAATAGAAAGGATTAGAGGGAAATTTATTGAAATGGAAGACAATGAAAGAAGATTAAACATATGTATAATTGGATTCTCTGAAGAAGGAAAAAGCTATAAACAGTGGAACAGAACTAATATTTATAACTGCAACTCTAGAAAATATTTCAGAAATAATACTTGAATCTACATATTGGAAAGATCCACAATGTACCAGGGAAACTTATCTGTAACAATGTCAAGACATATTCTAATAAAATTATAAGATTTTATTGGAAATAAAATATTCCCAGATCCTCTAAACTAAAAGATCTAATAATTTACAAGGTCAAGCAAAATTATCTGGCATAAGATTTCTCAAAAGCAATATGCAAGGCAACATTAAAGCAGCATTTTCAAGAAACTCAATGAAAGAATACATGAACCAAGCCAAACTGTCCCTCAAGTATCAAGGCTACAGCAGAATGGTTTCAAACATGTAAGAATGAGCCTTTACTGAAGCACCAGCTAGAGGATGAGATTCACTCAGCTAAAAATGACTGAAGAAAATTCAGCAAAAGGACTACTGATGAGCACTTAATATAGTTAATTATGGACCTAAAACTAAAAGTGGGGAAAACATGAGAGAGTAATATATAAATGTTCTATATTCTGACAAACTAGAAATAACATAACTAAAAATTTAGAAAAGGAAAAAAATCTAAAATAAACCCTTTGGTGGATAGATCATGCACAGTACTCAAAGAATACCATTAGAAACTGACAAAACAAATTGTAAAAAATTAAATAAGAAAACAGAAATAAGGGCACTAAGAAAGACGTAAGTTAAAAAAAATTACAGAAAGAAAGAAAAATAGTAAATATAATACTCATAGTAATTACAATAATGTGACTGAATTAAGACTACACCTGCAAGTCATATCAATAAATGTAAATGAGCTTAACTCATCTGTTAAAAGATCTTCATTTTGGTTTACAAAGCAAGACACAAATGTCATATGCTGGAGACATGAGACACATCTGAAACAAAGGATTCAGAAAGGCTAAAAATGAAATGATGAGAAAAGGCATACCAGGAAAACTGAAATAATAGAAAACACAGGTAGCAATATTTATGTCATACAAAGTGAAATTCAAGCAATAAACATTACATGAGACAAAGAACTTTTTAATACTAAAAGCCAAAAGTCACAGGAAAGATAGTACAGTTATGAATATCTAAGTATCAAGTATAACAGAGACCACTTTTACGAGGCAGGAACTACAGGAAATGCAAGGAGTCGACTACTAATAGGATACTTGAACACATCACTCTCAGTGCAATTCAGATCAACCAGAAAAAGATAAGAAAGGTTATAGAAGGCCTAAGCAGTGTAATCAATATGATAGGTCTTATGGATATATATCAAAAGTTAAGATGTGATAATAGAATGTATACCTTCAAATGCATGCACAGAATATTCACATAAATAGTTGTTATAGTGGGACACAATAATGCAGAAATGTGCAAATACTACTCTGACCACAGCTCAATAAATCTGGAAATTAATCACAAAATCGATAAACTTAAAAAATTCCCACCAGGAAATTTTTGAAAACTTGCACAACTTATATTTAATGCCCTTGATGAAAGAGAAAGTACTAACCTAAATTACAAAATTTCTAAAAATAAATATAATAAAAATACTCCTAGTGTGGACCTATGAGAACTAGACCCAACACATTTATACAGAACACTACACCCAACTAAAGCAGAATGCAAAATCTTCTCAAGTGTACATGGAATATTCTTCAGGACAGAGCATATTTTAGGCAATAAAATACGCCTCAATAAAGCTAGTAAGATGGACATCATACGAAGTATCTTCTCCAGCCACAATGGACTGACACCAGAAATTAATAACAGGAAAACTGGAAACTTCACAAATATGTGGAACTTAAACAACACATATGTAAGTGACCAGTTGGTCAAAGAAGACATCACGGGGAAATTAGAAAATAGTTTGAGATGAGTGAAACAAAAGCACAATATGCAAAAATTTATGGGGGCCACCCTCGGTGGCTCACACCTTAATCCCAGCATTTTGGGAAGCCGAAGCGTGTGGATCACCTGAGATCAGGAGTTCAAGGTGAGCCTGGCCAACATGGTAAAATCCCTACTAAGAATACAAAAATCAGCTGGGCACAGCAGTGCATGCCTGTGATACCAACTACTGGGGAGGCTGAGGCAAGAGAATCGCTTGAACCCAGGAGGTGGAGGTTGCAGTGAGCCGAGATCACGCCGCTGTACTCCAACCTGGGTGATAGAATGAGACTCTGTCTCAAAAAAACAGAAAACAAAAAACAAAAAACAAAAAAAAAACCACTTATGGGATGCAGTGAAAGCAATGGTCAGAAATTATAAATTTAGAAAATTTAGAAATTTTCATTATAAATTTAGTAATTTATAATTCCTGACCACTGTTTTCACTGCATCCCATAAGTCTTTTTAAAAATTTTTACATGTTGTACTTTTTTAATGTAAACAAATACATGAAAAAAGAATAAAGATCTCGAATCAGTAACCTACCATTACATTTTGAGGAACTATAAGAAGAATAAGCTGAACCCAAAGCTAGCAGAAGGAAGGGAATGATCAAGATTAAAGCAAAAGTCAACAAAATAGAGAATAGGAAAAAATACAGACTCAATGAAACCAAAGTTGGTTCTGTGAATAGATTAACAAAGCTGACAAACTGTTAGCTAGAATGACAAATGACAAAGAAAAAAAGAGAGAAAACTCATACTACCAAAAAAAGAAAAGAAAGTAAGGACATTGCTACCAACATTAAAGAAATTAAAAAGGATTATAACACTACGAACAACTGTACTCCAATAGAATTAGATAACCAAGATGAATGGCCAAATTCTTAGAACACTCATATTACAAAAACTGACTCAAGAAGAAATAAGAAAATATGAACAGATCTATAAAAATTAAAGATACTGACCCAGTAATCAAAAACCTCCCAATAAAGGAAGTAGCCTTCACTAGTTACCAGTTATTAACAACAACCTTTCTCCAGCTCTTCTAAAAATCGAAAAGGAAGGAGTACTTCCTAACTCACGAGGCCAGCGTTACCGTGATCCCAAAGTCAGACAAAGGACATTGCAAAAAAAAATTACTAACCAATATTCCTTATGATTATAGATGCAAAAATCTTTAACAAACAGTATTCAAACTGAATCCACTAGCATATTAAAAGAATTATATGTCATGACCAAGTGGGATGTATCCTAACAATGTAAGGCTGGCTAAATTAATCAACCACATTGAGGGAATGAAAGGCAAAAAAAAAAACCCCATAATCATCTAAATTCATCCAGAAATGTATGTATAGCATACATCCACAATGTATCCAATATCATGGTAAACACTGAACATACCAGGAATTGAAGGGCACTTCCTTAACCTGATAAAGGACATTTATGAAAAACCCGCAGCTAATATCAAAATTAATGATGAAAGGCTGAAAGCTTTCCTTCTAAGATCAAGAATCAGATAAAAATGCCTGATTTTGGCCGGGTGCTGTGGCTCACGCCTGTAATCCTAGCACTTCGGGAGGCCGAGGCGAGTGGATTGCCTGAGCTCAGGAGTTTGAAACCAGCCTGGGCAACATGGCGAAACCCCATCTCTACTAAAAATATAAAAAAATTAGCCAGGCGTGGTGGCTGGGCGCCTGTAGTCCCAGACTTGGGAGGCTGAGGCAGGAGAATTGCTTGAACCCGGGAGGTAGAGGTTGCAGTAAGACGAGATCACGCCACTGTACTCCAGCCTGGGGACAGAGCGAGACTGCATCTCAAAAAAAACCAAAAACCAAAAACCAAAAAAAACTCCGGCTTTTGTCACTCCTATTTCAACAATGCACTGCAATTAGGGAAGGAAAAAAGAGGCATACCAACTGGAAATAAATAAGTAGAATTATCTCTATTTCCAAATGGTTCTACAGTTTGAGTATTGGTGTCTCCCTACTCCAAATTCCCAATTAAGATAGTATTTAGAGGTGGGGACTTTAGGAAGTCATCAGGTCATAAGGGCAGAGTCCTCATAAATGAGATCAGTGCCCTTATAGAAGAGGCTTGAGAGAACCTGTTTGCCGCTTCTGCCATTTGAAGATGAAGCAAGAAGCCACCATATTTGAAGCAGACAGTGACTCCTTACCAGGCACTGAATCTGCTGGCCCCTTGATCTTGGACTTCCCAACTTCCAGAACAGTGAGCAATACATTTCTGTTGTTTATTAATTAAGAAGTTGAAGATTTTGGCCGGGCGCGGTGGCTCAAGCCTGTAATCCCAGCACTTTGGGAGGCCGAGACGGGCGGATCACGAGGTCAGGAGATCAAGACCATCCTGGCTAACACGGTGAAACCCCGTCTCTACTAAAAAATACAAAAAACTAGCCGGGCGAGGTGGCGGGCGCCTGTAGTCCCAGCTACACGGGAGGCTGAGGCAGGAGAATGGCGTAAACCCGGGAGGCAGAGCTTGCAGTGAGCCGAGATCCGGCCACTGCACTCCAGCCCGGGTGACAGAGCGAGACTCCGTCTCCCAAAAAAAAAAAAAAAAAAAAAAAAAAAAAGAAGTTGAAGATTTTTTTATAGCAGTAGGAACAAACTGAGACAGATGGAATGATCTTATACAGTGCAGTATACAGAAAATCCTAAAGAATACACACACACACACACACACACACACACCCCTATTATATGGCCTATGGCCAATAAATGAATTCAGCAAAGTTGCAGAATACAAAATCAATGCACAAAAATCAGTTGCATTTCTATACTCCAACAATGCACAATCTGAAAAGCAAATTAAGAAAACATTTCCATTTATAATAGTATCAAAAAGAATAAAATACTTAGAAATAAATTTAAATAAGGAGGAGACTTGTACACTAAAAACTACAAAACATTACTAAAAGAAATTAAAGAATACAGAGTAAATCCAGAGACATCTGTGGTCATGGATTGGAAGACAATATTAAGATAGCAACACTCCTGCAAACAATCTACACACTTAATGCTATACTAATGGAGGTATAGTTGTACTGGCATAAGGAGAGACATATACACCAATGTCATAGAATTGCGTGTCCAGAAATAGCGCCATATGCCTACAGTCAGTTGATTTTGAACAAGGGTGTCAA
Organism: Macaca nemestrina; assembly: GCF_043159975.1. Taxonomy (NCBI): domain Eukaryota; kingdom Metazoa; phylum Chordata; class Mammalia; order Primates; family Cercopithecidae; genus Macaca; species Macaca nemestrina. The sequence continues at coordinate 118,389,987 of NC_092128.1, forward strand.
AACCATTCATGGTGAAAGAATAGTATGAAGTTCTAATCCTTTAATTTTACCTTGGTTTTTCCTAATCCTGAAGCTAATCTAGGGGCTCCTAACCAAAAAGGGCATCTCATCATCGTATAAACGACACTCTTTTTCACTCTGGAGATTCCACAGGTTTTAGGAGTTGTGTGCCAAAAACCAAAGACAAAACCCAAGTATCTTTTAAAAATTATAACACAGAGAGTGTATCTGGAAAACCCTAAAACAGAAATAACAAAACTAACCCAGACTGTAAGACAAACCAGTATTATTGGCATATATGATTAATATGCAGAAATCTGCAATATGTTTTTTAATTGACAAATAAAATCATATATATTTATGGTATGCAACATAATGCACGTTATGTATACACAAACAATGGCCATTTAGATGATAAAATGGTAGAGAAAATTCCATTTACAGTAACAAAAAAGAAGAATAAATATTTGGGAATAAATTTATCAACAAGAAAATCTATATGAGAAAAAAAATTAAAACACTCCTGAAGACACAAAAGTCTTGAACTAGACATCCCTTGCTTTAGCCAGGATAGCAATATTATAAGGATGCCAGTTCATTTATAAATTTAATACAATCCCAATAAAAATATGAATAACCCTTTTAAAGTCAATACTAAAACCCCTATAGAGGCCAGGCTCAGTGGCTCACGCCTATAATCCCAGCACTTTGGGAGGCCAAGGCTGGCGGATCACCTGAGGTCAGGAGTTTGAGACCAGCCTGATTAATATGGTGAAACCCCGCCTCTACTAAAAATACAAAAATTAGCCAGGCATAGTGGCAGGCACCTGTAATCCCAGCTACTCAGGAGGCTGAAGCAGGAGAATCGCTTGAACCTGGGAGGTGGAGGTTGCAGTGAGCAGAGATAGTGCCATTGCACTCTAGCCTGGGCGACAGAGTGAGACTCCGTGTCAAAAAAAAAAAAAAAAGGCCCTACAGAAAAGAAAATATGCAAGAATAGAATGAAAACAGTTAAAACGGAAAATCTACAAGGGAGACTAGGCCTACTGAAAAGTAAAACATACCAAAAAGCCTTCATAATAAAACAGTGTGGTTCTGGCACATGAATGACAAACAGGCCAGTGGAAAAGATGAGAAAATAACACAACTACAGGCATAGATAAATACGTGTATAATAAAAGTGGCATCGCATATCGACCGAGAAAATAAAGTTTTTAATACATGGGACAAGTATACAGCCATTTGGATAGATAAAAGGAAAAAAAGAGAAAATTAGATGCACACTTCACACCATACACAAGTAATACTCAGCATGGACCCTGAGAAGGCGTGTCATCAGTTATGTGGTGCCAGGCTACAGTTGCAAGCTCCTCATCTCTCAGTCAAGTGGGAAGGACAACAGCATTGCTAGGTCTTCTTCCAGTTCTGAGAAAAGGGAGTCAAAATTCATGAAACCTGACACTTGGGTCTCTGCCATCCCAGTCTAAATGCCCTGGTGAGAGCTTAATCTGTACATGACAGCAATCGTGAGACACCAGGTGCCATCTGGAGTGTGAGCTACCTGCAGCCCTTCAAGGGAAAACAGGATTCAGATCCACTTTTTAGAGAAAACAGCGGTTCTCAGAGCATGTTCCCAGGGGTGCTTGGGAATACCCAAGACCTGTTCAGGACTCTGCTAGGTCAGAACTATTTTCATAATAATTTAAAAACTGTATTTATCTTTTTCTCTTATTTTCTCCCTATATTCGGCAGTGTTTACTGTACTATATGACATATGATTCTATTTCAGATTAAATGCAGAAGCAGACCTGAGAATTCAACTGTCTCTATTAAGCTGGATAGTGAAAGAATTTGTAAAAATGTAGAATTATGCCACTCCTCACATGTTTTTTGGTTTGTAAAGATATAGTTCTGTTTCATATAAATGTTATTTATACTAATGTAATGGGTTAATTATTGTTACTTTAAAATAAATTAATAAGTAAATAGGCTAGATATATTAGTTTTAATATCTCATATAATAAATATCAATAGCTAAATACCTACATACCCATTTCTTTGAAGTCTTCAGTGATTTTTAAGAGTGTAAAGGGGTCCTGAGACAAAAACGTTGGAGGTCTGTTGAGTTACAGAAACTCAGAGAGGTTAAGTGACTTCCCTACTATCACATAGCATGTGTCAGACAGATGTCTGTCCACCTCTGGACTTTACGCTCTTTCGTTTCTTGTTTTACTGCGTTCCAGCCTTTGCATTACCCCACATGATACATGCAAATTGGATGCCACTTTTTAAAAAACCCTTACTTAAATAATTCTATTTTCATTTGGTGCAGTGTTTGTGCTTTGCCAGTGGAGTATAAAACACTATTCTTTCCACTCACTCAGATCTGGAGTTGAAGTAGTTTACAGGACAAGGACACCAAGCTCTCCACTTAGGGTGTTACCTAGAAAGGCTTTCTGATATCTCAAGGTTGTGCAAGGGAAAGCTCACACCAGCATTTCTTTTGAGATAGACCTGCTTTGGACAGTCATCTGCCACAGGGTGAGGTGGTGTGGGACACAGAAGGCAACAGAGGAGAAATAAGCAGAAAAGAATAAATGTCCAAACTGCTTGGCAATGCGCAGTGTATATTACATAGCATACAATGCACAGTGTATATTACAATGCACGGTGTATATTACAATGCACAGTGTATATTACATAGCTGTATATTACCCAGTGTATATTACATGTTACGTTACATATACACAGTGTATAATATATTATATATTACACAGTGTATATTATCGTATATTACACAGTGTATATTACATATTACACCGTATATATCACATGTAAATAGGTGTACAATGTGCAGTAGAAAGGCATGCACTCATACATGTAAAAAGCAGGAAGTATAGTTAAATCACTGTACTTACCAACATATCCTTCACTGTAGCTATCATTTCCACTTTTTCCTATTTTATTTTATTTTATTTTATTTTATTTTATTTTATTTTATTTTAATTTTTTGGGACACAGTCTAACTCCGTTGACCAGACTGGAGTGCAGTGACGCCATCTCGGCTCACTGCAACCTCCGCCCTCTGGGTTCAAGCGATTCTCCTGCCTCAGCCTCCTGAGGAGCTGGGACTACAGGCATGGGCCACCACGCCTGGCTGATTTTTGTATTTATAGTAAAGACAGGGTTTCACCGCGTTGGCCAGGCTGGTCTTGAATTCCTGACCTCAAGTGATCCGCCCACCTTGGCTTCCCAAAGTGCTGGGATTACGGGCGTGAGCCACCGCACCTCGTTCTATTTTATTTTGTTCCCTCCAAATCATACCTCATTCAAAGCTCAAAAAAGCTAAATAGGGCTGGGCACCATGGCTCACGCCTGTAATCCCAGCATTTTGGGAGACCTAGAAGAATCGCTTGAACCTAGGAGGCGGATGTTGCAGTGAGCTGAGATTGGGTGACAGAGTGAGATTTGTCTCCAAAAAAAAAAAAAAAAGCTAAATATATTAATATATTTGTGCACCAGCAGGGGTCCAGGAACAAAACTGTATGTGCCATGGGGCTTGGTGCCCTCCCAACATTGGCACAGGACTCAAAGAAGGCTGGTAACTGCTGAGGAAGTGGAGTGTGTGTGCGTGTGTGTGTGTGTGTGTGTGAGAGAGAGAGAGAGAGAGATCGAGAGAGAGAGAGACAGAGACAGGCAAAAATTAGCACTGTTAGCTACCATATGTGACTCTGATAATAATAACCCCTACACCCCTACATTTATTTTCCTTTGTATACTGGTGTATTTGGACAGCACATAGTATCAATCAGGGTTCCACTAGGGAATTAAATAATGTGTGTGTGTTTGTGTGTACCTATATGTATGTATGTGTGTGGGGTGTGTATACACTCCCCCACCCCCCACATACATGAATTAGGTAGCACCTTTGTTGAGGTGGCTGGGCAAGTCTGAATTTCATAAGGCAGATGATCAGGAAGGGTAGATAGGAACTCTCTGGTGCAAACTAAAGCTGCTGTCCACAGGACTTTTTGCTTCTTCAGAGGAATCTCAATTCTGCTGTTAAACTGTTTCAATGGATAGAATCAGGCCCATCAAGATTATCTAGAATAATCTCCCTTACTAAAAGTCAACTGATTATGGACCTTAATCACATCTACAAAATACCTCACAGAAACACCTAGATTAGTGTTTGACTGAATAACTGTGGACTAGAATAGGTGGCCTGGCTAAGTTGACATATGAACTGACCGTCAAAGCTCACAAAACTGAGCTTTGACTTGGATGAACAGCAACTCCCTTATATTGCTAGTAGGAGTATCTGATGGTTTGACCATGTTAAGAAATAGATATTATCCAGTAAAATTGACAATAGCCATATCTCATGACCCAACAATAATCCTAGAAATAGATATTATCCAGTAAAATTAACAATAGCCATATCTCATGACCCAACAATAATCCTAGGATTTCAAAACTTTTTCAAAAATGTTTTCAAAAATTTTCAAAATTTAAAATATTTCAAAAGTTTTCTTGACCATAGCTGATAGCTGAAAACAACAGCAGAATGGATAAGAAATAATGGCATATTTATATAATGAAATAATGTTCATCATACACAAAACAGAAATGGATAACAACCAATATGTACAATAACATATATAATGTTGGAGGAGAGAAGACAGACACAAACAAGTACTGTATGATTTCATTTTCTTAGGTGAAAAAGCAAAACTAAAGCATATTGTCTAGGATTTATAATAAAGAGGTAAACTGTAAAGAAAATCAAGAAGTGAGTTTTAGAAAGTCAGGACTGTGATTGCCTGAACATGAGGATGAATAGGGCTCGATAGGAAGGAGTGTGTCAGGGTACTGGAGCTACACTATTTCGGTTTTGGACCTTGGTTGTAAAAACAAGAGGGTATATTTTACAACAATTTGTCATGTTATACATGTGTGGTTTAGGTTCTCCTCTATATGTGTTATTTTCTTCTTTTTTTTTTTTTTTTTTTTTTTTTTGAGACGGAGTCTCGCTGTGTCTCCCAGGCTGGAGTGCAGTGGCGCGATCTCGGCTCACTGCAAGCTCCGCCCCCTTGGTTCACGCCATTCTCCCGCCTCAGCCTCCCAAGTAGCTGGGACTACAGGCGCCCGCTACCACGCCCGGCTAATTTTTTGTATTTTTAGTAGAGACGGGGTTTCACCGTGTTAGCCAGGATAGTCTCGATCTCCTGACCTCGTGATCCACCCGCCTCGGCCTCCCAAAGTGCTGGGATTACAGGCTTGAGCCACCGCGCCCGGCCTATTTTCTAAATTTAAAAAGTAAAAAAAAAAAAACATGAAAAACAAAACCATAAAACCTTTGTTAAAAAAACATCCAGTTAGTTGAGCAACACAGTCGATGGGGAGTCTCACCAACCAGACATAGCCAGAGATGCAGTCTCCCTTCCAGACAGGCCTGGGATTCCACTCCCTCATGGAGAGATACTCAGGCAACTAGATGGCACTGGTGAGAGTAACATGAGACAAGGCAAGATAGATATTCAGAAAATGTTATGGGCATCATCTACTTTATAAAACTGTGTGCCTCACTTTGGGAAAGTTTGGGCTGCCAGTGGCTCTGGAGTGTTTCCAGGAGAACCATAGCCTTCCATTACTAGGTCTTTTCAGTTTTTGTTTGCTTGGGTTGTTTTGTTTTGTTTTGATTTTAGCAATTCTGGTATGTGAGAGTAAAAAAGAGAGACAAAGGAATGAGAAACAGTTGAAGCAAACAGAGCATGAGCAATGAAATGGCAGATTAATCACTAACATATCAACAATTATCTTAAATATAAGTGGTCTAGATACATGGATCAAAAAAGAGAGATTTGCAGAGTGGATTAAAAAAACAGAAAATTGGCTGGGCACAGTAGTTCACGCCTGTAATCCCAGTACTTTGGGAGGCTGAAGTAGGCAGATCACAAGGTCAGGAGATGGAGACCATCCTGTATAACATGGTGAAACCCCGTCTCAACTAAAAATACAAAAAAATTAGCCGGGTGTGGTGGTGGGTGCCTGTAGTCCCAGCTACTTGGGAGGCTGAGGCAGGAGAATGGTGTGAACCCAGGGGGCAGAGCTTGCAGTGAGCTGAGATTGCGCCACTGCACTCCAGCCTGAGCAGCAGAGTGAGACTCTATCTCAAAAAACAAACAAACAAACAAACATAAAAAACACAAAAACCCAGAAAACTACAACCCAACTATATGCTATTTATAAGAAACTCACTTCACTTATGACATATGAAAATACAAAACGATCATGTACCACATAATAATGTTTCTGTCAATGACAGAGCTCATATACAACTGTGGTCCTATAAGGCTACAATACTGTATTTTTAATTACATTTTCAGTGTTTTTACATGTTTAGATACACTAATACTTACCATTGTGTTATAATTGACTGTGCTATTCAGCATAGTACTATGCTGTACAGGATTGTAGCCTAGGAACAATAGGATATACCATATAACCCAGCCCAGATATGTTAGGTATACCATCTAGGTTTGTAGAAGTACACTCTATGCTGTTTTACAATGAGGAAATCATCTAATTGTCTAATAGTGCATTTCTCAGAATGTATCTCCAGTGCTAATTGAGGAATAACTCTACATCAAAATTTGTGGGATGCAGCTAAAGCAATGCTGAGAGGAAAATCTATGCCCACATTAGAATTGAAGACAGGCTTCAAATCAATATCCTAGGTTGTCACCTCAAAAAACTATACAAAAGTAGCAAAATAAGCCCAGAGAAAGCAGAAAAAAGGAAACAATAAAGCTCAGAGCAGAAATCAATAAAGTTGAAAATAGAAAAACAGTAGAGGAAATCACTGAAACAAAAGTTTGTTCTTGAAAAAAAATCAATATAATCAACAAACCTCTAGCAAGACTGATAAGAATAAAAGAAAGAGGATACATACACCAATATCAATAATGAAATAGGGAATACTACAACAGACATTGCAGTCATTAAAAAGATGGTAGAAAAAAACAGTAGGACCAACTTTACCTTCATAAACTAAGCAATTTATAAGAAATAAATGAATTCTTCAAAAAGCACAAACTACCAAAACTCAACCAAAATGAAATAGACTGCTTGAATTGTTCTATACCTATTTTAAAAGCTGAATTCATAATTCCTCACAACCTGGAGGTTTCCCACATGGTTTCAATGGGGAATTCAACAAAATATGTAAAGAATGAATGCCAATTTTACACAATTTCTTTTAGAAATTAAAGAGGAGAGAACCCTTTTCAACTTATTTCATGAGGCCAGTATTATCTTGATGCCAAAATGAGATGAGCACAGCATAGAGGAGGAAAGCTGCAGACCAATATTTCTTATAAATTTAGATTTTAAAATCTTCAACAAAATATTAGCAAACAGAATTCAAGAATGTGTAAAAATAATTATATCCAATTACCAAGTGAAATCTATTACAGGTCTGCAAGGAGGTTCAACATTCAAAAATCAGTTAGTTTAGTGCAGTTTGCCGTGTAAATATGCTAAAGAAGAAAAATCACATGATTCTAGAAACTGACACAGAGCATTTGGCAAAATTCAGCATCTATGTATGACAAAATCTCCTAACAAATTAGGAATCAAGAAGGACTACCTCAATTTGATAAAGAACATCCACAAAAAGCCCTACAGTTAACATATTTAATAGTGAAAGATGAAATGCTGCTTTCCTTCAACGACCGGAAACAAAGCAAGGATGTCCACTCTCACCCTTCTTATTCAACATAGGATTGGAAGGCCTAGCCACTGAAGCAAGGGAAAAAAACAAAATAAAAGGCATACAGGTGGGAAAGGAAGAAATAAAACTGACTGTATTTGTAAATGAGATAATTGTCCATGTAAGAATTCACACAGAATCTACAAAAACACTCTTAGAACTAATAAGTGAGTCCGGTAATGTTGCAGTTTAAAAGACCCAGACATACAAATAAATCACTCTTCTATATATAACAATGAAGATGTAAGAATTGAAAATTTAAAACACAATGCCATTTATGTTCACTCTAAAGATAATGGACTGCTTTGGTATACACTTAACAATACATGTACAGGATCTGCCTGTTGAAAATTACAAAATGCTGATGAAAAAGTTTTTAAAAGACTTACATATATATAGAGAGACATACTGTGTGGATTAGAAGACTCAACATAGTACACATGTCATTTCTACTGTTAAAGAAAAAATATTATTCACGAAGCTTATTAAAGATAGTAGAGAGGCTTTATTCAGGACTTTTGCTACAGATATAGGCACTGTATAACTGTATACAGCTAGATATATAGGCACTGTTTACTGTATAAACCACTATGATGGGTTTTTACACCACTATGATGGGAGAGAGAGAGATCATGAAAGAACCTTCGCAAAAATTATGACAGTGAGAGAAACCTAATATACCTGACAACATCTTGCTTCTAGTCCCGAGGGCTGACCGTCTTCACTCATTCCTGCACATAGGCCAAGCTAACCGCAGGAGGAATTTAGTTTATAGTTTAAGTCGGAAACAAGGATAATAATAGCACTTCCCTAAAACTAAGCCCCTCCTTGCTCAGGGACTGAAAACGGGTGAAAGTCCATGAGATTAGGATCATGGGAAGAACCTGAACTCTGCTAAAATGTAGGCACAGTTTCTATAATTCTTTACTTCTCAAGAGTCATGTGGCCAGAGGTCACAAGATTGGTGACTTCACCAATTGCTCCTGTAGATAACATCACTATTGTAGAACCTAAGATTGGTTTTTTGAGATGGTTTTCAGATTTTTGCCTTCTGGCAGCCAGCTGACTTCATCTGGAGCCATGACTCAAGGCTCCACCTGGCATGTAGCCCACACGCAGAGGCCGGCTCAGTTTTTCAATCAGCATCACCAATTCCCTAGCCCCCTGCCTACCAAGTTATCTATAAAAACTCGTCTCTGAGTTTTCAGACTGATTTGAGTGATAACCCCAGTCCTTCTGCTCAGTTGCTTTGCTCTAATTCACCTCTTTCTTTACTGCAATACCGTGGTCTCAGTGAACTGGTTTTGTCTGTGCAACAGCTAGGACTAACACATCAGGTGATTACAGCTGGGTTCAATTCCTAATACAAGGATAAGTGGGAATTTACAGCCAAGGAGCTGTACAGGGTCAGTAGACAGAAAATTACTAGGAGGAAACATCTAGGCTAAGGGGATTCTAGCTAAACTGAATCAACCTACTTGCTGAAGACAAGGCAAAGTGATACGGCATCTAGGGCAAATAATTAGAAATTTGATCAGATACCAAGCATAGGGGACTTTTGCTAAATTAACTCAGCAGAATAATTGCTAAAACTCAACTAAGTGGACATAGACTATGGACTAAGGACAGATCAGGTTCTAGTCAGAAAGGGGACTCAGAGGAATCTGACTCAAGCTTGGTCAAAAAAAGAGAGCCTTAGTCACTACCCAAATTGATCTATAGGTTTAATACAATCTCTATCAGAATCCCAGTATGTTTTGTTTTATCTTATTTTTTTGCAGACATAGACGTGTGTTTTCGAAAATTTATGCTAGCTAGGTGTAGTGGCTCACACCTGTAATCCCAGCACTATGAGAGGCTGAGATCGGAGGATCACCTGAGACCAAGAGTTTGAGACCAGTCTGAGAAACATGGTAAAATACTGTCCATATAAAAAATTAAAAAATTAGCTAGGCATGGTGGCACACACCTGTGGTCCCAGCTGCACGTGAGGCTGAAGCAGAGGGATTACTTAAGCCCAGGAAGTGAAGGCTGCAGTGAGCCATGATTGTACTGCTGTACTCCAGTCTGGGAGACAGAGCAAGATCCCGTCTCAAAAAAATAAAAAGAAAAAAGAAAAAAAAAAGTATATGGAAAGGGACAAGCCTTGGAATAGCTTAACATTTTAACAAAGAAGAATCTAACAGGTAAATCACTCTACTCTATATTGAAGTCTAGTACAGTGATGAAAAACGTACAATATCGACAGAAGAGGGATAGACACATACATGATTGGAACAGAATAGAAAACTCACAAACAGACCCACACAAATAAGCTTAACTAAACTCTGACAAAATGCCAAAGCAATTCAATGGAGAAGGAAAGCCTTTTCGATCAATGGTCCTAGAGCAATTGGATATCCATAGGCAAAAAAAAAAAAAAAAAAAAAAAAAAAAAATCTTCACCCAACCGTCACACCTAAAAACAGATCATAAACTTAACTGTAAAGTAGAAAACTATTAAACTTTTAGAAAAAAACATAAAATGAAATTTTCAGGATCTAGGACTAGAAGACAGTCTTGACAACAAAAGCATAATTCACAAAAGTGATAATATATGAATTAAAAATTAAAATAAAATTGAAAATTAAGGCCAGGAACGGTGGCTCATGCCTGTAATTCCAGCACTTTGGGAGGCCGAGGCAGGAAGATCACTTGAGGTCAGGAGTTTAAGACCAGCCTGGTCAACATGGTGAAACCCTGATTCTACTAAAAATATAAAAAGTAGCTGGGCATGGTGGTGGACACCTGTATTCCTAGCTACTCTGGAGGCTGAGGCAGGAGAATAGCTTGAACCCAGGAGGCAGAGGTTGCAGTGAGCCAAGATCACACCACTGCACTGCAACCTGGGCAACATAGCAAGACTCTGTCTCAAAAGAAAAATTGAAAAATTTTAAAAATGCTCTATAACAGCTCAAATATATGAAGAGGATAAAACGACAAGCTAAAAACAGGGAAAAAAATATTTGCAAATGTGTATTCAACAAAAGACTGATATCTAGAATATACAAAGAACACTCAAATCTCAACAAGAATAACAACAACAACAACAACAGAAAACCCAAACCATTCAATTAGAAAATGGGGAAAAGACACGAACAAATATTTCACCAACGCAGATACACAGATGTCAATAAGCATCACAAGATGCTCAACACTGGCCTGGTGCAGTGGCTTAAGCCTGTAATCCAAGCACTTTGGGAGGTCGAGGTGGGTGGATCACGAGGTCAGGAGATTGAGACCATCCTGGCTAACACGGTGAAACCCCGTCTCTACTAAAAATACACAAAATTAGCTGGGCATGGTGGCAGGTGCCTGTAGTCCCAGCTACTCGGGAGGCTGAGGCAGGAGAATGACATGAACCCAGGAGGCAGAGCTTGCAGTGAACCAAGATCGTGCCACTGCACTCCAGCCTGGGCGACAGAGCGAGACTCCATCTAAAAGGAAAAAAAAAAAAAAAAAAGTGCTCAATATCATTAGCCACCGGTAAGGGCAAATTAAGACCACAATGAGACATTGAGACATCACTGAACATCTATCAGAATCCCTAACATTTTTAAATATGACAACATTAAATACTGGTGAGGATGCAAAGAACCTGGATCTCTCATAAATTGCTTTTGAGAATGTGAGATGGAGCAAGGACACCCCTCTTAGGGGCCTGCAGGTCCCCCACTCTTCAAGCATAGCAATAAAGGAAAACCCTGAGTTTCTTCAAGGGAAATTCTAGACATGTAGCTAGCCCTGAGAAGTACATAAGCAACCTGATAAGTAAGAAGGTAATAGTAGCTTAGAACAATAGCCGAGGAAGCTAGAATCACAGGATGTTTGGTTCCCCTATAGAAGTTAAAGATAATAGCTTCACATATGTTCCTGAGTTGTTTTTCAGGAATCCAGACCCCTACCAAATGGATCTGCCAGCACATAGACCTCAGATAAGGGGAACTGGGGACTGAACTCTGACTATCATTCTTCATTCTAAATTTCTTCCTGAGGGATCTGGAGGAAGTCACAGCCATGAGCCAGAAGTAACATTCTTTTCTGCTGACCCCAAATTTTAAAACAAAGCTTCTCTTCCCTAGCCAGTTGGAAATCAAAATATCTTTGAATTAACCTGTGACCTGGAAGCCCCCATTTCATAGCCCATCCTTTAGGCCAAAACCAATGTGTGAACTCCATGTACTGATCTAAAATTTTGCCTGTAGCGTGTGCTTTCCTGAAATCACCCTTGCCTTAAAAATCCCTTACCTGGCCGGGTGTGGTGGCTCATGCTTGTAATCCTAGCACTTTGGGAGGCTGAGGCGGGCAGATCACCTGAGGTTAGGAGTTCAAGACCAGCCTGTCCAACATGGTGAAACCCCGTCTCTACTAAAAATACAAAAATTAGTACCACATGGTGGTGGGCGCCTGTAGTATCAGCTACTTGGGAGGCTGAGGCAGGAGAATCGCTTGAACCCGGGAGGCGGAGGCTGCAGTTAGCTGAGATTGCGCCACTGCACTCCATCCTGGGTGACAAAGCGAGACTTTGTCTCAAAACAAAAACAAAAACAAAAACAAACCAAAACAAAACCCTTAGCTGACAGGCATCAAGGAGGTCAGGACTTAAGTGTGAGCTGGCTGATGCTCCTTATTTGGTGCCTACAAACCTCAGTGTGGATAACTGGTCTTCCCATGCCAGGGGAGTGGACTCTAGTTCAGTTAGGTAACAGATATAAAACATTATAGCCACTCTGAAAAACAGTTGGGCAACTTCTTATAGAACTAAACATGCAATTACCATACCACTCAGCAAGTGCACTCTGGGCATTTATCCAAGAAGGAAGAAAAGTTGTTGCTGAGTTGTATGGTAGTTGCATACATGAAATTTCATGCCAGCTTTATTCTTAATAGCCTAATGCTGAAAACATCCTGGATGTCTTTCAACAAGTGAGTCGTTAAACTGTGGCACATCACGCCATGGAATATGGCTCAGCAATAAAAAGGAATGAACTACTGATACACAAACATGGGTGAATGTCTGGGGAGTTATGTGGAGTGAAAAAAGCCAATTTCAAAAGGTTACACACTGTATATTTCCATGTACGTAACATTCATGAAATGGCAACATTTTAGGAATGGAGGACAGATTAGTGGATGCCAGGCTTAGGGTTGGAATGGGTGAAGGGGAATTGGGGTGAGATGGGTGAGCTAAAAAAGGGCAAATGAGGGATCCTGAAACTGCTGAGGACCTTGACTGCGATGGTATCACACTGTGACAGAATTGTATAGAACTAAAGCCAGCACAAAATGAGTACAAGAAAAACAGGAAATCTGAAGATTGGTGGATTACGTTAATGCCATATCCTGGGTGTGACGCCCTCCTGTAGTTTTTCAAGACATTACTTCTGAGGGAAACCAGGTAAGGACTACAAGGGATCCCTCTGTGTTATTCCTTAAAAATTCATAATCAATTAAAATGCAATTTAAAAATTGCAGGGGTCAATGGGCTAGAATTTCAGGGATAGGGCTCTAGAAGAACCGGGGCTCGGGAAGGCTCTCTGGGAGATGACTTTACGTTGAGACCTAAATGAGGAAGGAAGAGAAGATGCCTGCAGGGTGAGTGAACACTGAGTGGAAAGGCCTGGAGCAGCAGCAGGATATGTTCAGAGAGCAGGAAAGGAACCCGTGGGGACAGCTCAAGGCACCTGGATGATCTGACAGCATTTGTCTTCTCACAGACTCCTGGACATTTCCACACCACATGCTTTTTGGCTTCCTAAGTTGGATTATGGCACTTCCAGAAAATGAACAGTGAACCCCTTAGTAATTTAAATAACCATGCCTTTAAGGGTCATCTCTGCCAGGGGTCCCCAATCCCTGGGCTGTGGACCAGAGCCAGTCCATGGCCTGTTAGGAACTGGGCTGCATACCAGGAGGTGAGCAAGCAGGTGAATGAGCAAAGCTTCATCTGTATTTATGGCCATTTTTCATTGCTCATGTTACTGCGTAAGCTCTGCCTCCTGTCAGATCAGGGGCAGCATTAGATTTTCACAGGAGCATGAACACTATTGTGAACTGCACATGTGAGGGATCTAGGCTGTACGTGCCTTATGAAAATCTAACGCCTGATGATCTGTCACTATCTCCCATCACCCCCAGATGGCACTCTCTAGTTGCAGGAGAACGAGCCCAGGGCTCCCATTGATTCTACATGATAATGGATTGCATAATTATTTAATATTTCATTATATATTATAATGTAATAGAAATAAATGTACAATAAATGAACTGTGCTTGAATCACCCTAAAACCATCATCCCCATACTCCCTCGTCTGTAGAAAAAATATCTTCCAAAAAAATTGAGGACTGCTGATCTATGACATCATAGATGTAAGATTTAGCCAATCTGAAGTTTTTTAAAAAGCAGCAATATTGAAGGTATCTCGGGGCACTACTATATGATGAGTGAGAGTTGGTGGGAAGAATCTCACTTTTCATATTTTGTCAAGAATTTGCCAGTTTTAATACATTTTTCCCTGACCCCAACCATCCTGCAGAACCATATTATTTCCCTTGGGTAGATGAGGAGGCTGGCTCAGATGGGTTTTGGTAACTTGCCGAGTCATCAGCTGGGGTGCGGCATGGCCAACAACCCCTGTGTCAAATCTCACGAGGAAAGTGTCTCCATGGGTCATATGGTGTGCTGAGCCCAGTTCAGAAATGAACCCTTATTATTCCCTGGTGGAATTTGTGAAGAATTTCAGTCTGAGATAGTAGTTAAGAGCAAAACCAGTCAGGTAGAAGGCTGCCTGGAAAACTGCAGTGCAAATGGAGCTGTGTGGCAGCGAGGCATGAGACAAGGGTGTTTCCTAGATTAGATGGTTTCAGAGGCCCTGCATGAGAAATGCCACATCCTGCCAGCACCTCCTGTCCTAAAAGTGAAGACCCAGAGGGCAAGAAGCAGTCAGCCATTGGCATCTGTCGGGTAGCTGGCTGTGACTCCTAAGTGTTTTGTGTGAATATCTCATGGCCTGTATCTTTTCTGTAAACATGGCTATGCCTGTGCAGCCTCTGGGCAGCTGGAATCCTGTGGGAATCCTCCGCTTCCTTGGAGGCTAGCCATTGACTGTGAGGACTAAGCTCTGATGTTTTTTTATCTTGGCCAAATTCTTATCTAAGGGCTCTGGGGAGTCATGCCCTACAAACGGGTTTTTGAGATGGGTTTTATTTAACCCTATATATCGTGACTTACTTTCCAACCTGACTCTGGCATAACATTACGAGACAGGGAAGAAAATAAAATTATTTTATCCCAAAACATGTTTCTTTGCCATATCTTGAAATGGCCCTGCAAAGCTGTCCTTTGTGGGGGAAATTTGTATCTGTAAAAAATCTCTATTAACATAGCTAGAGCTTTTTCTTCCAGGCTCTCCCAATTTTAAAGAGATTAAGTGTCTAGCACCTTTTATTAAAGATCTGAATAGGAAACATTTGTCATCTATTGTCTCTAAGGCAGCCACTGTAAGACTTCAAAGAACCTTGGTCTCTACAATCTTTTATCTTAACCTGAACATTTCCTTTCTATCAATCCAGGTCTTTAGACAAACTCAACCAATTGTAAACCAGAAAATGTCTAAATTTACCTATAGCCTTGAATCCCGCCCCCCATCCTGCTTTGAGTTGTCTTGCCTTTCTGGACCAAACCAATGTATTTCTTAAATGTATTTGATTGCTGTCTCATGCATGTATAAAACCAAGCTGCACCCTGATCGCCTTGGGCACATGTTCTCAGGACCTTCTGAGGGCTGTGTCATGGGCTATGGTCACTCAACATTTGGCTTAGAATAAATCTCTTCAAACATTTTACAGAGTTTGACTCTTTTTGCTGACAACTAGGACAAGCAACCTGGGAAAGTGATGGCTTATTAGACTGGACTTGGCTGCCAGGGGAGTGGGCCTGCCACTGTGAGCCTCTCTGAGCTGGGGGTAGGTCAGGAGTCTGGGGTCTGAGTCATGCTGTAGTCTCACCACAGGCCCCAGGTGAATCAGCCTCTGACCTGGGGGCCTGGTTTGGGTTTGTGGTGTCTGAGTCATAGTTTGTGTGACAAAAGTACGTGCTCCGGTGTGGAAAGCAGGCAGAGGCTTTTCCACTCTATTCTATGTCATTGACAGTGAAAACGCTAGCTGTGACCCACCACGTGGGTTTCATGACCCACGGATGGACCAGGCAGCTGTTTAGAAAACACTGCACCTGAACTTCTGCCCTCTCTGAGGGGTGTTCTAGAAATCTGTATGGCTGCTGGGTTGGAAAGAAAAGAGCAATTGCATGAGGAAGAGAAGAAGCCTCAGTTATTATCATCTGAGAAAGAAAACAAACAAACAAACACCAAACACATTTCTTTTCCTGAGGAAGGTGAACCCCTTTAAATTATCAGGCCCAGAGAACATTTAGAAGGGAACAACAGTCATGGCTCACTCTCCCTTCAGCTAAATGGTTACCTCTTGAAGCCACTTGCTATGTGGCTCTAGACTGAGGCCAATTAGTCATAAGATGTCATCCACCCTATAATTCAACACTGTGTAGCCAATCACTAACCAATGTTATTTCCATAAACCAATGAGGATTCCTGACAACTCTGTAATCACCCCATCTCCTGAATTGTTCTTTTATCTTGAAAAATTTGGGCCTCCTTTTTGTTCTTGGAGCACTCCCCAAGGCAACTTGGAAGTGTGTCCTGGGCTACAGTTCTCAATCTGAGCACAAATAAACTCTCTATGTTAATTTTGTCTCATCTTTCTTTTAGGCAGACACATTAGCTTTGGGAGAATTTCAAATAGTTTGAAGTTACTCAGATCTGAGAAATCTCAAGGGCAGTGGGGTGTCACTGCCTGCTGTGGCCTGGCCTTCAGCCTCTCAGCCCCTCCCCTTCCCACCTCTCAGAGCTCAGGGCCAACTGTATTTCTGAAAGAGCCCAAAGGCCTTGTTGAGGAGCAGGGGGAGCCTGGCTGAGCCTGCAAGCCCTGGGTCCCTTCCAGACTTTCTTGCTTCTAGCAGCTGCTGCTCCAGGTGACCATCGGTGGGCTGCATTTGCTCTCTGCTTGCAAACATTGATGACACAGGCATTTTGAGTGTGGTTTAGTAGCGGCCCAACACAATTTTGTTTCCAGTTTGTCACACTGACAGGGTTTTAACCTGACAAATGTTAAACACAAATTATAGGAGGCCATTGTTTTGGATTAAGCTCTTGCACTAGGCCCCAAAAGACAAGACTAAAAATAAAAATAAACATAAAGTCACCCACGTTAAAGTTTCAGTTCACCAAACTATTACTGGAAAGAGGTCCTCCTGATCCTGACCCCTAGAGAAAGTTCTTGGATCTCCTGCAAGAAAGAATTTGGGATGAGTCCACAGAGTAAAGTCAAAGGAAGTTTATTAAGAAAGGAAGGGAATAAAAGAGTGGCTACTCCATAGGCAGAGCAACCCCAAGGGCTGCTGGTGGGTACTTTTTACGATTATTCTTGAATATGTGTTAAGCAAGGGGTGGATTATTCATGAGTTTTCCAAGAAAGGGGCGGGTTATTCGGTTATTCCCTCTTCCCTTTTACAAGGGAAGCCTTAATCCTAAGGGTGGTAGAGCCAGGAAATATGTCAGAAGGAGTCGACTCAGAGACTCTTCATCTTGAATAAGAGATGGGTGAAATGAGACTGAGATCTGCTGGAGTGCATTCCCAGGAGGTTAGGCATCCTTAGTCACAGGATCAAATAGGAGGTTGGCAGGCTGGTATCACAAGACCTTCTGATGAAACAGGATGCAGTAAAGAAGCCAGCGAAACTGGCCAAAACCTGCCGAAAACCAAGATGGTGAGGAAAGCTACCTCTGGTCATCCTCATTGCTCATTATTCACTAATCACAATGCATTCTCATGCTAGACGACACTCCTACCAGCACCATGACAGTATATAAATATCATGGCAACATCTAGAAGTTACTCTATATGTTCTAAAAGGAAGAATTCCTAGAAAACTCATGAATAATCCACCCTTATTTAGTATATGATCAAGAAATAACCATAAAAATAGCCAACCAGCAGCTGGGCGCCGTGGCTCATGCCTGTAATCCCAGCACTTTGGGAGGCTGAAGCGGGCGAATCACAAGGTTAGGAGTTTGAGACAAGCCTGGCCAACATGGTGAAACCCCATCTCTACTAAAAATACAAAAAATTAGTTGGGTGTAGTGGTGGGAGACTGTAATCCCAGCTACTCGGGAGGCTAAGGCAGGAGAATCGCTTGAACCCAGCAGGCGGAGATTGCAGTGAGCTGAGATGGTGCCACTGTACTCCAGCCTGAGCCACAGAGTAAGACTCTGTCTCAAAAAAAAAAAAAAAAAAAAAAAAAAAGGCCAACCAGCACCTCTAGGGGCTGCCCTGCCCATGGAGTTGCCATTCTTTTATTCCTTTACTTTCTCAATAAGCTTTCTTCTTTCACTTTTCTCTGTGGACTCACTCTGGACCCGAATTCTTTCCTGTGCAAGATCCAAGAATATTCTCTTGGGGTCTGGATTGGGACCCTCTTCTGGTAACAAAACTAAAACTAAGTTGTTAATCTACCTTCTGAGAAATCAACAGAGAGAGAGAGAATAGCCAACTTCCTAACCAGGCCAGTTTCAGTCTTCAGTATGAGGCAGGAAAATAGGGTCTGGAGGCAGGGAACATAAGGCCGATTCACACTTCAGCTATGACAGGAAATAGCCTCTGCGTAGGCCAAGTAAATGACTTTGTAACTTTGCGTCATCTCTTTCATTTACATAGCGTGTACCCCAAGCAGAGGATATTGAAACTCCCAAAAATTCTAGAATGGGGTCTTTGAGCCCCTATGCTCAGGCCCATTCCCACACTGTGGAGTGTACTTTCATTTACTTTTTTTTGAGATGGTGTCTCACTCTGTCACCCAAGGTGGAATGCAGTGGCATGATCTCAGCTCACTGCAACCTCTGCCGCGCAGGT
Organism: Macaca nemestrina; assembly: GCF_043159975.1. Classification (NCBI taxonomy): domain Eukaryota; kingdom Metazoa; phylum Chordata; class Mammalia; order Primates; family Cercopithecidae; genus Macaca; species Macaca nemestrina. The sequence continues at coordinate 118,408,784 of NC_092128.1, forward strand.
TCAAGTGATTCTCCTGCTTCAGCCTCCCAAGTAGCTGAAATTACAGGCACCTGCCACTGTGCCCGGCTATTTTTTTTCTTTTTTTTTTGTACTTTTAATAGAGACGTGGTTTCACTATCTTGGTCAGGCTGGTCTTGAACTCCTGACTTCGTAATCCACCTGCCTCGGCCTCCCAAAGTGCTGGGATTACAGGTGTGGGCCACTGTGCCCGGCCGTGCTTTCATTTTCAATGAAACTCTTCATTCCTTCCTTGCTTAGTTTGTGCGTTTTCTTCAATTCTTTGTTCAAGATGCCAAGAACCTGGACACCCTCCATGGTTAACAAGCCCACATGATAATAAAGTTCCCTCTGCTTTAATTCTTACACACAAAAATAGGTAGCCTGAAGTAACCTGAGGTTGACTAATCAGTTATTCTCTATTATTCGTCTCCCTGTCCCTGCCTTACAAGGAAAGTAATTTTGAAAAGACCCATCTGCTTTTTGATCTTCATTTCATTTCTGCCTTCTTCAGCCCTTCCTGTCTGTCTATAAAGCCAAATCCCTCTGCTCAGCTCATTGGAACACTTATTCTGTTCTATGTAATGACGCACTGCCAGAGCCTAGAACCAAAAATAAAGCCAACTGAGATCTTTAAACTAAATTGGTTATAATTTTGTCTTTTGACACAGGAAGTCTTTGGTATTGGTTTGATTTCCCCGCTCATGTGCAGCCTCTTGGAAATGAAGGAAAATGTAATGTCCGGGGCATGGGGGCTTACAGGCCATAGCTGTCAACCCCACGTTTTCTTTCTTTTGTTTTCTTTTTTTTTTTTTGAGACGGAGTTTCACCCTTGTCACCCAGTATGGAGTGCAATGGTGCGATCTCGGCTCACTGCATCCTCTACTGGGTTCAACTAAGCCTCCCTAGTAGCTTGGATTACAGGCACATGCCACCAAGTCCGGCTAATTTTTGTATTTTTAGTAGAGACAGGGTCTCACCATCTTGGGGAGGCTGGTCTCGAACTCCTGACCTCAGGTGATCCATCCGCCTCGGCCTTCCAAAATGCTAGGATTACAGGCGTAAGCCACCACTCCTGGTCCAACCCCATGTTTTCTCAGGAACTGGAGTTCCCTTTAGGAAGCAAGTAACAGATGTGCTGGGCAGCCCGGGCCGCTAGGTCGTCTTCTTTCCCAGGCTCTGTGCTCTCACCAGAGTGCGCGTTCGGGAAGCAGGGAGAGGACCAGGAAAGACGTCTTAGACGGAGAGTGGGCACCGGCCGGGGAGAGGCGGGTCTGGCCGCTGGGGGTCAGAGTGCAGCGCCGGTGTGAGGTAGTTCTGCCACTTAGCTGCGACTCTAAATGAATGAGTCACTTCCCTTCCTCGGGCGAGCTCCTGGCTTTGCCCCAGCTGGGGAACTCCCAGGATCAGGAAGGTTCCAGAGAAACTCTCCGCGGGGGAAGCGGAGGCCGTCCAGAGAGATAGAGGGTACACACGGTGACAGTGCCAGCTCCACATCCCCGACCACCGGGCCAGGGCTGGTTCCACGCTGGCATTTGTCTCCGCTGGCCCCAGCCGCGGGGCCACCTCCAGACAGACAGACCGGGGATCCTGCCTGGCGGCGTGACCTTGGGTTACTCCTAGAGCCGCTTCTAGCCGGGTTTCCTCCGCCCCAGATCCACCCCAGGCTAGGATCACGTGGATAAGGAGATTTCCTCTATAGTAGGGACGGTTTAATGAGTAACAGAACTGGCTGCTGGTTTTTGACAATTGCCCAACTGCTCCGCAGAGGGTAGAAGCAAGTGAGGGCGGAGGCTCCCGGCACCTAGGCGGGAAGAGGGTGGGAGGTGTGGGGTGGTGGGGGTGGGCGGGGTCGGAGGAGCAGAGGAAGGTGGGGGCGGGCGGGGCTTGTCAGCGGGATGGCCCAGGGTGCGGTCAGCCGAGTACGCCGGCCCAGGGCAGGCGGGGCCTGAGCCAAGCGGTAACCCCAGGGTAGGGCGGGGCGCTCGCAGACTCCCTATGAGCTTCACCTCGCAAGGGGTTCCTTCATTCGAGTGCTCCGGCGCACAGACCCTCGCCCCGTCGTCCGCGAGCCTCCCGAGAGCTGCCCCTTCGACCTGCCCTGGAGCATAGTGTTTGTCGCCGGTGTCGCCGTGCAAGGATGGCGCAGCGGGTGTAGCGGGTCTCTGCGCAGACCGAGCGGTGAGTTCGCCGCGGCCCGGTTCCCGCCATTCTCTCTTCCCTGGAGGCTAGCCCATCCCCTGCCTTGGCGACTTGCCCACTTACCTGTAGGGGCGGTGACGGAGGCTCAGGCGCACCTTGGCTCTCAGCTGCGAGAAGGAGCAGAGAGCAACCCGGGAAGGCTGCGCGGGGAGGCTTGCGCGCGGCCGGGAGGTTCTGGGGCCCATGTGTGCGGGGCAGGTGGGCATGGGGGGAAGCGCGCGGGCGGGATGCGCTTCCTCGGGTCCACCCCGTGCCCACCTGTGCCACGTCCCGGCGACCGAGCGCGCGGGGCTCCGGGCAGGGAGCCCACCAGGCCGAGGTGCTGCGAGGGTGGAGGCAGAGCCGGCAGGGTCAGGTCCTGCAGGGCGCAGGCGGGCGCTTCTCGCGCCCAAACCCGGGCAGGGAGTGCGGGAACCCCGAAAACTGTGCTGGGAGCCCCAGATGAGAGGAAGGAATTGGTGACTTCAGTGACCAAGTGATGTTTTGGTCCCCACCGCCTTTTAAAGGGAGAGGGGGTAAAATTTCATTTGGAGGATGATTGTTACGGGAGCCCTCAGTTAAGATGGAGTCAAGTGGCCATCGAGTCAACATTTAACAAAATGTTACCGCATAAAATATTGGCATCGAGTTATTTGGCAGCTCCGCAGAGAAACTTTACAGTCATATGCGTTATATGACATAATTTGCATGGGGAAGGAGGTCCCTTTACGATTCTTTTATATGGCAACCTGTTCTTGGACCTGACAGGGCCAAGAGAAGCAAGGAACTCCGCAGCTCGTCGACACTTCTCGACTCCTGTTCCAGTTCAGGGCTTGGTGAGGTGACTCGAGGTCGCGGGTGACTCGCTGGCAGTCTTCCTGCCCCTGCCTGGAACGCCTGGAGGGCCTCCCACTGCGGCTCCCACTGCAGACGTCTGTCCGCCTCCAGCCGCTGTTCTCTGACGGTCAGTTTCAAAGCAGCACAGTCTGGGATCCGGAGTAGAAAGAGGCCGTTTCCCGTGAAGGCCATGGAGGCAGTTTCCAGGCGCCTGGGTGACCTGTCTCTGCACTTCCGTCTCTGATTCTCCATCCCTGTTTCCTTTCCCCAACGTCCCCTGCCTGGCCTTTCCTTGGCTCATTTTCTACCTTCCTGGGGTCTTCTGGGTTGAAAAGACCAGTGGTTCCATTCATTGGCTGTAACCGCGGGTCTTTAAAAAACTTTGTGACTTCCTTGAATAGACAGAATGTCTTACTCTGGGTTTTTACAAGCTCTGCTGAGCCATTCCCAGGGCAGGCCTTTGTCTCTTCCGCCTTTCAGTTTGTTTGCCATCTGCATTTTGGCCCAAGCTTTCTCCACTTCTCAGCCACTCTTACATTATTTCTTTCTTCAGAGGCCACCCTGACCTTCTGGTCCTCTGCATTAAACCTCATCACCGCAGACCATTTTAATTCAGCACAGGTTTCTCGAGCACACATTTTATTCTTGGTTCCAATACTTTCAGCACTTGTGGGCATTCATGTTTCATTTAAGAAGGACAAATTAGTTTTTCTTTACATGGCTTTTTGTCAAAGTGGACTTTTGTTGACCTTACTTATCTTAAAATTAATGCAAACTCATTGTGAAAAAACAAAACAAAACCCAAAACCCAAAAATCAAATATATAACAGAAAATGAAACTTCTAGGTTTTCCTCTTCCCTAAAGATAAACACCAAACATTCTTCTCCCTTCTCCGATCTCTCTCATACACATTTGCGTTTGAAATATGTTCGTTCAAGAAAGTATTTTAAATGTTTACAAACTAAGCTATTTATGCAAGTAACTTACCAATCTGATTTGAGTTTAATGGGTTAAAAGTAAAAAAAAAAAAAGTAAAAACATCTTCAGTTTTTTTTTTTTTTTAGTAAGCTGGATCTGGCTGGTAATAGGTAGGCGAACCCCAGCAGATCACTGAAAAGGCTCCTCCTCAGGGAACCAAATCCTGAGCCAGGTTTAGGATTTCCTTGGGAGGTAGAATCTGCAGCCCAGGTAAAACCAGCAAAACTCTCCTGTTATGTGGGGAGGGGAGTGAAGAGCATGACTTTCTAGAGAGGTGAGAGAAGACTTGTTGAGAAACTGAATTTCATTTCCATACGGAAGTTGGAGAACATTGTGGTACAATGTTAGGAGAAAGGTTTTCTAAAATCAGCCCAGTCTGACATCTTCCTCAACACCAGGGTCTTTTCAACTGGAGCATTGCAGACATCTGCAACTTTCTGTGCCTGCGTGGGTGTGGTTAAATAGAGCCTCCCTGAGTGCAGGACTGAAAAGTGGAGAGAAGGTAGCTCTTGGGACACTCACACCCAGGAGGGGGGATGCTACAGGTACTAAGATTGCAAGGGGAAAGAGAGAGTGAGGCGGGCCCTGGAGCCCACTAGGAAGGAGCCAGTCGAAGGCAATGGCTGGACAAGGGAGCTGATTTCTCCGTTGATGTGGCCTTGGTTTCTCTGGTTCAGAGTAAAGAAAAGCAACCCAGCCTAGAGAGAAACATCCTTACTCTGCAAGACCAGACAGGAAGTTCTGTCTTTGGTTGGGTTTCCTTTTCTACAAACAGGGTTGGATTCTCTCTGGAGAGCTTTCCAGGAGCCACTTAGCAGTCTCTGATTCAGTGGGATGTTCTCAGCTGTTGACCCAAGGGAGCTCACTTCTTAGCTCTTCCCCTGCCCAGTTCACTGGGGGGCTGCTCCCTCCCATTAGCTCCCTACCCCTAAAGACAAAAATAGCAGCCTGGAGGGGCCAGAGTTTTGGGGGAGGTTGTAAGAGGGCATGTTCTTCAGAGGAGCCACTCTTATGGGGGAATGTTCCTGCTCAACAGAAACTGGCCCTGGGGACCGGGACTCTCTGCCTGACCCTAAATCCTACTTTTTCCCTCAGTCGGTAGGTCTGCTTAATGGATCCTGAAGAAGGTCTGAAATCATGACCAGATGCCAATGCCCCAGGATCCTCCTGGGGCCTTTTGATGAGAAGCACTGCTCTGGCTCCTCTCTCCTCCTTCCACACATGTAGGGAGAGGTAGCTCTGCCTATTCATGAAGCTTCATCCCTACACTGTCCTTCATTTGGCCCCTGGTGAACCGGGGACCAAGGCGTGATACCTCTTTTAAAACTCATTCCCTTTACCCTGGTGGTGTGACTCATGCCTGTAATTCCAGCTACTTGGAGGCTGAGATGGGAGGATCACTTGAGCCCAGTGATTTGAGGCGGCAGCGAGCTATGATTGCACCACTCCACTCCAGCCTGGGTAACAGAGTGAAACCCTGTTTATTTGTTTGTTTGTTTCTTTCTTTTTTTCTCTTTCTTTCTTTCTTTCTTTCTTTCTTTCTTTCTTTCTTTTTTCTTTCTTTTTCTTTTTCTTTCTCTCTTTCTCTCTCTCTCTCTTTCTCTCTCTCTCTTTCTCTGTCTCTCTCTTTCTCTCTCTCTTTCTTCCTTTCTTCCTTTTCTTTCTTTCTTTCTTTCCTTTCTTTCTTTCTTTCTTTCTTTCTTTCTTTCTTTCTCTCTCTCTCTCTCTTTCTTTCTTTCTCTCTTTCTCTTTCTTTCTCTTTCTCTCTCTCTCTTTCTCTCTTTCTTTTCTTTCTTTCTTTCTCTCTCTCTTTCTTTCTCTCTCTCTTTCTCTCTCTTCTCTTCTCTTCTCTTCTCTTCTCTTCTCTTCTCTTCTCTTCTCTTCTCTTCTCCTCTCTTCTCTTCTTTTCTTTTCTTTTCTTTCTTGTCCTTTCACCAGGCTGGAGTACAGTGGCACGATCTTGACTCACTGCAACCTTCGTCTCCTGGGTTCAAGCGATTTTCCTGCCTCAACCTCCTGAGTAGCTGGGATTCCAGGCATGCGCCACCACACCCAGCAACTTTTTTGCATTTTTAGTAGAGATGGAGTTTCACCATGTTGGCCAGGCTGGTCTTGAACTCCTGACCTCAAGTGATCTGCCAGACTTGGCCTCCCAAAGTGCTGGGATTAGGGGCGTGGGCCACCGTGCATGGCCCCTGTTTCTAAAACATGAAAAATAGTGTTGAATTAAAAAAAAAAATCAGCAACACCACACCTTATTCCCCTTCTTAGTGCTCCTTAGCTGGACTGCAGTAGGCTTTCCAAAGAAGTGTTGTGTAAATGCTAAGGGAAAATGAAAGCCTGGTGGAGAGATTTAAGGCAGCAATTGGAGGGAACGTTTTTGCTCCACACCTAACAACTGTAATTTTCCCTGGCATTCAAGATTTGCTGGGAATGATCACTATATTGTGGTAATAATAAATCCCATTGTCCAAAAAGGGACCTTTTGGGTTTTAGCTTGGTGACAAGAGACTGCTGAGTTACAAAGGTGAGAACCGTGTCCTGGAAACAATGCCTTGACCTCAGGAAAGCAGCTCCACTTCACAACTCCTACTGGTATCTTTATGAGCTTGGATCATCCCGTAGACTCAGTGCTTCACTCTCCTCCTCTTGCCATGAATCCTGTCCACTCTGCAAGGCTTTCCAGGGAGTTGGGGGCCTGGCCATTACAGAGCATTCAGGGATTTGTTGCTTTATTAACTGAGTTCAAAACGTGAGTCTCACCCTCCTTCTAAGAGCTCTGGCAAAACCCTGCCCTTCTCCACACAGAGAAGTGGTCTTGGGGATTTCTGACTAATGAGCCCTACTAGAGTGACTGCAGGTACGCCACGTTTTTCCTTCATGGGGCTTTGCAGTGGAGGCAGGGCTGTGGGCTGACTCAGGTCAGCCTCAGTCCCTCTCCCTCCTATGGTGGTCCCCTGTCCCCACTGCCCCGCCTGGAGCTGGTACCTTTTCCTCACCTTTGACCCAATTCCTCCCACTCCCCTGGCTGTCCTTGAAAGCTAGAGAAGAGCATCTGAGAGTCTAGAAAAGTGAGGCAGAGGCTGGGCACGGTGGCTCACACCTGTAATCCCAGCACTTTGGGAGGCCAAGGCGGGTGGATCACCTGAGGTCAGCAGTTTGAGAACAGCCTGACCAACATGGTAAAACCCCATCTCTACTAAAAATACAAAAATTAGCTGAACGTGGTGGTGGGTGTCTGTAGTCTAAGCTACTCGGGAGGCTGAGGCAGAAGAATTGCTTGAACCCAGGAGGCAGAGGTTGCAGTGAGCCGAGATGGCACCACTGCACTCCACCCTGGGTGACTCCATCTCTATTGAGAAAAGAAAAGGGAGGCAGAGAGGTGTGGTGTGTTGGGTCAGTGAGTCTTGACTTGCTGGGCTGGGAAATTGGGAATAAGGGACAGGTTTTTGTTTTGTTTTGTTTTTTGAGATGGAGTCTCACTCTGCAACCTCTGCCTCCCTGATTCAAGCGATTCTCCTGCCCAGCCTCCTGAGAGTAGCTGAGATTACCGGCACCTGCTACCACACTCGGCTAATTTTTGTATTTTTAGTAGAGACTGTGTTTCACTATATTGGACAGGCTGGTCTTGAACTCCTGACCTCACCTGCCTCGGCCTCCCATAGTGCTGGGTTTACAGGCATAAAGGGGACAGGTTCTCTGGAGATGTGAGGTGCCTGTCCACTTAGGCTTTTGGCACATTGTCACCACCTCCTCTCTGAAACTAGCAACGCTATAAACACATACACATTCTCCTCTCTATTTCTCACACAGTCCACACACTTACATCAGGTGTGTAAGGAATTCCACTTCATTGCACTGACTTTCTACATATTAGTGGGGCTCTGCACAACCTTGGTTTCTACTGAGTGGATTCACTCCATTCTGTGATTTTTTTTTCCTTAGGGTCTTGCCTCAGTTGACAGAATGGCGGCCACAGGAGCCAATGCAGAGAAACCTGAAAGTCACAAGTAAGACTCCATTTCATTCCGGGTTGGGTTGGGTTGGGTTGGGTTGGGTTGTTTATAGAGCATATGTTGTGCCACACAGTTTTCTAAGGACTTGACATATATTAACACATTTGATGCTTGTGAAAGAGACTGAGGCCTGGAGGGATTAATGACTCAGGAGGTCCGTAAATTAGATGGTTAAAGAACTCTGGGGTCAGGCGCTGGGGCCTCAGCTCTTGATTCTTAGGACATGTTTTTTCAGAAAACCAGGCAAGTCCCTGCTCAAATCTCTGTCTAGTAGGTTTTTCCTCTATGTGCCACTCTCCTGAACCAAAATCCCCTGCTTATCACTCAGCTCTGCCTTGGTTCTGAATCTTAAATGCCTTCTTATTTCTTTGCAGTTTGTCATACTTCTGCTATGCTTGGCTTCACACCGCTTGTGTTTAGGCATTGCTAGAAAAGCAAGAATTTCTTGTCTTCATTCTGATTCCTATGTGAACTGTAATCCACTGATTATTCTTATTTTCTCACCACCCCCACCCCGCCCAGTTGTCTCCCACCTCTGCTGGGGTTACCTGGGCAGGCCTTCTGTCCTGCCGCCATGGCCTCTCCCCAGTCCTGGTGGCGTCTGACCTTGGCACCACCCAGGGCTGTGGTGACCTCTGGCCATCCTTGCTCTGGACTCCTGGTCCTTTGTTCCTCTGTAACTTCCCTGAGACCTCTCTGAAGTCTCGCCTGTGACAGCTGCATACCCAGGTCATAATTCCATATGGACAATACCCCTCTCCTCCTCCATTCCCCAGAAGACCCAGTGTCCATTTTGGAGTTTCTGGTGCCTGTGGACATTCCCTGCAGTGATTTTTTTTTTTTTTTTTTTGAGACGGAGTTTTGTTCTTGTTGCCCAGGCTAGAGTGCAGTTAGTGGTGCAATCTCGGCTCACTGCAACCTTCCCGGTTTCAAGTGATTCTGGTGCCTCCGCCTCCCAGGTAGCTGGGATTACAGGTGCAAGCCAGCACGCTTGGCAAATTTTGTATTTTTAGTAGAGATGGGGTTTCACCATGTTGGCCAGGCTGGTCTCGAACTCCTGACCTCAAGTGATCCACCCACCTCAGTCTCCCAAAGTGCTGGGATTACAGGCGTGAGCCACTGTGCCCCACCTCAGTGACTATTTTTTAATTGAACTAATAGTCTTCCTGGTACTTTTGGTCATTGACAGCCAAAAATGCCTTGTCCCCAGTTTCTGGAGCTCCCCTCCTCCCTCCTCCTGCTCATGGCTTGAGGTTGAGGCCCAGCAGGAGGCTGGTGGGGGTGGAGGGGAGTGGTGGAAATGAAGGCTGGAGAAAACAGGGCCGGCACACCAAGTGCCAAGCAACTCAATGCGGGCTTCCTCCCCTTCCCTCTGTTTAGTAATTATTTTACCCTCCCTTGTTTTATCATCAGCTATTTGCTAATCATGTTCCACTTGCTGAAAGGCAGTCAGGTGTAGCACTCAGGGGTACAGCCTCTTAGGAAGGCTGTGACCTTGGACTTTGAATGGGGTTACTGATGGTACTTAGTTTATACTGAGAATAGTAAATGAATTGATATGTGCTAGCTATTAATAATTTCATTTCTACCCCAAGTCAAAAGCCTTCCATGAGTGGAACTGGATCGTACTCATCTTTATGTGCAGTACACCCAGCACAGGATGCTTGACTGGTGCGAGATTCAGCCAGCATTTTCTAGAGCGCTCCCTCTTCCCCTTCCCCAGAACCCCAGGCCCCTGTGTCTCCCCCGTCTCATTCTCTTCTTGTCTCCACATGTGCCTGTCCTAAGCTTTTTGGGCAAGTTTATATAAAGGTTGATCCTGCTTTCTTTTCCCTGCTGATAAACTCCTGGAATCAGAAGCCAGTTTTCATTTCTTTCTTTTTTTTCTTTTTTTCTTTTCTTTTATTTTTTTGAGACAGAGTCTTGCTGTATCGCCCAGGCTAGTGTGCGGTGGCACGATCTCAGCTCACTGCAAGCTCTGCTTCCCGGCACACCATTGCCGTGCCTCAGCCTCCCAAATAGCTGGGACTACAGGTGCCCACCACCACCCCTGCTAATTTTTTGTATTTTTAGTAGAGACGGGGTTTCACCGTGTTAGCCAGGGTGGTCTTGATCTCCTGGCCTTGTGATCTGCCTGCCTTGGCCTCCCAAAGTGCTGGGATTACAGGCGTGAGCCACTGCGCCCGACCTCCTTTTTTTCTTTTATTGAGACAGGGTTTCGCCCTGTTACCCAGGCTGGAGTGCTGTGGTGTGATCTCAGCTCACTGCAACCTCCGCCTCCTGGGCTCAAGTGATCCTCTCACCTCAGCCTCCTGAGTAGCTGGGACTACAGGCATGCACCACCACACCTGGCTAATTTTTGTATTTTTCATAGAGACAGGGTTTCACTGTGTTGTCCAAGCTGATCTCAAACTCCTGGGCTCAAGCGATCTGCCCACCTCAGCCTCCCAAATTGCTGGGATTACAGGCATGAGCCACTGCACCCAGACAGTTTTCATTTCTTTCATCTCACATATTTCTTTTACATAGTAGATGCTCAATGAATATTTGCTAGATGAATAAAGTGATAGAATAAAGCGGAATAAAGTCACTTGAAATTATGTGTGGACTAGAGAAATATTTTTTTCCAAGTAGTATGTCTCTGACTTGTTCTTTTAAAATCCTTCAAAAGATAAATTGGGACATCTACTGGTTCATTATGGCACATGTTAAATTTACTTTTTTTATTTTTATTTATTTGTATTTTTAGACAGAGTCTTACTCTGTTACCCAGGCTGGAGTGCAGTGGTGTGATCATGTCTCGCTGCAGCCTCAACCTCTTGGGCTCAGGTGATCCTCCCACATCAGCCTCCCAGGGAGCTGGGACTAAAGGTGCATGCACCATGCCTGGCTAATTTTTGCATTTTCTGTAGAGTCAGGGTTTCACCATGTTGCCCTGGCTGGTCTCGAACTCCTGGGCTCCAGTGATCCACCTGTGTTGTAATCCCTTCTAAAATACTGGGATTACAGGAGGGAGCCACTGCACCTGGCCACATTTTCATGTTTTAAAATCATTGCCTGTCTTCACGGTTACACCCTATTTCCTTCTTCTTCATTTCTCAGAATCAAGGAGAAAAGACAAGTATTTTATTTTGAAATATGTGACAAAGTGCTTAATCACATCCTGTTTTGTTATTTTGAAGCATGACTCTTAGCCCGTCTATGTTGTACTCTGTGTATTCCTAACATCCTGAAGAAGGAGAATGAAAAGGTTACTTACGTGAAAAATAGTTGTCACTAAAGGATCCTGAAATACCGTGGGGTGTGCGGATTGTCAGAATTTCAGATTGGCCTGGAGATCAAAAAGGCTTTCTGAGAAAAAAGTTCAAGGATGGTCCTTACCACACGTGATTCTGGATTTGGTCCCTTGATAAATGGCCTTGCCCCACATCCCAGAGTAGAATGAACCCTGATTCTGGAGACCGCCCCACAGCTTGTTAGGAAGAGGTGGGCTTAGGGGCAGGTGGGTGTGGCTCTGTGCTTCAGGCAGCCTGCTGTGCCTTCCTGAGCAGGGTTTTCAGCGGATTCGCTGGTGTAGTCAGCACAGTCTCTGGCTGCCCTTACAGGAAACAGTCGCCTAGCCCCCCCCCGTCCCTTTATACAAAGATCTCCCCGTCTTTGTGTATAACCTTTTGTACTTACGTTTTCTGTTTCAGCCTTTTGGAAATGTTCAGGTGTGAGCTCACCTGGGCCCCACTCTAGGGGAATTGACAGGAAGGAACATTTGATGGGCATGAAAGGAGGAAGTGGTCAGGTGTAGGCCACCAGTGTGTTTGCAGCCTGGGTGTCTGCTGTTGATGAGTGCCAGATAGAAATAGGGATTTGATAAAATGATAAAATAAATAAAACAGGATGGGTCCATCTCAACCTTGTTTTGCTTGCCTGCGGTGTGTTCCGTGGGATTCAGAGATAAATAAGATGTGGTCATGGCCTCCAGAAGTTTCTGTTGCTGGAGGTAAAGTTATTGCATTAATTGTGTATATCAGTGTTAGAATATAAATAAGGTGTAGCAAGCATCGTGTGGGGAGAGAATGGACGATGTCTGTGAAGGGGGTACATCCCTTATGTAACAGTTATTTTCCAAATCCGTGGCAGCTGAGACCCTGCCTCTCTTGTATCTTTTTCTTTTCTCATGAGTTAGATTGAGGAGGAGACGTGACCAGGGGGTTCAGGGCAGAAAGTCAGACTCAGAAGGAAGAAAAAGAGGTCCCCAATTGCTCTGACATCAGGGTTCCATGTCTGCCTCGGTTTCCTGTAAGGGAGCCCACGCATCTCTAGGACTCGGAAGGCATACATTGTTGAAGGAGGTGTGTTTGAGGCTGGCTCTAGGAGACTTTGACAGGCTTGAGATGGACTCATCTAGACTTGGGGCATTTGTTTTGTAAGGAAGGTTTTATTGGAACACAGCCACACTCACTCATTTGTGTGCTATCTGTAGTTGCTTTCACATGCCTACGGTGGACTTGAGAAGTAGCAGAAACCATGCAACCTACAAAACCACACGTATTTATTGCCTGGCCTTTTATGAAGAAAAGCTTGCTGATGCTTGCTGTAGACCAGCACGAGCCACATGTACATTTTCTAGCAGATAAACAGATGTCTTATCGTGTCACTCCTATTGGATATTGTACTGAGAAGACGTGGCTAGTGTAACAAACAAAACAAAACAAAACAAAAACAAATTGAAGGTATGCAGATGGGAAAAGTTATCTCTGGGAGGTAGGATTAGAGTTTGTTTTTATTTCTGTTCATATTTCCTATGGTAAACATAGTAGTTTTAAAATAAAGTCAAGTTTATACATTGAATGAACTTGATTAGAGGAGCAACTGGCTATACTCCCTACTCCTTGTATGGGTAGATTGAACATTTCCATCTGTGTACTTTTGTGTGCTCTTCTGATTTCATCCCTATTGCCCTCCAAACAGAGCCGTGGGAGCAACAGGGGCTAAGAGGAAGGAGAAGGGGGAAGAACAGAGGGGAGGCAAGTGGGGACCTTGTCAATGTTAGGGTTGTCTTATTTCCAGGGTTGGCCCTGCCCTTCTCCCACCATGAGCCTCTCCCACCATGAGCCTCGTGTGTGACATAGGGCACTTCTGTGATAATGGGCACTGATGTTCTATAAGCCTTCCACTTTCTTGTTTTTTAACAGTGATTGTCCCGTCAGACTTTTAAATCCAAACATAGCAAAAATGAAAGAAGACATTCTCTATCATTTCAATCTCACCACTAGCAGACACAATTTCCCAGCCTTGTTTGGAGATGTGAAGGTAAGAGGCCAGGTGTTGACACCTTGGAATTTGTCTTAAGATCAACCTCCCCCTATATTATGCAGGTAGACCAACCCACAAATGCTGGAGAGGCCACAGCTAACAGGTTTATGCAGACATAATGTTTACCAAAGTTTTGCAAATTTTTAACTTTCAAATATGTGAACCACCAAGTAAAACTATCCTAAGTAGTGCCAAATTGTTCCCTAATTCACCTGTTGCAAATTTAGAGCAGTCCCGCATTGCTTAACACTGGAAATACGGTCTGAGAAATGCAGCCTTACGTCTTTCATCGTTGTGTGGACAACGTAGAGCGTAACCACACAAACCTAGGTGGTAGAGCCTATTACTTGCCTCGGCCATATGCCCCTAGGCTACAAACCTCTATAGCATGTGAGTGTCCTGAACACTGTAGACAGTTGTAACACAGTGATAAGCATTTGTGTATCTGTATATATCCAAACATAGAAAAGCTACAGTAAAATCATGGTATTATATAATTTTCTGGGACCACTGTTGTGTATATGTGATTCCTTGCTTACCAAAACATCGTTACATGGGGCATGCCTATGTATTTGAAGCAATATATAAAATAAACTTCCTAATGCTTCATTGAGAGAAGAGAAAGATGTAAAAATTTCCTAGGGAAGCAAAGGATAGTAAATAAAGGTCATTGTATCTTGTTTGTAATATAAGATACATATTGATATTCTGTTTAGTTAATTGCGTTTAATGTCTTATTTTGCTTCATGCAGCTTCCAGTTAATTTTTTCTACAAAGTCTTAAGTTGCTTAGTTCTGATTTATCTTAACATAGGACTTTGAAATGTCTAATGGGTAAAGATGAACTGACATATAGAATTAAAAATCAAAATACGCCAGGACCCTGGAATCTAATGCTGCTACATGGGATCATAATTTAACAATGGTGTTATGTCTTATCAATCATCCTGTTCTTTGATAGTGTTGGTTTCCAATTGTGGACAACTTTCCATGTGCTTTTAATTCATTAAATTTTCATTCATCCTATTGAGTTAATTCACAGTGATTTTTATTCCAGACTATGGAATTTTCTTTTTTATATTTAGAGAATAATTATTTTCTTTTATCTGCAAACTTGTTTTTTTTTGTTTTTTTTGTTTTTAATTTTTTGAGCTGGACTCTCCCTGCCCAGGCTGGAGTACAGTGGTGTGATTTCAGCTCACTGTAACCTCCCCTTCCCGGGTTCAAGCGATCCTCCTGCCTCAGCCTCCCGAGTAGTTGGGATTATAGGCACATGACACCATGCCCAGCTAATTTTTGTATTTTTTAGTAGAGATGGGGTTTCACCATGTTGGGCAGGCTGGTCTGGATCTCCTGACCTCAGGTGATCTGCCTGCCCACTCCCAAGTGCTAGGATTATAGGTGTGAGCCACCGTGCCCAGCCATCTTCAAACTCTTTAAAAACTTACTCACTGAAAACAATTTTTTTTTCAAAACCAACATTTTCTTACATGACGTTCTGCAAATTAAAGTTTTTACTTCTCTGAGAGAGACCCAGCCAGAATAGCCATCACTTCCTGAGCCTCTTCTAGGCTTCGGCTGGCTCTTCCCAAGCATTGGCCATTTGGCACTCAGGTAACCAGGTGAGAGAGTGATCAGTAGCCCATTTTGTGGGGCCCTGGGAACACAGAGGGACAGTGAGGAGTTGCTCCCTCTGTTTCAAACCCAGGCTCTCTCCACAAGCTGCCTTCTACGTGACTGAGGGAGGCTGAGGATGCAAAGGACCTGGAATTACCTCCTCAGAGAGAGCAAGGGTCTGGATTCCTGCGTTTGTGGAGCTGACTGCCTTTTGATGCTTGGCCGCCCACCCTAAGCACTCACCAGGGGGGCTTGTTAAAGCAGATTACTGGGCCCCTTAGATTCAGCACGTCCTGGTGAGGCCAGTGAACTTATATTTTTAGCAAGTTCCTTGGTGATACTGATGTTGCTGGTCTAGGGGCCCCACTTGAGGACCTCTGCTATAGACAGTGCACTAATGGGGGTCTCTCTTCTCTGGCTGCAGTTTGTGTGTGTTGGCGGAAGCCCCTCCCGGATGAAAGCCTTCATCAGGTGCGTTGGTGCAGAGCTGGGCCTTGACTGCCCAGGTAGAGACTATCCCAACATCTGTGCGGGAACTGACCGCTATGCCATGTATAAAGTAGGACCGGTGCTGTCTGTCAGTGTGAGTACCTGCCCTCCCTTGTGCTCAGTCTCTAGGCTCTGCAAGGCCCTGTGCCCCACCCCTCTGCACACACAGACAGCTGGTCCCCTAACACCTGTTTACTGTAAATGGCTGGGAGCAGGGTGAGCCCACAGTAGCTGGGATTCAGAGATTATTGAACCCGGGCTATTGCCCTTGAGGCTCAGTCTCCAGGGGAGATTAAGTACACAAATGCAAATACACAGCTGTGTGTCTACACAGTGTGAGGGTGGCAGCTGCAGGGAGTTAGAGTGCTTGGGGTATAGACGAGGGACAGTAGGGGGTGCCCTGCCTGGAGCAGGATGGAAGGAGAGCCTCAAAGTACCAGGCCTCTAATCCCCTCTGCCACCTCACAGTGAGTTACTTCAAAACACATTTTGATTTAAGCAATGAGCATGGTGAACACAGAAATCTCCAGATTCTACCATAGAAGTCTTTTCATTTTTCAGTTTTGATTTTCTTTGTCAGGAGCAATATAAATGAACAGCTGCAGAGTAAGGAAAGGGAACCCCTTTTGCTGAGACGTGCATCCCTACCTCTCCAGTCAGCTGAGGACTCTAGCTGTGTCAACCAGCTAGAACACATCGGGGAACCAACGCATTATTCGGTTACTGATAATGTGTGCAAGCCTTTCCTGTGTGTAAGGCTCTGTGACCGATTCTAGCAGGGATGCCTCCACTGTATGGCTCTGCCACAGGAACAGCCCCTGGAAAGTGCTGAGGCCATCCGGGGAGAGGCATCATGGAAGATGTGACACTAGGGGGGGTGCTCTGAAGAGGAGAGCAGGAGAAGGAGGTATGCAGAGACCCCAAAGAGAGGAAAAGGCACAGGCAGAAGTACAAGATCAGCAAGGCATCCTGTGTCCAGTGGGCTGAGGAACCAGCTGATTACTTAGTTTGGCTGAAGCAGAGGGTGTAGGGAGAAAAGAGAAAGGAGATAAAACTTTAACCTGTGGCGGGGTGTGGGGGAATAGGGTGGGTATTTATGCAGGGATTCAAATGCTAGAAGGAGCTGTTTGTTACCTGGCAATAGCAGACTGCTGCTTCCCTGCTGAGCCCCTGGGTCCTCAGCTGTTACCTATTTGACAAATTGTGTCAATCAAATGGGGTTTTGTCTTTGACAGCTTTACATACACTTTAAAGTCTCCCAAAGTGTTACTACTTCTTAAATGTGTATTTGAGAAGTTTATCTTCCATCACTATGACAATGGGCATGTTAGATTGAATTACATCCCTTGAAACGTCAACCAGAACATTGACAAAGTCACAACCTTGGCTTAACACGGGTGTTTCTCCCTGGTTCCAGCATGGTATGGGCATTCCTTCTATCTCAATCATGTTGCATGAGCTCATAAAGCTGCTGTACTATGCCCGGTGCTCCGACGTCACTATCATCCGCATTGGCACTTCTGGTGGGATAGGTAAGGTCTGCAGAGGGGCCTCTTGCCCTGTGAATGGATGAGGGACTGGGGCATGCCGAGGCAGCTTCTATGTGGTGTGGGATTAGAGACAAAGAGTTCCTTTCTTGGCTTGGTTCAAGGAAAGCTTGTTAACAGGAGGTGTGAAAAGAAGCTTGTTTTGTTGTTTTTGTCCAACCCGCACCCCAGAGCTAGGCAGCAGAAGGGCACCACACCATGCATATGGGGGAAACTCATCCTTTTGGGATTACACAATTTGTGCCTTCTTGTCTGCTTGATTCTCTTATTCTTTCTAATTCGCCTTCTTCTCCATTCTTTCTTTTCCTTTGCTTACTTTTCCTCCTCCCTAATCCTGCAGGGATTTGAAGCACCTTATGAGAAAAGCCACAGGAAAATCAAAGGGGGGAAGAGAGAGGTGCAGTACGAACCTCAGATAAGTGTCCTTAAATTAGCTTAAAATGTCCCTGTCCTCAACATGTTTTAAAAAACAAAGATGGTTGGCCGGGCATGGTGGCGGCTCACACCTGTAATCCCAGCACTTTGAGAGGCTGAGGTGGGTGGATCACAAGGTCAGGAGATCGAGACCATCCTGGCCAACATGGTGAAACCCCATTTCTACTAAAATACAAAAAAATTAGCTGGGCGTGGTGGTGCATGTCTATAGTCGCAGCTACTTGGGAGGCTGAGGCAGGAGAATCACTTGAACCCAAGATGCTGAGGTTGCAGTGAGCCAAGATCGTACCATTGTACTCCAGCCTGGCGACAGAGTGAGACTCCATCCCAAAAACAACAACAACAACAAACAAACAAAAAAACCCCACAACGAGGGCAAAGAAAGAATGAGATTTAACGAGAAAGCAAAAGCTAATAAGTTGTTGAATTGTCTGTTAGGCAGATTTGTTTTAAATAAGTGGTCTTGCTTTCTGGGGTTCCAACCCTGTGCCATTCTTTCTGCTAAAAACGGTTCTAGCGATTCCTGCTCCCATCCAGGTGTTCGGAGCTCAGGGGAGAAGCCTGCACGTGCCCTAGAGAAAGTTGAGCTTTGACGCTGCTGGCTAGGCCTGTCTGTACTTGTTCCAGGCTGTCTAGGACCTGGACTATCTAGGATTTACAGCAATTCTAGAATTTAAATTCTAGAATTTAAGTGTCCTGACCTTGAAAGGGGACTTGCTTTAGACCCAAATCTTTTGAATATGTTATCTTGTCTCTTTTCTTTTTGTTATATAGAGAGATTGATGCATACAATCTGTGTTTGTGTGACTGTAATTCCAAGGTTAGTGCAACTGTCCCTAGGACAACACACCAACAGCCATGAGCCGTCTGGGTCCTGCAGACTTAGTCTCCAGTGCCACCCACCTGACACTAACAGCTGTGCAGAGCGTGCTGGCCTCTACCAGGAACTCTAGCGAATGGTTCTTGAGTTCTTGCTCTAGAGTGATTTTTAAAACAGTGATCACATAATTCTGGAGGGAGTAGTATAGATTTTGAATTTTCTTCAACTGCTCTGTAAAAATGGAAAGAGCAACTAGGGACAAAAACCAAAAACCCCTGGACATAGTTGATTATAAAAGGTGATGCGCTATCTTCACAAACCCCAAAGTATGAATGGGTGGGGACAAAAAACCTCAAGATCTGGGTTGTGTTGGCAGCTGCTCGGGGAAGCTCAGGGCAATGGACAGACCTGAGAACAAGAGTCCCAGGCGCTCCTAGGAAGGTGCAGGGGACATAGTGAAGATGGCAGCTGACACTGGCGGGGGCCTGTGCGTCCCAATGTGAATGATGCTGGAATTCCAAGGGGCTTGAACACTCCAGGCCCTGTGGGTTCGCCAAGGCATCAGCCACACTGTCCTCTAGCTCCAGCCCTGGTGCTGGGAGAAGCTGCTGCAAGGAGACTCTGAATTGCCCAGAACAGCTGCAGGAGTAGCAAGGGAAAGAGGAGTTCAGATACATGTGGGGAGCGAAGCAAAGGTCTTTGCAGTCGGCCGTGTTTTTTAATGTTTCATGAAAACAACTGACTTGGGAGCTCTGGAAAAGATCTGACTTCTTGTTCCCTCGCACATGTTTAGGAAAACCAATTTTGCATTAAAATAAGTATCAGAAACGGATCATAGTTATTGTAGTCCCTGCAGGTTGATAGACAAGATGCCATTGACCAGGTGGCTTATAAACAACAGGAATTGATCTCTCGTAGTCTGGAGGCTGCGAAGTTCAAGGTCAAGGAGCCAGCAAACTTGGTGTCTGGTGAGGGCTAACTTTCGGATTCGTAGAGCTCTGTTTTCTCCCTGTGTCCTCACATGGCAGAAGGGGCAAGCAGCTCTCTGGGGTCCCTTTTATAAGGGCACTAATCCCACTCATGCAGGCTCCACCCTCATGACCTAATCATCTCCCAAAGGCCCTGCTGCCTAAAACCGTCACCTTTGGGGTTAGGATTTCAGCCTATGAATTTTGAGGGGGAAGCCAACATTCAGTCCTGATCCATGACAATGGTCAAATCCCATCTAAAATTATTATAACACAAAGAATAAGGAGCAGAGTAGTGTCCCTACAAGCAGGAAACTACTCCAGGAAGGCATGCCCAGAACACGGAAACTGGACCCTCATCATGCATCAATCTGAGAGGCAGGCCAGGTAGGTCAGGAGTTGGTCATAGTTCACCTGGGTTTAGGGTGTGGGACTTCATTATCCTGTTCCAGTCCGCCTTTTGCCGGTTTACTTTTCAAGTATTTGCCTGAAATCTTGAATATTAACAAGGTAGGAAACAGGGATCAATGAAACACATCATGGTATATGGTTCAGTGACAGACGACAGTGGGAAATCGCAACGAATGGAAGCAAGAAACATGGGACAAAGTACCCGAAGGTTCCTGGCCATTTTTATTTTATTCTTTTTTTTTTTTTTTTTTTGAGGTGGAGTTTGCTCTTTTTGCTCATGCTGGAGTGCAGTGGCGTAATCTTGGCTCACTGCAACCTCTGCCTCCTGGGTTCAAGTGATTCTCCTGCCTCAGCCTCCCAAGTAGCTGGAATTACAGACACCCAGCACAACGCCTGGCTAATTTTTGTATTTTTACTAGAGATGGGGGTCTCACCATGTTGGCCAGGCTGGTCTTGAACTCCTGACCTCAGGTGATCTACTCGCCTTGGCCTCCCAAAGTGCTTGTGATTACAGGCGTGAGCCACCACGCCCAGCCCTCTATGTTCTTCTTTGTGCCTTTCTCTTCCATAGTGTCCATAATGATCATGCATTAATTACTTTCATAGCTTAAAAAAAAGTGGAATGGGAAAATGGGTCACTGTGTATTTGAGAACAGTACTGGATGCTTCGTGTTTGGATGTGCGGGTGGATCTGCTTCTTTCCTCTGTGTGCTCTGCTGTGGGCTTCCTGGCTGCCCCGCTGTTATTTTATGTTGTTTTACACCCTGCTTTTTTTGATGTCTGCTTTTTTCCTCAGGTCTGGAACCCGGTACCGTGGTCATAACAGAGCAGGCAGTGGACACCTGCTTCAAGGCAGAGTTTGAGCAGATTGTGCTGGGGAAGCGGGTCATCCGGAAAACGGACCTGAACAAGAAGCTGGTGCAGGAGCTGTTGCTGTGTTCTGCAGAGCTGAGCGAGTTCACCGCGGTGGTGGGGAACACCATGTGTACCTTGGACTTCTATGAAGGTGAGGCCGTGGATACCAGGAGGCATCCTTCAGCCAGGGAGCCCTGGTCCGTCCCCTGATCCTGCCTTCTCACTGTGAGCTGGGATTTCTACGTGCCAAGCTGCTGTCTCAGTTGCACCTCTCCTGTGGTGGCCATAATGACCCATTTGAGTGGACCTAGGCAGGACCTGGATGGGTCTTGCTTGTCCCTGTGACCTTCTGGGCATCGTGGCACTGATGTGTTGTAGGAGCTTCTTACATGCATGTGGTTCTCATGTCTCCATGTGTGCCTCAGGGCAAGGCCGTCTGGATGGGGCTCTCTGCTCCTACACCGAGAAGGACAAGCAGGCGTATCTGGAGGCGGCCTACGCAGCCGGCGTCCGCAACATTGAGATGGAGTCCTCGGTGTTTGCCGCCATGTGCAGCGCCTGCGGCCTCCAAGGTAGGCGGCACTCGATGAGCCTCAGCATCCCTCCTTCACTTCTGCTCTCCTGGAGCCCCTCCCTGGGGCCCCTCCTCCTGGGGCACCCCGGTACCCATTTCTGGCTTCTGTCTCCCCTGCCCCCAAGTCACTTTCTGAACATACATGTCGTCCCCACAGCCCTGTGTTCAATGTCCTTTGATTGTCACATGACAAAATGCAGGATTCTCAGTGTCGTTGCATAGGAAAAATGACAAAAAGGTTTTGCTGCCCCGTGAGGCTGCCTGCCACCAGCTCTCTAAAAAACTCGGCTTCCAAAGTGCTTTGACTTTCTGAATTGTGGTTCATCTACCCTCAAGGTACTAGCCACCCTTGAAGGCCAACTCACAGCTCTGCAGAATCCCCTTGTCACCTCACCCAAAATGTGCCTTTCAAGGTGGTGCTTGCAGCCCTGAGCTGGTCCTGGAATGGGGAATTCCTTTTAGAAGGAGAGGCACAAGAATAGGGGAGGGACAGGGCAGGGTGGTGTCAGAGAAGGAGGAGCCTTCCGAGCTCCTGGACCAGCGCCTACCCTCCCGCGCTCCATCCTCTGGCCCCGCCTGACTGCATGGGCAGCCTGATTTCCTGAGGAGGCCGAGAGGCTGCTCCTCATAGCTCATGTCCTTCATGCCGTCCCTGTGAACTGTCAGACCCCTGGCACCTTGCCTTGATGTGGTCTTTTCCCTTTGCAGCGGCCGTGGTGTGTGTCACCCTCCTGAACCGCCTGGAAGGGGACCAGATCAGCAGCCCTCACAATGTGCTCACTGAGTACCAGCAGAGGCCGCAGCGGCTGGTGAGCTACTTCATCAAGAAGAAACTGAGCAAGGCCTGAGCGCTGCCCTGCACCTGGATCACTGGCCATTAAAAGTACTGTCCAAAATCCCCTGTTGTGTGGACTTTGAGCATACTTTACACAAGAATCTAGAAAATCAGATCGCAATTAAGAGACAGAGAATCTTGGATTAACCACCTGGGAGATGTTCTTCCTTTTGAAGTTTCATTGGAGCATTTTCAACTATGTTAGCCTGATTTGGGGTTTCTTCAAGAACATTCTACCAAATGTTTGTGCTATTTCTAGGGAAAATTTTTAGACTTTAAAATTCTAATGGTAGTCAGATTTCATGTCACTAAATGAGAAATCTGACAACAGTGCTAGGAAACTAATTTCCTGATACATTAAAAAAATTCTATGCACCACTTGCAATGAGAGATGACTGAAAACCAATAAAACAGACAGCAGGGGTGTTTGAGAAATAATGCAAACCTAAATAGGCGTATACACAGTTTCCAGGTTAGAGTCACACACATTCCCAAAACCATCCACACCAGCTTAGTCACATGACAGCAATCCTCCCACCCACTGTCCACACTGCTAATATCTTGATCCAAGTACCTAGGGATGGGAAACGGGACACCTGGGCTCAAGACAGCTTGTCCTGTTGTTTCTGTCCCTGGCTTGTCAGCCTAGTATTCATTCCTGGCCTCACACTGACATTCTCAGACTCTGTGTCTCTTGGCTTCCTTTTGGGTTGCACCTTATAGTGGAGGGGAGAATCCAGGGTGGCCCCTCTGTCTGTCTCAGATGAGTCTGGCAGCAACTACTTCTTGGGCAGGCCTAGATCCCCAGCTCAGGGGCAGTTGGGTCTTTGGTCTTCACTGGCTTGCGGGTTGCCCAGGGTCCTGGCTGACTTCTCAACTCACCCCACATCAGTGTGGCCACTTTCTAGTATTATTTCCTGTCCTGGAGATGGACTTATTTCCTGGTGGACTGTAAGGCACACTCCCACGCTCAGGGGCTCTGCTTAGCAGTTTGCTGTGTGACTTGGAGAGGTGCGGGGAGGTGTGTGGGGACCTTGGTGTGGGTGCACGCATGTGGTCTGTGCACTCTTCAATGTGCCTTCCCTGTGATTCTGAGATTCAACCCAAATTGAGGGTCATTCAGCATCTACTGAACCCACATGCCCTTCTAGGTGCTAAGAGCAAGAGAGACCCTTGTCCCAATTAAAAACTTCCTTCCCTTCCATCTTCTCAAGCTCTAGGGTCTGTAATACAGATTTGCTTAGGGTGGAGAGTGCATCTCCTTCCATTTCTCCCTCAGCCTTTCTTGGTCCCTTTGTTGAAGCTGTCCAGGAGAAATTGGAACCCTCAAGGAGGCTTTAGGGTCCTGGGATGTGGCTGTGTGTCATCCGTGCACCCGGGGCAGTGTGCTAAAGGCTCTGCTCCTGGCCTCTCCAGCACGAGCTGCAGGGGCTGGGCTTGCTACTGTTGTGCGCTCATCTGTCTCCAAATTACCAAGTGCCCCCAGACTTCAACTGGACGTCACCATGCCCCTGTGGGTGCAGGACCCCGTGTGGGATAGCCTTTCTCTTCTTTGACCAGCCAGACGATGTCTATCACCAGGCTCTGGGGCAGGCTGAGGATGCAGGTGCGGACCATTGCCCCAGATAGGGGACTTGCAGGTTAATTTCTTCCACACCTCAACCCAGGGAAGTGTGGCCAGGTGGGCCTGCCACTTCCTAGGAGGACATCTTTGGTAAAGCAGAGAAAAAAACCACACACACAGAATTTAAGGCTAAAGAGGAGGCTGCTATTAGTAAGAGAAGGGCTAGTTTCTTTTTGAGGTGTTTTGTCTATGCACTGCCTGGAAGTCTGTCTCGCTGTGGGAGCTGTCGCAGAGCCTGTGGCCTGAGCGCCCTCCTCCAGGACAAGGCAGAAGGTAAAGTGACTTCTGAACATGAGATTCTTTCTACAGGTGTCAATGGCCAAGTTGCGGGTGTTGGCACTGCACTGCCCTCTGCTGGCTATGTGAGGTAGGGCACATCAGCCACCCCAGGTGGATTTAATGGGGCGGCATCTCTGACCTTATAGGTGAAAGTGAACCCTGCAGTCCCTGACACGCAGGAAATGCCGGTTGAATAACACATCTTGTTCTGATTGAGTAAACATAATAACTATACTTATATGACAACTGAACTTGTTGGATTAGTTTATGTCGGCCTAAAAGGAAGAAGCTGAGGCAAAACTGGTAAAAGTAGAGAATTAACTGGATCCAAGCTTGACGACTGCAACCCGAGAACATAGATTCAAGTTCCCCTGAATGAACACTCTGATTAGCAGCACTGACAAGTGGATTTTTAAAGGCAAAAGGGACAGGGAATGGGCTGATACACAGCTGTCTGCCAGGAATTCTCACTGGTTTACAGAAATGACATTGATCAATGGCTACACATTGTTAAGCCATAGGGTGTGGGTTATAGTGTTCAGTGTGGCATCATTAGGTTAATTTATAGCTACCTGTGGCAATAGCAAGCAGTTCCAAGAGAAGAATACATAACTAAAAAGGAGGAGGGATTGATGTCTTTTTTCTTGAGACAAGATCTTGCTCTGTCACCCAGGCTGGACTGCAGTGGTGCAATCATAGCTCACTGCAGCCTTGACCTCCTGGGCTCAAGCAATCCTCCCACCTCATCCTTCCGAGTAGCTGGGACTACAGGTGCGCGCCACCACGTCTGGATAAGTTTTGTATTTTTTTGCAGAGATGGGGTCTTGTGTGTTTCCTGGGCTGGTCCTGACCTCCTAGGTTCAAGCGCTCCTCCCACCTTGGCTTCCCAAAGCACCGTGATTAGAGACGTGAGCCACTGTGTCCAGCTTATTGTCCCATTTTAATGTCTCTCCGGGCCTAATAATTTGAAAGGCCTCAAATTCCTCAGATGAAAATTCTTTTCTTTCCTCATTCGGCTACCAAGATGTCCCTGGAGCCGACGTTATAAATGTCCTCACATGCGTGTTACTTGAATTCCTCAGGAGATGACCAGAAACTTGGTCCCCTTCCTCACCCTACACTGGCCACTCTTGGACTTTCAGGCCCTTGTGCCACGCTGCTACCATTGGCCTGCTGCTATCATTGTACCCTTGTGTGCGCTTCCCACAACCTGGGCAATGGCCCCTTCCTCAATGCCTCCTCCATTCCCAGCGCTGGTGATAAAGACTCCTCTGAGCAGGAATATAATGACGCCAACACGGTTCACTTTCGGTGCTTTCAGCAAGGCAGAGAGAATTAGGAACATAATTGGGATTGTTCTGATGGAACTAATTACCCCGGATTTCAAAAATTGTTGTCAGCGAGTTCACACCATGTTTTCCTCTAGTGCCTCCCACTAATGTGAAAAGAAAATGTTAATAATTATCCAACCCCTTGTAAATTGGAAAATCAGCACGTCACTAGTAAGTTAGTCAATAGTGTACCTCGGGAAGCCCGCCACGCTCTTGTGTAAAAGGTTGGGCTTTGGTGTTAATTGCAGAGGTGGCCACGCTCCTCCTGCTGCCTCCTCGCAGTCCAGTCTCATCACAGTGATGACAATGGCACCCTGACCAGAAACAATGAGATGATGGTTTGTCTTTATAAATGACAATAGGGACAGCGGAATATGTTAGAGCATGAACTGTGCATCTCCCATACCGTTATCCTTAAACCTAGCACTAAGCCACGTTTTAAAGCCAGGTGTCCTTCATGTATTATCTGGTAATTCCACTCCTCCTGGGCTCATGTGGAGAGAACTCATGTGGCCCAGGAGACATGGCCAGGAATGTTCATAATCGCAAAGGCCTCAGTAGCAAAAGCCAGAAGTCTCCAAATATCCATGTGCTAGAGAATGGATGGATGCATAGAGTTTGGTGTGCTCAGATGATGGAAAACGGTGAAAATAAATGCAGACAGCTTCACCATCAGTACAGAACCATCTCAGGTAACATTCTAAGTGAAAAAAGCAAATTGTAGAATAGTACCTACAACATGATTCCATTTATATAAAGTTTGAAAATGGGCAAAACTAAACAATATCTTGTTTAGGATTATGTGCATTGCATGGTAAGACTAGGGGAAAAAACTCCAGTAGGGATTGAGAAAGTCCCAGTTGAGATCGGGAGTTGCCTCTGTTGGGAGGCAGGGTGCATTTGGGAGGACGGGGGACCCTCAAGGACATCAAGGGTGTTCTGTTTCCTAGGTTAGGAATGACTTTCACATCTGGGCTTCTGGGTTTCATGGCAGCTTACTCACATTTAAGTACTCCTTGGTATGTATGTAATAGTAGAATAGCATCTAATTAATCACCACCCAGGCATTAGGCTCAACTTATCAAATAAGGAAGCAGTGCTAGTATAAGAAAATAGTACTGCTCTGCTGGTGCTTAGTAGTTTTTCAGTTACCACGTACATGAAGGAGAGTGATTTCTGACCAATTTTCATGGAGTAGGATCAGCTCCGCATATGTGAGCTTGTAATAATAGCTAATATTTATTGAGCCATCATTGCCGGGCCGTTTGTGTGGAACTTCCATCAGCGATCCCGCCTGGCCCTCTCCCCACCGTGTTATCCCCAGATGCCAGATGAGGCCACAGCCTGGGCTCAGGTGTGTGTGAGGGTTGGGACTGTGCGGCCACAGTGTGTTATTTACATATGTGCACACATACACACCTGTGCGTTTCCATGCACATCTGTGCACACACTGTCATACACACACAGCCACGCAGAAGTTTACTTACTAGGAAAAGAGTAGCACTCAGTTCTCTGGACTTCACAAGGAGAGGAGAACGCAGGCGTAAATGTCAGTCCTCTGCATCCTGGCGTAGTCCGTGCTGCAGTGGAGTGGGGTGGGGGCTGGTGAGAGTTCTCCTTTAGGGTCTCCTTCAGTGAGTGTTTTGTAGGAAGAAAATTTAAAAAGGGTAAAATCATGACTGCCATACAGATATGAAATGAACATGTGTGTTATGGAAATAAAGCCATCCCACCAGTGGTAGGCCTTTCCATGTCCAGTCTAAGAGACAGAAAGCCCCAGTTATCAGAGGCTGGTGTGCTGAGACTCCGCGCGTGTGGGAGGGGACTATGTGGAGAGACTCTTACTCACATTACACCGTGAAGTGGAAGAAAAATGAGGACTTCTCCCAGATCTCCTTGAAGGGTGCCTGGATGTCTTTTTAACAGTCCCTGCGTGCCTCCCGAGGGCGCCTGAGTCATTTGGGTGCGTGTATTCCCAGTTCTAGGGGGCAGAAAGCCCTATACCTTGCATTATAAAATCAAAATCTCTCACCCAGCTGATTCTGGAGGCACCCTAAGGAGGGAGGAGGGAAGCAACTACCTCCCACAAGAGAAATTCATCATTTTACCCTTATACATGGAAAAGACTTTTTTTTTTTTTTTTTTTTTTTTTGAGACAGAGTCTTATTCTGTCATCCAGGCCAGAGTGCAGTGGCACTATCTCAGCTCAGTGCAAATTCTGCCTCCCAAGTTCAAGCTATTCTCCTGCCTCAACCTCCTGAGAGCTGGGACTACAGTCATGTACCACCACACCAGGCTAATTTTTGTAATTTTAGTAGAGATGAGGTTTGGCCATGTGGGCCAGGCTGGTCTGGAACTACTGACCTCAAGTGATCCACCCGCGTGATCTGCCTGCCTCGGCCTCCCAAAGTTCTGAGATTATCAGCGTGAGCTGCTGTATTGCACTCACTGTGAGGGAAGCTGGCAGGTGCTGTGACCGGTTCTCAGAGGCAGTCCCAGTGGGAGGAGTCCACACGGAACAAGGAACATGAAGTGCAGATGGAAGCAGAACCAGCTTCTCGGCAGGGGCCACAGGGGCAGTCAAGCCTTTCCAGGCAGGACAGAAGATAGTTCGCTGAGGACACAAACCATTTATCCATGCTGGCAGTTCTCTACGATTCCCAGGGTTGCAAATAGCTCCTGTGGAAGGGACTCCAGAAGCTCCGCAGAGGCACCTCGCAGAGTCTGGACAAGGCAGGGGCCCCTGTCGGGCCCCACGGCTTCCCTGGGCCAGAGGCAAGAAGACGTAGTGGTGGACTGCCTGGCTGGCAGGTTCCTCCCTTCACTCAACAGCAGTTTCCTTTCCTGCGAAATTCTATGTACCGGACAGGGCTCTTGTGAAGATGGGATGAGGTCACAGGTAGAGGGGCACAGGTGTGAGGGGCTCATGAACAGACTTAAACTCTTCCCCAGATAGCTGAGCTCGGTGCCATTTGCTCTGGGACCTCTTTCTGGCTCACATTTTCCTCCTATGGCAGCAGTTCCCTGAGGCCAGTCTAGTCTCACCTCAACCTCAAGCACCCCTCCTTGTGCCTGTCAGTTGTCACCTGTTGTCTGAGGGCTGTGCCCCTGCGTCCCTGCCCTCCTTCTCACCGGGGACACAGCGGGTCCCCTCTTTCTAGTCCTACGTGAGAATCACTCCTCGGGGCTAGATCTGGGCTTTGGTTCACATGCTGCACACCCTGTCCACACCAGGCTGGCCTCTGGAAGGCGACGTTCTCACTGGGGGCAGGATACGGGATAGTGTGGTCCAGGAAGGACACCTAGTCGGGGGGCTGAGGAGAGGAAGGTGGAGGTTGGGAGAGAGGCAGGACAGGCAGGATGGAAACTGTGTTGGTCCATTTGCACTGCTATACAGAAATACATGAGACTGGGTCACTTATAAAGGAAAGAGGCCTAATCGGCTCACAGTTCTGCAGACGCTGCAGAGAGCATAGCCCTGGCATCTGCTTCTGGTGAGGCTTACAATTATGGCAGAAGGGAATGGGAGCAGGTGTGTCACATAGGGAGAGAAGGAGCAAGAGAGACGGGTGCAAGTCCCAGATTCTTTTAAACCGCCAGATCTCATGTGAACTCACTCATCACCAAGCGGAGGGCACCAAGCCATTCATGAGGGATTCACTCAACACCTCCCAACAAGCCCAGCTTTAACACTGGGAATCACATTCAACATGAGATTTGAAGGGGACAATCACCCAAACTATGCCAGGAACAGTACTTGGGGATGGTCCTTGTGTGTGTGTTTGTATGTGTGTTTGTATATGTGTGTCTGTGTGTGTTTGTGTGTGTGTCTGTGTGTGTGATCAAGATGTGGGTAGGACTGATTCCTTTTGAGGCCTCTCTCCTGGGCTTGCAAATGGCTGCCTTCTTGCTGTGTTCTCTATTATCTTCCCTCTGTACGTGTCTGCATCCTAATCTCCTTTCTCATAAGGACACTAGGCATATTGGATCAGGCCTGCCACAATGACTCTGTTTATGCATTCATCCATTTACTTTTAAAAATAGAGATGGGATCTCAGTATGTTGCCCAGGCTGGTCTTGAACTCCTGGCCTCAAGTGATCCCCCTGCCCCAGTCTCTCAAGGTGGTGGAATTACAGGGACGAGCCACCAAGCCCAGCCCCAATGACCCCATTTAAATGTAATCACTTCTTTAAATACTCCATGTAGACCACAGTTGCATTCTGAGGTCCTAGGTGTTAGGACTTTAATACATGACTTTTGGGGAAACACAATTCAGCTTATAACCATAAGGAGCTGGCACCAGGGCCTTGTGAAAACAGAGGCACATAAATATTAATAGTGTTGATCCACCGTCTTTGATGTAATACAGATACATCTAGCCCTGGTCCCAAAATAAATGACCTTCAGTCAGAGGTAATTTTTTAAGTGTGCATTTCCCTAGGAGCAACCAATGTGTAAGAGCAGGCTGCTCAAAATTAATCTGGTTTTAAACAATTCTACCCACTTTGCTTTTCAACTAGAACATCATGACCCTTCCATATCACCTTTCCACTAACTGTGTTGCTGCCACTTACCAGGCCACTGGTGTGGGCTGGTCACCAGTAGACACAGGGCCGAGATTCCCTGTGTGGGCTGATCACTACTGGATGTGGGGCTGTGATTCTCCCTGTGTGGACTGGTCACCAGTGAACGCAGGACTGTGATTCGCCCTGTGTGGGCTGGTCACTGGTGGACACAGGGCTGTGATTCCCCCTGTGTGGGCTGGTCATTGGTGGACATGTGACTGTGATTTCCCCTGTGTGGGCTGGTCACTGGTGGATGCGAAGCTGTGATTCCCACTGCATCAGCTCGTCACTGGTGGATGTGGGGCTGTGATTCCAGTGCTGGGTAAGCAGATGCTTAGAGAGTTTCAGACCCTGGCATGGGTGATGAAAACTGACAATATGGCAGAAGATGAGAGAGGGTTCTTTTGGGAGTGGCTACTTTAGAATTATTGTTGGGGTTTATGATACCCAGTTGGTTATGGGGGAGTGCAGGAACAGGAAGCCTGTGGCTCCAGCAGAGGAACTTGCCAGATACATGGCAGAGGAATGAACTTGGTATGTGAGAAGGTCCCAGTGAAGGGGACTAGTGGTGTGGCATACCAGGTGGGTCTGAGCTGCTGAGAGAAGATCATACAGATTCCTGTAGACCACACATGACCCTGTAGACCACACAGGTTCCTATAGTCAGAACAGGTTTATGGACCACACAGGTCCATAAACCATACGGGTCCCTTTAGACAGGATAGGTCACTCTAGTGCATACAAGTCTCTGTAGATCACATTTTCTTTTTTTTTAAAGTTCACTGAAAAATGCATGCTACAATTATAACCAAATTTTATAGCAGGAGGAAAAAAGTGAAACCAAGTAAAACCAATTGTAATAAAATTGAGAAAATATAGGCAGCCAAAATAATGGAAGATAGCATTTTTCATGGTGCTGTCACATTTTTCATTGCAAATCTAAGAACTAAATCAATGTCCAAGCAATCACTTTTATAAGATTTCCATCAAGTTATATTTACTCATCTTATTCTTCAAATCCAAACTGTAATAAAAGCAAAACTTACTAATATTTTTGTGTGTATTAAAGCAAATTTGACAACAATGTTTCATATTCTGTAACTTTGCTTTGGTCGTTATTTTAAAAATGACTTTCCATGTTTTTCTTACAGGGCCCAAAAGGCAATCCTGGCCCAGTGGTATGGAGGTCTCCATGTTTTCTGTCATTTAGGATATAGGTCTTTGTTCAAGTTTGAAAGAAAAGAATCAGGAAAGTTAGCCTTCTTAGGTGTTCATCAGTTAACATGTTGGAGGTGACAAGCAGGCCACCAAAGAAATGCCAACATCCATCCTTTCCCTCCCTCCTGCCTTCCCTCCCTCCCTTCCTCCCTCCCTTCCTCCCTCCCTCCCTTCCTCCCTTCCTCCCTTCCTCCCTTCCTGCCTTCCTCCCTTCCTTCCTTCTTTCCTTTTTTTTCTTTCATTTTTTGAGACAGAGTCTCACTCTGTTGCCCAGGCTGGAGTGCAGTGGCATGATCTTGGCTCACTGCAACCTCTGCCTCCTGGGTTCAAGCAATTCTCCTGTCTCAACCTCCTGAGTAGCTAGGATTACAGGCACATGCCACCATGCCCAGCTAATTTTTGTATTTTTGGTAGAGACGAGGTTTCACCATATTGGCCAGGCTGGTCTTGAACTCTTGACCTCATGATCCGCCCGCCTTGGCCTCTCAAAGTGCTGGGATTACAGGCGTGAGCCACCGCACCCGGCCTGTTCTTTATTTTTAAGAGGCATTAGAGCTGATGTTGTCACTGCCCTTGAGGTTCGCCTCTTCCCATCAGTGTGTTTAAAATCATCCTGCCATGGAGGACGGCACACAGAAAGCTCTGATAAATGGGACACTTTCTTTTAACAGCTCTCTTTTGATGACTGATTCTATTTTTAGATTGTGGAAGATAAATACTGACTGGAGAGAAATTCCTTAACATATCTACCACCTCCCCAACAAAAAAGAAAGGAACTGTTTCTCCGCTTTAAACCAGACCATATTTTCTTTATCCAATCCGCTGTTGAGGGGCACCTTGGTTGATTCTACGTCTTTGCTATTGTGAATAGTGTTGTGACAAACATACAAGTGCATGTGTCTTTTTGGCAGAACAATTTATTTTCCTTTGGGTGTATACCTAGTAATGGGATTGCTAGGTTGAATGGTAGTAGGACATAGGAATCTTTTGATTTCTATGTCTTTGGAAATCTGTTTCCTGATATAAAGGAGCAAGTTCAAGATAATGTAATTGGATACAGGTCAGCCCTTTGATATTACTTGGGCTGCAATACAATTCTTTGAGGAATTACGAAGAACTGTCCTTGTCTCATAAATTGAGCCTTTACAAAAACAAAAATGTGACTCTGCAAGCGATTCAAAACCCATCCATCCTACTTATCAGCCCTCAAACCTCCTCTACTCACCTGGAGATGCATCAGGTACTGTAGAGTCAGGACCCTGGAAATGTAGCCATCCTGCATTTAAGGAAAAAGGAAAAAGTTTAAATAGTTCTAACCTAAAACTCTGATCATAGGCAAATGTGTTCCAGAACTCTTTCTTTGTTTTTGCCTTTTCTTGTTTTTTTCCCCATAGTTTATTGGGGTACAGGTGATGTTTGGTTACATAAATTCTTCAGTGGTGATTTGTGAGATTATGGTGCAGCTGTCACCTGAGCACTATACACTCTACCCTATGTGTAGACTTTCATCTCTCACTCCCCTCCAATCCTTCCCCACAAGTCCCCAAAGCCTATGTGTCATTCTTATGCCTTTGTGTCCTCATAGCTTAGCTCCCACATATCAGTGAGAACATACGGTGTTTGGTTTTCCATTCCTGCAGAATTCTTTCTTGAAGAAACTTCCATCTTTTCTCTTTGCCATTGAGGTGTAAATCTTCTATTCTCTCTTCTCTTGGACCCAAAAGCCATCTCTTTGAAACTTTCAGGGAGTTACGAACTTCCAGGAAAATTGTATTCTTCCCCCAAATTTAAGGGAAACAAAAGTGGGGTTAGGGGAGGCTATTAAGAAAAAAACTGGCAAATACAAATTCCTGAAGGTTTCTTCCACAAATATTGGTAAGAAGCTTTAGCCATCTGAGCAGATTTGTTTCGTCTTCCAGAAACAACTTAAATCCAGCTATTTTAAAAATATAAACTAGCGAGTTTTGTATTATTGTATTGTATTGTAAAATTTTAAAACAAAGGCTGTAAAATCTCTATTTGCATCTGTCTGTTTATGTATGTGTGTTTGTGTGTATGTTATGTAGTATGATATTTTTCTACCTTTGGATGATATGAAATTAATATATAAAATCCCTTAAAGGCATTCTATTTAATTAGCTTGAATAAAATAAGTGCTTATATAAGTTTAGTATTTTTTTATTTTTATTTTTTAAGATGAAGTCTCGCTCTGTAGCCCAGGCTAGAGTGCAGTGGCACGATCTCAGGTCACTGCAACCTCCACCTCCCAGTCCTGGTTCAAGAAATTCTCCTGCCTCAGGCCCCCAAATATCTGGGATTACAGGCATGTGCCATCATGCCCAGCTAATTTTTGTATTTTTAGTAGAGACAGGGTTTCACCATGTTGGCCAGGCTGGTCTTGAACTCCTGACCTCATGATCTGCCCGCCTTGGCCTCCCAAAGTGCTGGGATTGCAGGCATGAGCCACCATGCCCGGCCGATTAAGTATTCTTAAAACTTTCAGAGATGTAGAAACGAGTCCAAATGTTTCTTTAAGTTCACATAACCTGTGATAATCTTTGGTAAAGAAAGTTTTAAGATTGCTGACAAAATAGAAGTATGGTTTCCAGAGTTGTTAGTATTAAATATAAAAAAGACATACACTCTTTTCTACCTAGTTTACTAGTCAAACAAACTTATGTTATCTCTATTAGATGTTTAAGATTACAAAGCTATAAATCCAACCTAAGAACAACATTAAGAACAAATTGCTTGATGCATGTTAAGTGTGGCAGTGAGGAAAACAAATAGAGAAGAACCATATATTTGCTGCTGTAATTTCCTAGCTTCTGTGATTTTTTTTAGTACTTGCCTGATATGTCAACAACAAAAAGTTAAATAATTTAGGATGATGGCTACTTTTGTTTAATGTCTCATGAAATTTTCATGAGCAGTACTGTTGGGAATAGGCCCCAAAATCTGGCCATTAACTGGCCCCAAAACTGGCCATAAACAAAATCTCTGCAGCACTGTGACATGTTCGTGATGGCCATGATGCCCACGCTGGAAGATTGTGGGTTTACTGGAATGAGGGCAAGCAACACCCAGGGCGGAAAACTGCTTAAAGGCATTCTTAAACCACAAACAATAGCATGAGCTATCTGTGCCTTAAGGACATGCGCCTGCTGCAGATAACTAACCAGACCCATCCCTTTATTTTGGCCTATCCCTCTGTGATAAGGAATACTTTAAGTTTATCTATAATCTATAGAAATAATGCTTATCACTGGCTTGTTGTCAATAAATATGTGGGTAAATCTCTGTTTGAGGCTCGCAGCTCTGAAGGCTGTGAGACCCCTGATTTCCCACTCTACACTTCTAAATTTCTGTGTGTGTGTCTTTAATTCCTCTAGCGCTGCTGGGTTAGGGTCTCCCCGACTGAGCTGGTCTCAGCACAGTACAAATATAGTTGTTAAGAACAAGTAAATTACATAAATATAAGTGGGATTAAAAATGTACAAATGAACTATTCAGCAATGATTATGTTTTATAATATGTCTGCCTGAAAACAATTTTCAGTCTTTTGGTAACTTGCAACCTTAAGGTTATGCTAAATTAAATTAAGTCATAGATATTCATTAACTGTCTGGGTCATTCCTAAATAAGATAAAATATTAAAATGTTAATTACTAAGCAGAAGTAGGCATTTATATACTTTGTTTTCATGTGATATAGAGAGGGTAAATATATTCAAATTTATTAAGAAACAAGAAATTGTAATATGAGGAAATAGCAAATAGCTACAAAAATGTGAGAGGAATCCTTTTTTAAAATTCGATTTAATTTTTAATTTTTTTATTTCAATAGGTTTTGAGAGAACAGGTGGTGGTTGGTTACATGGATAAATTCTTTAGTGGTGATTTCTGCTACTTTAAAGCACCTGAGCAGTGTACACTGCACCCAATGTGTAGTCATTTAACCTTTACCTTCCTCCCACCCTTCCCCCCAAGTCCCCAGAGTTTGTTGTGTCATTCTTATGTCTTTGCATCCTCAGAGCTTAGCTCCCACTTATAAGTGAGAACATGCAATGTTTGGTTTTCCATTCCTGAGTTACTTCACTTAGAATAATAATCTCCAACTCCATCCAGGTTGCTGTGAATGCCATTATTTCATTCCTTTTTATGCCTGAGTACTATTCCATTTATATATATATACACACACACACACACACACACACACGTACACACACATACACACACACCAACTTTTCTTTATCCACTTGTTTACTGATGGACATTTGGGCTGGTTCCATATTTTTGCAATTGCAAATTGTACTGCTATAAACATGTGTGTGCAAGTGTCTTGTTCATGTAATGACTTCTTTTCCTTTGGGTAGATACCCAGGAGTGGAATTGCTGGATCAAATGGTAGATGTATTTTTAGTTCTTTAAGGAATTTTCACACCATTTTCCATAGTGGTTTTACTAGTTTACATTCCCACTAACAGTGTAAAAGTGTTCCCTTTTCACCACATCCATGCTGACATCTATTATTTTTTGATTATGGCCATTCTTGCAAGAGTAAGGTGACACCACATAGTGGTTTTCATTTGCATTTCCCCAATAATTAGTGATGATGAGCATTTTTTCATATGTTTGTTGGCCATTTGTATATATTCTCTTGAGAATTATCTATTCATGTCCTTAGCCCACTTTTTGATGGGATTGTTTGTTTTTTTCTTGTTAACTTGTTTGAGTTCCTTGAAGATTCTGGATATCAGTCCTTTGTCAGATGCATAGTTTGTGAAGATTTTCTCCCAGCCTGTGGGTGGTCTGTTTACACTGCTGATTATTTCTTTTGCTGTGCAGAAGCTTTTTAGTTTAAATAAGGCCCATCTATTTATCTTTGCTTTTGTTCCATTGGCTTTCGGGTTCTTGGTCATGAAGTCTTTGTCTAAGCCAATGTCTGAAAGGGTTTTTCTGATGTTATCTTCTAGAATTTTTACAGTTTCTAGTGTCAGATTTAAGTCTTTGATCCATCTTAAATTGATTTTGATATAAGGTGAGAGATGAGAATCCAGTTTCATTCTTCTATTCATTCTTCTACATGTGGCTTGCCAATTATCCCAACACTATTTGTTGAATAGGGTGTCCTTTCCCCACTTTATGTTTTTGTTTGCTTTGTCAAAGATCAGTTGGCTGTAAGTATGTGGCTTTATTTCTGGGTTATTGATTCTGTTCCACTGGTCTATGTGCCTATTTTTATACCAATACCATGATGATTTGGTGTCTATAGCATTACAATAGTTTGAAGTCAGGAAATGTGAGGCCTCCAGATTTTTTTTTTTTTTTTTTTTGCTTAGTCTTAATTTGGCAGTGTGGGCTCCTTTATGGTTCCAATGAATCTTAAGATTGTGTTTTCTAGTTCTGTGAAGAATGGTGATGGTATTGTGGTGGGAATTGTATAGAAGCTGTAAATTGCTTTTGGCAGTATGGTAATTTTCATAATATTGATTCTACCCACCCACGAGCATGGGATGTGTTTCCATTTGTTTGTGTCATCTATGATTTCTTCCAGCAGTATTTTTTAGTTTTCCTTGTAGAGGTCTTCCACCTCCTTGGTAGGTATATCCCTATGTATTTAATTTAATTTAATTTAATTTTAATTTAATTTTATTTTTTGCAGCTAATGTAAAAGGGGTTGAGTTCTTGATTTGATTCTCACCTTGGTCACTGTTGGTGTATAGTGGTGCTACTGATTTGTGTACATCGATTTTGTATCCTGAAGCTTTACCAAATTCGTTTATCAGATCTAGGAACTTTTTGGATGAGTCTTTAAGGTTTTCTAGGTATAAGAACATATCATCGTCTAAGAGCAACAGTTTGACTTCCTCTTTATCGATTTGGATGTCCTTTATTTGTTTCTTTCCTCTGATTGCTCTGGCTAGGACTAGCAGTACTATATTGAATAGAAGTGGTGAAAGTGGGCATCCTTGTTTTGTTCCAGTTCTCAGGGGGAATGTTTTCAATTTTTCCCCTTTCAGTATAATGTTGACTGTGGGTTTGTCATAGATGGCTTTTATTACTTTGCTAAGGGTTTTAATCATAAAGGGATGCTCGATTTTGTCACATGATTTTTCTGCATCTATTGAAATAATCATGGGATTTTTGTTTGTAATTCTGTTTATGTAGTATATCACATTTATTGACTTGCATATATTAAACCATTCCTGCATCCCTGGTATGAAACCCACCTGATCATGGTGGATTTTCTTTTTGATATGCTGTTGGATTCTGATAGCTAGCATTTCTTTTTAGTATTTTTGCATCTAGGTTCATCAGAGATATTGGTCTATAGTGTCCTCTTTTGTTCTGTCCTTTCCTGGTTTTGGTAATAGGGTGATACTGGCTTCACAGAGTGATTTAGGGAGGATTCCCTCTTTCTCTGTCTTTTGGAATAGTGTCAATAGGATTGGTATCAATTCTTTCAATGTCTGATAGAATTCAGCTGTGAATCCATCTGGCCCTGGATTTTTTTATTGGCATTTTTTTCAGTTATCATTTAAACCTTTCTGCTTATTATTGGTTTGTTCAGAATTTGTTTCTTCCTGGTTTAATCTAGGAGCATTGTGTATTTCCAGGAATTTATACATCTCCTCTAGGTTTTCTAAGTTTTTGTGTGTAAAGGTGTTCATCGTCGCCTTGAATGATCTTTGTATTTCTGTGGTGTGAGTTATAATATCTCCCATTTCATTTCTAATTAAGCTTATTTGCACCTTCTCTCTCTCTTCTTTTCTTAGTTAAACTTGCTAACAAACTCTCAATTTTGCTTATCTTTTCGAAGAACCAGCTTTTTGTTTCATTTATCTTTTTATTTCAATTTCATTTAGTTCTGATATGATTTTTGTTATTTCTTTTGTTCTGCTGGTTTGGGGTTTGGTTTGTTTTTGTTTCTCTGGTTCCTTGAGGTATGACCTTATATCATCTATTTGTGCTCTTTCAGACTTTTTGATGTAAGCATTTAATGCTCTGAACTTTGCTCTTAGCACTACTTTTGCTGTATCCCAGAAGTTTTGATAGGTTGTGTCACTATTATTGTTCAAAGAATATTTTAATTTATAACTTGATTTCATTGTTGACCCATTGATCATTCAGGAGCAGATTATTTAATTTCTACATATTTGCATGGTTTTGAGGATTCCTGTTGATTTCCAAGTTTATTCCACTTTGGTCTGAAAGAGTACTTGATATAATTTTGGTTTTCTTAAATTTATTGAGATTTGTTTTGTGGTCTGTCACATATATGGTCTATCTTGGAGAATATTCCATATGCTGATGAATAGAAAGTATATTCTGCAGTTGTTGAGTAGAATGTTCTGTAAATATCTGTTAAGTCCATTTATTCTAGGTTATAGTTTCAGTCCATTGCTTCTTTGTTGACTCTCTGTCTTGGTGACTGGTCTAGTGCTGTCAGTGGAGTATTAAAGTTCCCCACTATTACTGCTTGCTGTGTGTCTCATTTCTTAGGTCTAGTAGTAATTGTTTTATAAATTTGGGTGGTCCAGTGTTATGTGCATATATATTTAGGATTGTGACATTTTCCTGTTGGACTAGTCCTTTTATCATTATATAATGTCCCTCTTTGTCTTTTTGAACTGTTGTGGCTTTGAAGTCTGTTTTGTCTGATATAATAACTACTCCTGCTCCCTTTTGGTGTCCGTTTGCATGGAATATCTTTTTCCACCCCTTTACCTTAAGTTTATGTCAGTTCTTATGTGTTTGGTGAGTCTCTTGAAGACAGCAGATACTTGGTTGGTGAATTCTTATCTATTTTGCCATTCTGTATCTTTTAAGTGGGGCATTTAGGCCATTTACATTCAATGTTACTATTGAGATGTGAGGTACTATTCTATTCATCATGCTAGTTGTGGCCTAAATATCTTGTTTTTTTTTTTTTTTTTTTTTTTTTTTTCTGTTTCATTGTGTATTGTTTTATAGGCCCTGTGAGATTTATGTTCTGAGGAGGTTATATTTTGGTATATTATGAGGTTTTGCTTTAAGATTAGAATTCCTTTTAGCAGTTCTTGTAGTGCTGGCATGATAGTGGCAAATTCTCTCAGCATTTGTTTGTCTGAAAAAGACTATCTTTCCTTCATTTATGAGCTTAGTTTTGCTGAATACAAAATTCTTGGCTGAT
This sequence comes from Macaca nemestrina, assembly GCF_043159975.1. Lineage (NCBI taxonomy): Eukaryota > Metazoa > Chordata > Mammalia > Primates > Cercopithecidae > Macaca > Macaca nemestrina. Next base: position 118,447,847 of record NC_092128.1, read on the forward strand.
AATTGTTTTGTTTAGGGAGGCTAAAAATGTGAACCTAATCCCTTCTAGTTTGTGAGGTTTCTGCTGAGAAATCTGCTGCTAATCTGATAGGGTTTCCTTTGTCGTTTCCCTGATGCTTTTGTATCACAGCTCTTAAGATTTTTTCTTGCATCTTGACATTAGATAACCTGATAACTATGTACCTAGGTGATGATCTTTTTGTGATGAAATTCCCAGGTGTTCTTTGAGCTTCTTGTATTTGAATATCTAGATCTCTAGCAAGGCCAGGGAAGTTTTCCTTGATTATTCCCTCAAATAAGTTTCCCAGACTTACTAAGCTAGCTTGCCTTTCTTTCTTTCTTTCTTTCTTTCTTTCTTTCTTTCTTTCTTTCTTTCTTTCTTTCTTTCTTTCTTTCTTTCTCTCTCTCTCTCTTTCTTTCTCTTTCTTTCTTTCTTTCTTTCTTTCTTTCTTTCTTTCTTTCTTTCTTTCTTTCTTTCCTTCTTTCTTTCTTTCTTTTCTTCCTTTCTTCCTTTCTTCCTTTCCTTTCCTTTCTTTCTCTCTTTTCTTTCTTTCTCTTTCTTTCTTCCTTCCTTTCTTTCTTTCTCTCTCTTTCTCTTTCTTTCTTTCTTTCTTTCTTTCTTTCTTTCTTTCTTTCTTTCTTTCTTTCTTTCTTTCTTTCTCTCTCTCTCTCTTCCTTCCTTCTTCTTTCTTTCTTTCTTTCTTTCTCTCTCTCTCTTCCTTCCTTCCTCTTCTTTCTTTCTTTCTTCCTTTCTTTCTTTCTTTCTTCTTTTTTTTTCTTTCTTCTTTCTTTTTCTCTCTTTCTCTGTTTCTCTCTCTCTCTCTTTCTTTTTTTTTGACATCTCACTCAGTGGCCCAGGCTGGAGTGCAGAGGCATGATCTCAGCTCACTGCCACCTCCACCCCCCAGTTTCAAGTGATTCTAATGGTTCAACCTCCTGAGTGGCTGGGATTATAAGAACCTGCCACGATGCCTGGCTAATTTTTATATTTTTAGTACAGACAGTGTTTTGCCATGTTGGCCAGGCTGGTTTCAACCTCTTGACCTTATGTGATCTGCCTACCTCAGCCTCCTATACTTAAATTTTTCTTCTTCCTTGGGAACACCAATTATTCTTAGGTTTGATCATTTAACATAATCCCAAAAACCTCTTGAAGGCTTTTCCATTTTTTAAAGTTCTTTTTTCATTGTCTTTGTCAGATTGGGTTAATTTGAAAGCCTTGTCTTCAAGCTCTGATGTTCTTTCTTCTACTTGTTCAATGCTATTGTTGAGATTTTCTAGTGTATTTTGCATTGCTCTAAGTATGTCTTTCATTATCAGAAGTTGTGATTGTTTTTTATTTATGCTGTCTGTTTCTCTGGAGAGTTTTTCATCCATATACTTTATTATTTTTAAAATTTCTTTAAGTTGATTTTCACTTTTCTCTAGTGCCTCCTTAAGTAGCTCAATAATCGACCTTCTGCATTCTTTTTCTGGCAATTCAGAGATTACTTCTTGGTTTGGATCCATTACTGGTGAGCTAGTGTGATCTTTTGGGGGTGTTAAAGAACCTTGTTTTGTCATATTACCAGAATTGTTTTTCTGATTCCTTCTCGTTTGGGTAGACTATGTCAGAGGCAAAATCTGGGGCTTCAGCGCTGCTGTTCAGATGCTTTTGTCCCACAGGGTTCTCCCTTGATGTAGTGCTTCTCCCCTTTCCCTAGGGATGGGGCTTCCTGAGAGCTGGACTGCAGTGATTGTTATTGCTCTTCTGGATCTAGCCATCTAGAGAAGCTACCAGGCTCCAGCCTGGTACTGGGGAGTATTTGCAAAGAGCCCTATGGTGTGAATCATCTTCAGCTCTCTCAGCTGTAGATACCAGCACCAGCTCCAGTGGAGGTAGCAGGGGAGTGAAGTGGACTCTGTAAGGGTCCTTGGTTGTAGTTTTGTTGAGTGTGCTGGGTTTCTTGAATGCTGGTTGTGCTAGCAGTGAAGTTGTCATATGGACAGACTCAGGACCTCTGGTTTTCCAGGATGTTGCAGGTGGTGGAATTAGCTTCCTTTTGGTTGTTTTCTCCTTTCTTGGAGCAGGAAAAAATAATTTTATTCTGAAGGAGAATGACTGGTTGTTCTAGAATAGAAAAGAAGTAAAAACAGGACAAAAACTGAGAGGATATAAAAAAATATAAAAGGTTGTAGAAAATTTGCAAAAAAGGAGTTTGCATGGTTGAGCTGCTAAGATTGAGTGGATTTATCTATGAGTTAAAAAATGATAAGTCTTAGTGTTGAAAGGGGACTAATATAAAGCTAGAATGGCAATGTTTTTGCAGATTGTTAGTCTGCTCTTAAATTGTGAAAGGTTTTTTTTTTTTTGTCTCTGAGTAATCTCCCTAGAAAACAAAGATTTTTGTGTTTTATTAAAAATAATTTTCTGTGCTTTTTGTCTTTATCAGGTCTTTCATTACTTAAGAAAGCTGACTCTTCTCAATATTAGAAAGAGCTAGCTTTTTTTCTCACCTATGTAACTGTGTATATTTGCCTTTACAATATTTTATTAACACTTTATTTAAATAGCTAGCTAAGTATTATATAATAATCTGAGATTATATTCTAGGATCTGTGATCCTAATTAAGTATTAAAACCTTTTGATTTTTTTTTACATCTCAAAATCAAATTCTAAATGTGACCTTTTTTTTTTTTTTTTTTTTTTTAAACCTTGAACTAACTGATCTTTCCTGGGGGGCTCCTGGAAAACCTTAAAAGATTTTTTTGCTCTTACAAAAAGACATATGTTAAACTACTTAGGCTTACTTGGTAGTTAAGTTACATAGAAAACATTGCCAAATAAGATGTGATGTTGAATTTTCTTTAAGTTATATTTGTATGGATATGTAATATTAATATAAGGTTTTCAGAAATTCTGTGAGGTCAACAAAAATTTGTCAGTACCCTAGCTGTTTATGACAGTCAGCCATAATGTTATCAGGTGACTGATAAGGACCTCTCTGATGGCCCATAGAGCCTCTATCTGCAATAAACGTACACCTGGAGTGAGCTGATAAAGAGAAGATGAGGCTTCCTCAAGGTTTGAATCTTATAGTGATCTAAATGGAGAACCTTTGTTAAAAATTTGTGACTTTAATTTAATAAAAATAAAGTGTCCAAGTAGTCTCTTACAATCTCTTGTGTAATGATTGCTTGTGGGACTCTGGAAGTATTGTTATAAATCGCCTATGTTGTAAATATATTGTTATCCTGGATTCTTTCTCCTACATCCCTAAGTTGACATCTTCCTAGTCAAGCTTGAACATGACTGTGAAGAAGCAAGGAAAAATGAATATTCTCTCTAGCCCCTTTATAGAGTGTCTGCTGGTCACTGGTTTCTAAATGACTTTGAATACCACTGCTGGTTGGAAAACTCTTACATTTAAACAGATTTCTCCACTACAGAACTTGTTAGTAGAACTTTTCATCTGTGAAATTGAAATAGAAATTGGGACCTACCACTGACGACTAATTAACAGTTGTATCCAAATAGGTTGGCATGAACTTGGAGGAAGGTCATCAGGACATTTGTGTGAAAAAAAATCTGAATGTCTGAGGCTAGTTTAATGCAAAAACTGGTAAAAGCAAATGCACTTGTATCTTCCCAGAGCTCTATTGTTAGTGTGCAAAATGTAAACTATTACTTTTTAAGTGTGTACAATTGTGAAGGTGAGAGATTCAGAGCTAGAGCATATCTCCAGGTATGGAGCTTGCAGATGACCAAGACAGAATGTGATCCTTCTTCAACCTGAGGGAGATACTGAGTAGAGAGGAGGCAGGTTGAATGTATTTTTCCAGATTCAAAACAGAAAAGATTCTGGTATCCAGCAGCATTTGGCTCAGGGTAGATCTTTAATAACAGGAAGGAACATTCTTTTCTTGACATCCACTCCTTTCTCCTTCCCTTTGTTGGGGAATCTTTAGTGAACAATCCAAAGAGGTAGACTGTATCGGCCCAGTGACATATCAACGAACACCTTCCAGAGGTCAATAATATTTTCAAGATGAAAAGTGTTTGTCTTGAATTTTTGGTTTTCTTTGAAGAATCAGAAGAAATAAAATATCTTCCAGAGATTCTGTCAAAAATCTGGGAGTGAGTCCCTGAACCCTAGGGGTCTCACACTGTTAGCCACAATAGGTTGGATCTGAGATCCTGGCAGCAGGGTAAGGTGCTAGGGAGAAGAAGAGGGATATGAGAAATAGGGAGCATCAACTTTACATAATAAGCTTCAGAAAATATGATTAGGCATTGAGATTATCCAAGCACAAAGCTTGAGGATGGCCACTTGAGAATGCCGACTCCAAACCAATGGAGTCAGCATTCCAAAGTGGAGAAGTTATGGTTTCACATACGGATTTGTCCATTTTCATGCTGCTGATAAAGACATACCTGAGACTGCACAATTTACAAAAGAAAGAGGTTTAATTGGACTTACAGTTCCAATTGTGTACAATTTGGTAGCTGAGGAAGCCTCACAATCACGGCTGAAGGCGAGGAGGAGCAAGTCACATCATACGTGAATGGCAGCAGGCAAAGAGAGAGATTGTGCAGGGTAATTCCCAGTTTTAAAACCATCAGATCTCATGAGACTCATTCACTATCACAAGAACAGCATGGGAAAGACCTGCCCCCATCATCTCCCACCTGGTCCCTCTCACAACATGTGGGTATTATGGGAGCTATAAGGTGAGATTTGGGTGGGGACACAGAGTCAAACCATATCAATGTATGTAAGCAGAGACGGAGAAATTTTACACTTTCCATGCAAGACCAGTGCATAGTGAGAGAGATTTTATTGGTTACAAATTACTGCATTCCAAGGAAGATTATTACTTTGTGAGGAGGGGTAGTGATCTGAGGGAGTCTTATCTCTGGTGCTGTTTGCCCTTCCTAATTATTTACAGGAAAAAAAATGCAGCAGACTGTATAGACATACCCCCTGAAGGATCAGAATAATTTAATGTTACAACAGCTTTAAGTTCAATTATTTAATTTAACATTTCCCCCTTTTCATTAAGATCTTTCAAAGAAAGTATCGTAGATAAGCTCAAGTGGTTTGGGCTCCTTTTATGTTCAGGAGTTTAATTCCACATCACTAGGAAGGCTAATTCTTAGAGTGTCATGTCTCACAGAAGAAGGAGCTTGTTAGGCTCTAAAGCTGATAAGGTATAGGCTGAATTTAAAGCAACATGAAGTAAGTGGCTTTGAGACCTGAGTCAGGCTGCATGGCTACAACTTCAATTAATGCAATTCTTTGAATGACAATTATTTTAGTGTTTTTCAGTGTGCATCGACTACATCATGAACGGATGCCTCAGCAGCAGTAAAGACAAAAACAAGACAAAACAAAACAAAGGATTATAGTTTTGAGAACACGTAACAGCTTCTGCCACCAAATTCTCCAAGATCCAAACTAGCTGCTCAGCCAATCTTTTAGAGAGGATGTTGGATCTGAAAGATTAGTTTTTTGGGCTTCCATATCGGTGATTAACTTATTAATGATTGGATTCATCTGGGATACAGACATAATATTCAGTCTTTATGATAGCACAGGTTTCCCCCTGGGCTGCAGTGAGCATGTCTGCAGCCCTTCTCATAAGAGCAACGTCATTGTTTAATAATGAGATAGCCATGCAGCTATCATTTAGGGCCTCATTTTATATCGTTGGTTAGGGCCTCTACATGCCAAATGGCATACTCAATACACAGTTGGGCAGAAATATGGAAGCTAAATGATTATACTGATGGGATACAGAAGAAATCCACTGACATTGTAAATGAGGAAGATTTGCAGGCCTTGAAGGAATATTAACTGCTTAACCTTGTGCCCAGGCATAACCCAAAGAACAGCGTCCTAACCATCCTAGGTGTAAACGTGACCACAGATTGGTGCCACACAGCCAAGAAAGAGCCATTTAGAGCTAACCAATAAATACCCAGTCACTGTGTCCATTCAGGGGCGTGTCAATCAGTACTTTGTGATATACTGATGTGGTTAGACATCTCCTTGGTTATCCATCCCATATCTCTAGTGGTATTGAGCCATGTATCTTTGGTGTGATTCTTTCATTCCCAACTTAAATCTGACCAAAAGAGAGGGTAAACCAGCTAAAACAGTCCCAAATTTGTATTATACTATCCCCAAATTCAGTTGCCTTATCTCTCAGTTGGGTCAGTGCCAGCACTAAAGCTAACAAATTGGTCTCTTTTACTGAAATGCTCTTTCCGTGTGCTTTGCTTTGTATAATATTATTAACAGGCCAGTGATGCACGTCATCCTTTGTCATGCTAGTATGAAGCAGTGATCACTGGTCTTGAGAAACGTGGATATATTTCTGATATGCTATCTAATCTGTCTTTGGAAAGGAGATATCCATCATGGTAATCACCAGAACCACTGGAGAGGGGCATGAGGTCACATACCCAATAAGTGTTTTTCTGTAGTCTGCTAGCATAGTCCTGAGCCCACTGCAAGAAGAGGTTTGCTGTGGGCAATAGCTGTTGATAGTGGCAAGAAAGTCCAATAACTAGGGATATAAAAACAAGAAAAGAAATTTAGTGGGAACTTGCAAAGAAAGATATACTTCATCTACTAACGATTATTAATAGTAAGTGTTTATATAGATACAGGCCTAGTCCAGTGTCTTAGGAAAGCTGTCTATCTCAGATGTTGTCTTTTTCTCATTCTTGTTGGTTCTGGAGAATATTTTTAGATCACCAGTTGAGACAAAGTTCAAATTGGTGAAGTGGCTTTCTTTTTTTTCTTTTCCTTTTTTTTTTTTTTGAGATGGAGTTTCGCTCTTGTTGCTCAGGCTGGAGGGCAATGGCGCGATCTCGCCTCACTGCAACCTCTGCCTCCTGGATTCAAGCAATTCTCCTGCCTCAGCTTCCCGAATAGCTGGGATTACAGGCATACACTACCACGCTCAGCTAATTTTTTGTATTTTTTAGTAGAGACAGGGTTTCTCCATGGTAGTCAGGCCAGTCTCGAATTCCTGACCGTAGGTGATCCACCCACTTCAGCCTCCCAAAGTGCTGGGATTACAGGCGTGAACCACCGTGCCCGGTCGAAGTGGCTTTCTTTAAATGGGTGACATGAGTCAATTTCTTTTAGCTTAGTGGTATCAGGTTTGGAGCACCTGATAATTCTCTTGCATCTTGGCTGAAGGAAGTCTTTTAAAAGGTCTTATTTCCGATAGACAAAATCTCCGGGTTGAAGTCCATGGTCCTTGAATTTTTCATCCTACAGGAGGTCACTGTGGAGTCTTTTACTAAATTATAGTTTCTAGTTGGCTGCCTTATAAAACTGTTGCAATTATACAACATATTCTCTTTTAATATCATATATTCACAGTTTTCTGGGAATAATTTCATAGGTCTGCCTGTTATAATTTGAAATGGAGACAGTCGGGATTTACCAAAAGGGGTTGATTTTAGGTAAAGTAAAACCAATGGAACAGGTTTCAGACGAGGAATTCTACAAATCTCAGTATATTTTTACCAGTTGAGTTTTGAGTGTTCTATTTGTGTTGAGGGTTAAACTCCAACCTTTTTTCTTCTGTTGTCCAAATTTCTACCTAAGAGGTTTGGGGAGTCATGCCCTACACACCAAAAAAGTCTCCTCAGAGGAGCTTATTATTTAACATAGCCTGCTTTCCATCCTGACTCTGATATAACGTTACATGACAGATAAGGAAAGAAATCAAAATATTCTAACTTCAAATGTATTTCCTTGCCGTATTTTGAAATTACCCTGCAAAGTTATCTCTTGAAAAACCTACATTCTGTAGAGAATCCTCTTTCCCATTCCAGGCCTTTTTCCTGATCCAGGAGAGAATCAGCTAAGAGTCTGGCATCTTTTTAAGTCTGATAAGAATCATTTACAATCTAGTCTCTTTGAAGCCCACTACCTGGAGGACTCATTTGCAAAATAAGAACCTTGTTCGGCTGGCCACAGTGGTTCACGCTTGTAATCCCAACACTTTGGGAGGCTGAGGTGGATGGATCACCTGATATCAGGAGTTCAAGACCAGTCTGACCAATATGGTGAAACTCCGTCTCTACTAAAAATACAAAAATTAGCTGGGCATGGTAGCACACGCCTGTGATCCCAGCTACTCGGGAGGCTGAGACAGGAGAATTGCTTGAACCTGGGAAGTTGAAGTTGCAGTGAGCCGAGATTGCACCACTGCACTCCAGCATGGGTGACAGAGCAAGATTCCATCTGGGGGAAAAAAAAAAAAAGGAACCTTGCTGTCCAGAACCCCTTATCTTAACTTAGACATTCCTTTCCATTGATCCCAGGTTTTTCAATAAAGTCTTTTAAACAATTATTAATCAGAAAATATTTAAATCTACCGATAACCTGGAAGCCGCCCACACCCACCTTCAGTGGTCCTGCCTTTTTGGACCAAAGCAATGTACGTCTTAAATGTATTTGAATGAAGTCTCATGTCTCCCCAAAATGTATAAAAACTAAGTTGCACCCAAATGTTAATGGTGCAGGTTCTCTAGGTACTTGGCATCTTAAACAAAGAACTGGGCAAAATGCACAAACAAAGCAAGAAAAGAATGAAGGGTTTTATTGAAAATGAAAATACACTCCACATTCCACTGTGGGAATGAGCCTGAGTATAGGGAATCAAAGGCCCCATTATAGAATTTTGGGGAGTTTCAATATCCTCTACCTGGGATACGCCCTATGTAAATGGAGAGATGAAGTAAAGTTACAAAGTCATTTACTTGGCCTACACCCTATGGAGAGGTTATTTCCTGTCATAGCTGAAGTGTGAATTGGCCTTATGTTCGCTGCCTCCAGACCCTATTTTCCTGCCTCATCTCCCCCTGAGAGATGTGATGAACCCAAAGTCCAAGGTCCTGAAGTTTTGTTGTAGTGTGGATGGCAAGGAAAGTCTTTCTCCAATGTTCTCAGAAGATTCAAACCATAAAAAGCCTTTTTACCCGGTGAAAATACACTGCAGCATAATAATCTACTGTTATAACATCAGCCCTCTTGCATGGGAAAGCTTTACAACCAGAAAATATGCATCGAAAATAACAATCGAATGATCCCTTTAAAACGTTTAAATGACCCACTGGGTATTTTCTTTTTCTTTTCTTTTCTTTCTTTCTTTTTTTTTTTTTGAGACAGAGTCTTGCTGTGTCACCCAGGTTGGAGTGCAGTGGCACCATTTCGGCTCACTGCAAACTGTGCTTCTGGGTTCAAGCGATTCTCCTGCCTCAGCCTCCCAGGTAGCTGGGATTACAGGCATCTACCACCATGCCCGGCTAATTTTTGTATTTTTAGCAGACAGAGGGTTCACCATGTTGGCCAGGCTGGTCTTTAACTCCTGACCTCAAGTGATCTGCCACCTTGGCCTCCCAAAAAGTTGGAATCACAGGCATGAGCCACCGTGCCTGACCAAATGTATGTGAAGCTTAATTGTTTTCCCAGGAATATGGGGTCAAGCATTGGTTATAAACATTTTAAACAATTTCACTGTCAGCTGGTTTAACATGAAAATCTGACAAAATATTTTCTTGGTATTTAATTAATTTTTGGGTTTGTAGCTTTATACAAGGAAATTTGGTTATTTCTGTGGTTTACAATAACTTAACATAAAAACCATAATTATAATTTATATCATATACTATTTTAGAAATCCCATACAATTTTGGAACATATGTTAGATTATTCACAAAAATATAACCTAAAGAAGATTGAACACCATTTTGGCAATCCCATGTACCTAAACACGTCAAACAATCCTGTTTACCTCTTCTCTTTATGTTTTCGGGGCCTCTGATCCATCCAGAAAGTCAGGCATTAGGAAGACAATTTTGAAACTGAAGTTTTATTTTGGAATTCCATATTACCATAAATTATTTATTTTGCCAGATGATAACTCAGAAATTATAAAGAAACAAAAACCTTTTATAATCTTTTACAAAAAGAACACATTCTACCGTTTTTACACACCTTGTATGTAAAACTGTTTGTAGTAGTCTTAAATGCATGTTACAATGGTGACTCTTAGCAATTTTAACTTTAGTGTAAAACCTAGTAAGTTATGTTCTGATAAGGTTTGACTATTTCCAGCATAGCTAGGGCATGGCCAACCCCACATGTACCTAGGCCTTACCTAGCAGGAAAGCAGGCGAGTTAAACAATTTTCAAAAACCAGAAAAGCAGCCTATGACCTTAAAGCATGTAGCAAACCTAATATTTGAACATAATTTAGACCACATATTTACAATTGGAAGACAATTGTATTTTACCAATAATCTTTAAAACCATCTTTTTTTTATATTTTTTTTTAATTTTTTTTTATGAGACAGTGTCTTGCTTTGTAGCCCAGGCTGGAGTGCAGTGGCATGATCTTGGCTCAGTGCAAGCTCCGCCTCCTGAGTTCACACCATTCTCCTGCCTCAGCCTTCCAAGTAGCTGGGACTACAGGGGCCCACCAACACACCCGACTAATTTTTTGTATTGTTAATAGAGAGGGGTTTCACCGTGTTAGCTAAGATGGTCTCAGTCTCCTGACCTCGTGATCCATCCGCCTCAGCCTACCAAAGTGCTGGGATTACAAGTGTGAGCCACTGCACCTGGCCCTAAAACCATCTTTATTTCCCAAAGATTGCCAAAGTCATGTGAGCTAAAAGGCATTACATTTTCTACATTTCTGACAAAATATTTGATTTAATCTCTTATTATTATTAAACCAATTAATTTAAAAGTTTACAGAGGAGATGAACAGTGACTTTTTCTTCACATTTAATCAGTTTACACAGACGGAAAGAGGCCAGAAACTGACTAGTAAGAAATTCTTACCCTTTTGCTGGCATGCCAGGTTTCTGGGTTCTCTGCCTGAGCAGCCCTGGCGGCCCTGGCAACCCTGCTTGACTGTATGCAAACAAACACATTGTCATGAATTAAGAATATTCACAAACAGTTTACAAATGTTGGAGAAATTAGGCAGAGGGAGAAATCTGACTCAAATTCTATTTATGAAAGTATACTCAGCCCATTTAAAGTATCAAGAAGCCTAAAATCCAAAAAGTTAGTTTATAGCTGGTGTGCTCCATCAATTCCTGCAGCTTGACAAAAGTAGCTTATGAATTCCAGGCAAATGAAATGAATGATGACTTGCTGGAAATGTGGAGGAAACAAAATAACTATTCATAGAACCAAATAAAAGCCTTCCACTAGAAACTAAAAAGCATCAGGGTTTTATATATATGGATACATAAGCAAAGCCAGAGGAGAATAAACAGCAAATGAATGAAAACTAGAAGCAAAAACAAATAAACAGAAAACCAATCCTAAATTTTCCTACTTAATTTACCCTGGAGGCTACAGTGTTACCTAGGGTCCCTGAAAACCCACATAATGAATATTTTATTCCTGATACACAATTCAATACCCTTAAGTTCACCAATATCATTATACTTCTGTGCAATCAAGAAGACGGATCACTTGAGGTCAGGAGTTTTAGACCAGCTTGGCCAACATGGTGAAACCCCATCTCTACTAAAAATACAAAAATTAGCTGGGCATGGTGGTGTGTACCTGTAGTCTCAGCTACTTGGAAGGCTGAGGCAGGAGAATTGCTTGAACCTGGGAGGCAGAGGTTGCAGTGAGCCGAGATTGAGCCACTGCACTCCAGCCTGGGTGACAGAATGAGTCTCCATCTCAAGGAAAAAAAAAAAAAAAAGAAAAAGAAAGAAATCCTCTTTAGGCACATGACCAGTAAGTACTCTGGCACTATCCACACAAAACAGTAAACATAGTGTGAAACAATCCAAGTGTGTATGTGAAATTTGGCTTTACACTAAATCCAGCTTCATGTTTAACTATATTGAAAAAATAATTGCTAAACTGCCGATGCATTATACAATACTTTTTATTTTATTTTAATCAAGATTAAGAGATTTAATTATGAAAATGCTCATTAGCCAAATGTTTCCAGTTCTGTATCAGGTTTTAAAGAATATTTTATTGTTTAAATTTTTTCCACATCTACTACATTGTTTCATAAATAACCTTTTCAAATCTGTAATTTGAGCTAATTTTTAGATAACTTCTGAATTAGGCAAAATTATTTTTTTTTCCACTAATAACCCTGTCTGGCACATTTTGTATACAGAATTGCGTGTTAATTAGAATTGTATCCCTAGTAACCTAAAACTTTAGCAAAACTCTAAAAAGCAAGAAATCCTGAACTGTTAGATATGGGCATTTATAAATAAGAACAATTCCATAATTTTAGAAACATATTTCCCTATAATTACAACTATTTCTTAATTGGAAATGATCCAAATATTAAATGAGTGTTAAAAATAACTTTAAGATTTTAATTTACAAAAAAAGTTTACCTAAAACATTTATCCCATGCACTGTACTTAATTTTTTTTTACTTTTAACAAGAGAGACATGAGACATCAATCAACTTTGTAAAATGAACATTGTAAAATGAACATTGTAAAATGAACATTGATTCCGTCTGGAAAGGCAGGACAACTAGAAGCTGGGAGGGGGATTAGGGCTTCCAGGTTACAGGTAGGTGTGAGAGGAGCAGTTGCATTCTTTTGAGTTTCTGATGAGCCTTCCCAAAGGAAGCAACCAGATATGCATTTATTTCAGTGAGACTTTGAGTAGCTTGCTCCAAGCAGCTACCAGCTTGAATTAACACTGACATTTAAAAATATATAGCAAAGACAAACAAAAAATTCAGACAAAATGTATGTTGACAATTCTGAAGGCATTTCTGTTTTTATCCCACCAATAATTTTAAAGCCAGCTTGTTTAGTAAAGGTATACTTTAAGTCACATGAACTTGAAAATTGCTTAGACTGACTGACTTAATTTATGAGTGCTCTTTTACTTATAAGCCAATTTGGTAGACACAACATATGTATAACAATAAGTGTACATATAAATAAACGCATCTAGACATGTATACACATACATAAATGAATATCCAATAGCTTGGAACCTTAGCCATGAGATAGCAATACACGCTTGCCAGTTTTACTTTGCCCCAATAGATAATCCAATGAAGGCTGTAAACCAAAATTTCAGGTAAAGCAGTCTCCATGGCAGTTTGATTTTTTTTTTTTTTTTTTGAGACCACATCTTACTCTGTCACCCAGGCTGGAGTGCAGTGGCATGATCTCGGCTCACTGCAACCTTTGCCTCCCAGGTTCAAGCCTTTCTCATGCCTCAGCCTCCTGAGTAGCTGGGACTACAGGCGCCCGTCACTGTGCTTGGCTAGTTTTTTGTGTTTTTAGTAGAGACAAGGTTTTGTCATTTTGGCCAGGCCGGTCTCAAACTCGTGACCTCAGGTGATCCACCCACTTCGGCCTCCTAGTGTGTTGGGATTACAGGCGTGAGCCACCATGCCTGGCCTGGCAGTTTGGTTTTTAAAGGCTCCTCACCAAACTCCAAAGATCACTGGGGCCAAACCATACCAAAGGAGGGCGTCACACGTGAACCAGGCCCCCTGCTTAGAACTGCAGCACAAAAGCCTGGATACATGCAATGCTATTCCACTTTCCATTCAATGGTAAACTCCAGATTCCGAACAATATTGGAGACAAACAGCATGGCAACTACGAGAGAAAATTCTAAGGAGGGTTAGTACTAGACCTCAGAACCTCTGATGAGAGTAGCCCCTTTGGGCAGGTTGACATCTGCTGGACCCCTGGGACCATCTTCCTGTGGGGTCCAATCTTAGAGTGCCAGACATCTCTGGCCTTAGGTGGTGCCACATGCAGGTTTTCCCCTCCAGAGCCTACTATGAGCTTTATAAGAACAGCCATGAACTGTAATGTGAACTGGATGCTGGGTGGGCCTTTTTGTTCCTCAGTCAGTTGTGTATGATAAGGGAAGAATTTAGCATAGGAAAAGAAGGTTGATGTCCCCTGAAACATGTGCGAGTTTGCTCCAAGCTGCACCTCATGTAGGGATCAGGGACAGTGTGTGGAAAATATTTTTAAAAAGTCCTTCCCCCTTTGGGGCAGGGCAATTGTAAATAGACACTGAAAGACTGAAAAAGAAAGAAAGGAAAAAAAATAAATAAAAAGAAAAAGACCCAGGTTCCTTAAGCCAACCGGAAGGTGGCAGTCAGGCTTCTCCACATGGAAAGCCCTTAGTTTCACTGGCCACGGCCAGAAACCTGCAGTTGCTTCCATGTTTATGTGCTGCCCACCAAGGGTCCCAAGTTGGAAAGGAAAAGAGAGACAGGGAGAGGGAGAGCCCCTGTATGGAGCAGAAAGGATAGGGAGATAAATGAATCCCAAACTTTGGGCTTACATCTTCCTCCTGGCTGGCTCAGCAAAATATGCTAATGGTGGAAGGTGTCCAGGCTCTTGATGTCTTCAACAAAGAATTGGATAAAATGCACAAACAAAGGAAGGAAGGAATGAAGGGTTTTATTGAAAATGAAAGTACACACTGTGGGAGCAGGCGTGAGCACAGGGAATCAAATGCCCTGTTACAGAATTTTTGGGAGTTTCAATATTCTCTACTTGGGGTATGCCCTATGTAAATGGAGAGGATGAAGTAAAGTTACAAAGTCATTTACTTGGCCTATGCCTTATGCAGAGGGTTGTGGGGGATTGGTCATAGTGGTGGGAAAAACTATAGGGAAAGGGTGCAAACCTTCTGAAAGGTCAGAAGGTTCTACAGAGCCCTGGGGGAGAATAGCTGAAGGCAGCTGTTCTATAGCTCTGATGCAGGGGGCAAAGGGTAGGTACAAGGGAGTGTAGGGGAATTTATCATAAACAGGCTAGTTTACTTATGTTGACCAGGAACTGATCTTTGATGATCTGCATGCCTGACATTCTCTGATAGGGGAACAATAAATGTTAACTACCTATAGGTTGCATTTGCTCCAGGCTTTTGGCATTATGCCTGCACTGAATAAAAGCAAGCAGCTCCAGCTTCTTGGGGCTGCTCTCTAGCCACTAGAGCCGGGCAGTCACCTAGCTGCTCTTATACCGCATATCTGTGTCTGAGCACTCATTTCATCTGTCGACCAGGGGCAGACCTGGCAGGAGGTGCCACGTGTGAGGAACGCTGCAACGGATCGCGACGGAACCTTCAAAAATGAAAGTGAAGTGATGGCACAATCAATAATTGGTGCCTGCTGGGGATTTCCAAGTTTGAAGGGATTTTCAAGCTATGCATTTCATCATGGGACAACAGTTATCAGCTTAACAGCAACAGTATATAAAAGTGTTTAAACCGCTGCTTAAAGCTAGCGAAGCCTTGCTCTTGGAGGCCCAATTAAGGGACCTAATGCAAACTGTTGTTTTCCATAACCCATGGTTCTCAGAAGAAGGCACACTAGACTTAAAGCTCTGGGAACAAGTGGGAAAAAGTCTTAAACAACATTATGTACAAGGACAATGAGTTCCAGTAACATCTTTAATGTTATGGGCCTTAGTTAGGACTGCTTTGGCCCCTGCTTTACACAGAAGAGCCTAAAAAGGGAGGGGAGGAAGAGTCATCATCTACTTTACTGCCTCCTTCTCCCTCAGCCCTGCTGTTACCAGGTAAAGGTGCCACAGAGGAGACAGATTTTCGCTGAGCCCCCTCCCCCAATTAATTGGAAAAAGACAAGGGATACACCACAGTTATGGGACCCTGTCTTAGGCAAGCAGCATTAGAAGGGGAGCTCTTGGCCTGCCCAGTGATGCAAGATCAAAAGGCAATCAGAGGCTGGGCGCAGTGGCTTAAGCCTGTAATCCCAGCACTTTGGGAGGCTGAGACGGGTGGATCACGAGGTCAGGAGATTGAGACCATCCTGGCTAACACGGTGAAACCCCGTCTCTACTAAAAAATACAAAAAACTAGACCGGCGAGGTGGCGGGCGCCTGTAGTCCCAGCTACTCGGGAGATTGAGGCAGGAGAATGGCGTGAACCCAGGAGGCGGAGCTTGCAGTGAGCTGGGATCCGGCCACTGCACTCCAGGCTGGGCGACAGAGTGAGACTCCGTCTCAAAAAAGAAAAAAGAAGTCAATCGGGTACATGAACCCATTACTTTCAACACTTGTAAAGAAATAAGAAAAGGCATTAGAGAAAACGGAGCCACTAGCCCATTTATGAGAGGATTAATTGAGGCCATAGCAGACAACTATCATATGACCCCTTTCTGATAATGGCCACTGTTGTAATTTCTCCCCTACCCCTGACATGGCTCTCTCAAGATCCAATTTAGGTAGAACAGTGGCCTTCAAAGGGAGACAAGTTAATAATGATCCCATGAATTAGTTGAGGGACAATTAAAAGCTGGCCGTATAGAACCATCAAACAGCCCTTGGAATTCGTTCATTTTTGTCATTCCCAAAAAGTCTGGTAAATGGAGACTTTTGTATGACTTATGTGCTATCAATGTTAATTTGCAAGCTACTGGGCCCCTTCAACAGGGGGTCCCTTCCCCTGCAGTGATTCCTTGAGATTGGTCTGTAGTCATTATTGACTT
Organism: Macaca nemestrina; assembly: GCF_043159975.1. NCBI lineage: Eukaryota > Metazoa > Chordata > Mammalia > Primates > Cercopithecidae > Macaca > Macaca nemestrina. The sequence continues at coordinate 118,464,359 of NC_092128.1, forward strand.
AAAAGACTGCTTTTATACTATTCCCCTTGCAGAACAGGACAGAGAAAAATTTGCATTTACAATACCAGCTATCAATAATGAAAGGTCAGCTCACTGATTTCACTGAAAAGTACTTCCTCGAGGAATGTTGAACAGTCCTACCATGTGTCAGTGTCATGCAAATCAGACTTTGCTCCCCAGTAGGAAAGAACTTCCTAATTCCAAGATCATCCATTATATGGATGACATCTTGCTGGCAGCCACAATGGAGCAATACTTTTGAGTTTATATGCCTCTGTCAAAAGGAATACACAGTTAAGAGCTTTAATCATAGCATCTGAAAAGGTACAGATGTCCTCCCCTTGGAAATATCCTGGATACATACTAACTTCCTGGTCAGTAAGACCTCAAAAGGTTAAATTGAATACTAACAACTTACATACCTTAAATGGTTATCAAAAATTACCAGGAGTTATCAATTGGCTTCACCCCAACTTGGGCATAACTACTGACAAATTACAGAACCTGTTTTCTATCTTAAAGGGCAATGCAGCCCTGGACTCCCCCAGGTATTTAACCCCTGTTTCAAAAAGAGAAATTGAGGAAATAGAGCAAGCTATTTTTCAGAGGCAACTAGATTGCATAGACCCACAATATTCAGTCCAATTATTAGTATTTCCTACTAAAACAAGATTAATAGGAGACCTTCAGATAGCACTCTCTGATTATGCAGGCCATATAGAACATCCCCTTCTCACTGATAGACTATTCCAGTTCTTATCTCATACTCCTGTAGTTATGCCTACAAAGGTAGTTCATGCCCCCATACCTAATGCTTTAACACTTTTCACTGATGGCTCTGGTAAAAATGGAAAAGCAGCTATCTGGTGGGAACCGCATGACTCCCTCACTTGATCTGGATTTACTAGTACTCAGAGAGCTGAGGTTGGAGCCCTAATATTGGCCCTGGAAACCTTTTCCACTCAGTCCATCAATATTGCTAGTGACTCTGCTTACTTTGTTTGTTTATTGCAAAACCTTGAAACGGCCCTCATTAAGTCCACTCTTGAGCCTACCCTGTGCACCCTTTTTCTTTGACTTCAGCAATCACTGGCTCAATGAACACATTCTGTTTTTATTATACACATTCAGGCCCACAGCTCACTGCCTGGTCCACTAGTTCATGGTCATGATCAAGCAGACCTGCAGGTTATGACATCACTGCTTGGCCAAGCCACCAAATCACATTAATTTTTCCACCAAAATTGGAGAAATTTTTCTAAACAATTTCAGTTAACCCAAAGACTAGCTAAACAAATTATCCTGCGATTCCCAGATTGCCAGCTCGCAGGCAAGTCCCCTTCCTCAACAGGTATCAACCCTAGGGGACTAGAACCTAATTAGTCATGGTAAACAGATGTTATGCATGTCCCTGAATTTGGAAAACAAAGATATACACATGTATCCATTGGTACCAGTTCCCACCTAATTGCTCTTCCTGGAGAGTCCAGCTGATATGTCATTAAACATCTTCTTCTCTTTTACGTTTAAGGGGCCACCCACAGAGATTAAAACTGATAACAGTCCAGTTTACACCAGCTCACAATTTCAACAATTTTGTCATACATGGAATGTCCAACATTCTATGGGTATCCCATATAATCCCTAAGGACAGGCCATAGTAGAACCTGCCCACTCCACCCTTAAAAATATGCTCAGAAAACAACAAAGGGAAAATATGAGTAAGGATCCTACAACACTATTGGCACGAGCCTGATTTACCCTTAATTTCTTAAATTTAGAGGATAAATTTCAATCAGCTATATAAAAGCACTTTGCAAAAATCACTCAAGATATAAAACCTTCAGTTTTATGGAAAGATGTAAATAGTAATGTATAGTGTGGTTCAAATGATTTGCTAACATGGGAAAGAGGTTATGCTTGTGTTCAGACCCCCTCAGGTTCTCTTCAGATTCCAGTATGAGGCATCAAACCTTACCATGGTGTGGTTAGGACACCCAACCCGGTACCAGAAATGAAGGAAATGACCCTGCAGGACCCACAGCCCTGGATAATGCAGCTTCCTCAGATGACACAGGCCCCGGACATTTTGCTGAAGAAGACAACTCAGGAGGCTGAGTAAATCCTGCTCCAGACACAGACACCATTCACTCCAGATAATTTGTTCCTTGCTATGCTTTCTGTTGTACTTTACATCTCTCATAGGGTATTAATCTTTTTTAGTCTCTCGCTTTGCCTGCTCCCTGTACTTGCTACACTCTATTGGACCCATCTTCAAGATCTGCCTTTTTTCTGCCCTGTTACTTGGGCAGACACTCCCTTCCAAGCCTCTAACAATGTGATGGATTGGCTGGGAGGGGTTGACATACCCCAGTGGGGTCTCTCAGTAATGGCACACATTGGACTGAGGTGCCAAGTAACACTACATATCACTCCTTGATTGGAAAAGAATAATACTGATTATACTCATGTTTGTCTTATATTATTTACTGGTTCTAGGATGCAAAGCTGGAACATGAGCTGTAACTGCCACACCAGTCAAACCTGTCACTGCGCACATCTGTATGTTTCCATCAACAAAACCTGATGCAAACAAAACGAAATGAAACAAAACAAACAAACAAACAAATAAAAAACAGAAAAGGGGGAGATGTGGAGGATTGGTCAGAGTGGAGGGAAAAACTATAGGGAAAGGATGCAAACCTTCTGAAAGGTCGGAAGGTTCTACAGAGCCCCATGGGAAGAATAGCTGAAGGCAGCTGTTCTATAACCCTGATGCAGAGGGCAAAGAGTAGGTACAATGGAGTGTAAGGGAATTTAACTTAAACAGGCTTGTTTACATATGTTGACCAGGAACTGACCTTTGATCATCCACACACATGACATTACCTGAAAGGGGAACAATAAATGTTAATTACCTACAGGTTGTGTTTGCTCCAGGCTTTTGTCATGATGCCTGCACTGAATAAAAGCAAGCAGCTCCAGCTTCTCGGGGCTGCTCTCTGGCCACTAGAGCTTGGCAGTTACCTAGCTACTCTCACACTGCATACCTGTGTCTGAGTTCTCATTTCATCCAGGGTCTGCGGGACAGACCCGGCAGAAGATATTTCCTGTCATAGCTGAAGTGTGAATTGGCCTTATGTTCTCTTCCTCTAGACCCTATTTTCCTGCCTCACAACCACCCTGTACACATGTTCTCAGGATCTCCTGAGGGCTGTGTCACAGGCCATGGTCATTCATATTTAGCTCATAAGGACTAAACTGCTTTTTTTTTTTTGAGACAAAGTCTCACACTGTTGCCGGGCTGGAGTGCAGTGGCACTATCTTGGCTCACTGCAACCTCCACCTCCTGAGTTCAAGCAATTCTCCTGCCTCAGCCTCCCAAGCAGCTAGGACTACAGGGGCTTGCCACCATGCTTAGCTAATTTTCATAGTTTTAGTAGAGATGGGGTTTCACCATGTTGGCCAGGATGGTCTTGATCTCTTGACCTCTTGATCCACCCTCAGCTTCCCAAAGTGCTGGGATTACAGATGTGAGCCACCGAACCTTGCCATAAACTCTTGATTTTTTTTAATCTTGCCCAAATTCTTATCTAAGTGGTCTGGGGAGTCATGCCCTACAAACCAAAAAGTCTCATTAGATGGGTTTTATTTAACCCTATATATTGTGACTTACTTTCCAACCTGACTCTGGCATAACATTATGAGACAAGGAACAAAATCAAAATATTTTACCCCAAAAACATGTTTCTTTGTCACATTTTGAAATGTCCCTGCAAGCTGTCATTTGTGGGGAAAATTTGCATCTGGAAAGAATAACAATTAAGATAACTAGACCTTTTCCTTCCAGGCTCTTCCAATTCTGAATAGGTTAACTAAGAGTCTCACACCATTTAAAAGGTCTTAATAGGAAGCATTTGTCATCTATTGTTTCCAAGGGCAGTTGCTATGAGACTTCAAAAGAACCTTGGTCTCCACAATCTTTTATCTTAACCTGAACATTTCCTTTCTATTGATCCCAGGTCTTTAGACAAACTCAACCAATTGTCAATCAGAAAATGTTTAAATTTACCTATAGCCTGGAAGCTGCCCAGACCCCGCCACCCAATTTGAATTGTCCAGCTTTTCTAGAACAAACCAATAAACCAATGTATTTCTTAAATGTATTTGATTGAAGTCTCATGTCTCCCTAAAATGTATAAAATCAAGCTGCACCCCCAACCACCTTGGGCACATGTTCTCAGGACCTCCTCAGGGCTGTGTCATGGGCCATGGTCACTTATATTTGGCTCAGAATAAATGTCTTTGAAGATTTTACAGTTTGACACTTTTCGTCAACATTCAGAATAAATCTCTTTGAATATTTTACAGAGTTTGACTCTTTTGGTCACCAGTGTGTTCCACTAATCCGGATGACTGGGGGTGATTGGCACAAGGAAAATGTTGTAGAATGGGCCATATTTCACATGCTGACTGGATTATTTGTCTAATAAAACGAGTGTCCCATACACTCATAAAATGAGTTCATTTGAGAGGAACTCCCAAAGTTGAAATTATTTTTTTCTAAGGGAATTTTACTTATGGCCAAAGGTTATGGTGGTAGGTGAATAAAATCTAGTTGCCGTACCTCCAAGCAGCCTTTAAGGAAAACAACTTGATAACTGTGTAAAGGTTTCCACGGATTATATTTTGGGCAGGGATTTTTACTCACACAATGGGTGGGTTCAATTGCTTGGTGGGTGACAGTTCACTTGAAGTGGCATTGATGTCTTGGGTAAATACCAGAGGTTCATTGTCTCACACCAGGGAAATCAAGGACTTGAACATACAAGAAGTGAGTTTAAGAGTGGAGGTTTAATAGACAAAAGAAAAAGAAAAGAGAATTGCTCTTTCTTGCGGAAAGAGAGGGGCTCCTGAATGGGTTTTCTGGACCACCACATAGTGCATGCAGTCTTATAGGCTGGCTTGAGTAGGCAGTGTCTGATTTACATAGGGCCAAAAGATTGGTTGGACCAGGTGTGCCATTTACATAGCATGCAAAGAAGCTGGCCACCCCACCCTAATCTTTTATTATGCAGTTGGATTCTCTACCTGGCCAGTGCCATGTTGCCTGCTCCTTACTGCACACAAGGTTGACAAAGAAAAGAGAAGATGTTGGGAAAACCAGCCCCACACCACCCAGCAGGTACCCTGAGTCCAGCGGAGACAAAGGAGTTAGAGACAGAATAAGAGTTTAAAAGGTGAGTCCAGGGGACCAGAGTGTCAGAGGCTTGCTCACGGCCCAGAGCTCTCGGGCTCCCCTAATTTATTGGTTTACAAGCTCTTTGTTCTTGGGGCAGATGGGAGGGTGAGGAAGGGATGAGGAAAAGGATTAATCAGTGAAGGAGAACTCGTGAGTCATTCAATAAGATGTATAGCAGCGGTGGTTTCTGTGAATTTCCTTGAGCAAAAGCGTGTGTCTAAACTACTTAAAATCTTTAACTTAGCTCACGCCTGTAATCCCAGCACTTTGGGAGGCTGAGGTGGGTGGATCACGAGGTCAGGAGATCGAGACCATCCTGGCTAACATGGTGAAACCCCGTCTCTACTAAAAATACAAAAAAAATTAGCCGGGCGTGGTGGCAGGTGCCTGTAGTCCCAGCTACTCAGGAGGCTGAGGCAGGAGAATGGCATGAACCCAGGAGGCGGAGCTTACAGTGAGCCGAGATCGTGCCACTGCACTCCAGCCTGGGCGACAAAGTGAGACTCCGTCTCAAAAAAAAAAAAAAAAAGGTCTTTAACTTATCATTGGGACTGAAATGGGTGGGAGCAGGTTTCAGGAGGAGCCAAGACGTTTGATTATACTCCACTGCTTCAAGGGAGTGTTATCTCCCTGAGCAACCTGTGGAATGCCGCAGAGTGATTATGCTCTCAGGCATAAAGACATGAAGGCAATAAGAAGGCTTTTCTTCTCGGAGGCCGCCCATGGCTACCCATGGGTGTCTCACACAGGGGAGACCAACTCATCTGGCACCCTAGAAATTCTCTTTCCCACAGAAGATGGAGCCACCATGTTGAACATGCTTGGCCTGCAGGTAGCCTTTTCCTACAGGCACAGCTGCCGGCGTTCACCTGTGCAGGCTCCCAGCTTGCTTATCTATGTTTGCAGCTCAATTTTACAGGCTGCTCTTTGTTAAAGAAGAAATGATTTGACTGGGCTTGGTGGTTCACCATGGCCGAGGTGGGCGGATCACTTGAGTCAGGGGTTCGTGACCAGCCTGGCCAACCTGGTGAAACCGTGTCTCTACTAAAAATACAAAATAATTAGCTGGGAGTGGTGGCGTGCACCTGTAATCCCAGCTGCTCCGGAGGCTGAGGCATGAGAATCCCTTGATTGCAGTGAGCTGAGATCGTGCCACTGCACTCCAGCCTGAGCAACAGAGCAAGAAGTTGTCTCAAAAATAAAAATTAAAAAAAGAAAGAAAGAAATTATTTTGGGGCTACTTTTTTTTTTAAAAGGAAAACCTTCCCAAGGACTCTTACCCTCACTATCTGCCTAAATAATTTCTTTTTAACTCCTGTGTCACAATGACCACAACCAAGGAGGATTTAACAAGGGGTTTTATTATTTGTAACAAGTAAGGAGGACACCAGGCATAGTTCCTAAAGCAGTGCTTCCCTGAGCGATGGTGGAAACAGGGCTTTTACTGGGCTGGTGAACTGAGTTATTGTATGTAGAGGTAAAGTAAAGGCAGTGCAGGTGCAGTTGCTGATCATGCTTCACAACACATGCATAGGAAAAGTTGAGTAAGCTCCTCCCTGGGCGAGGATTTTAGTATGGCCACGAGGGGAGTTCACTGAAGTTCATTTCCAAATCTAGCATCATTGGATCCAACTGGTTTTTGTTTTTCGGGTGCTGGGCTTCTTCATGGAATTCAAGGTGCAAGAGTTACAAATGGGTAGTTTTTCATAGTGCTACCCCAAAACTGGGGACCCAGGGTTACAATGTGGCAGCACTTGTACACCTTATGAGCCACCGTTGGACCGAGTTTCCTATTACACTGTTTTCCCCAAGCTATCAAATGATTGAGGCTTCAAAGAGTTAAATCTTGCACATAAATTAAGAAAGATTACGGTAATTTCATTGGGAGTATGGGTAGACCATTTGGTCTATACCATAGCCCAGTTTCAGAGGAGTGTGTTCCCCCTTTTGTTTCCCAGTTTTCTTTTCATTTTGAAATGCCCTTGGCAAGGTAAAGCATTGAAGTGCTAGATATTACTTTCACAAATCCTCAGTGTGCTTTATATAAACTGCTTGCCTCCTCAGTCCTGTAATCCTTCCCCCTGTTTGTGATGGCTTCCTTCCTTCCTTCCTTCCTTCCTTCCTTCCTTCCTTCCTTCCTTCCTTCCTTCCTTCCTTCCTTCCTTCCTTCCTTCCTTCCTTCCTTATTTCCTTCCTTCCCTCCCTCCCTCCCTTCTTCCTTCCTTCTTTCCTCTTTCTCCCTTCCCTTCCCCTTCCCTGCTCTCCCCTCCCATTCATCCCTCCCTTGCCTTTCTTTCCTTTCCTTTTTCCCTTTCTCCTTTCCTCACTCCCTTCCTCCCTTTCTTTAAAAAAAAAGATCATAATATATTTCTGTGACATTTAAACCTGTAACTTTAAAAAATTTAACAATGAATAAGTTATATCTGTAAAATGCCTCTAAACTTTAAACAACTGCTGAAAACTCCAATAACGTTCAGTTTAGCAAAGATTTAGCAAAACTGGAAGGATTTTTCTCATTTCCTAATACGAAAAGCCAAAAAAATTAACTTTGTAACTAATTAATAGACTTCAATTAAAATCTACTATAGAGCTAGAGTAAGAAATAGAATATTAAAACATACCATCTGGTTGTTGAGAAGTGAAGGAAAAGGTCACTAAACAAATTGTGTAAACTCTCAAGTGATACAGAATAATAATGGAAATAGTGCCACCTTAATGAGGTCTTAATTTTCTTTAAACAAATAAGACAATGAAGAAAAAGGTGTGTTTTACACAACTACCATTGAAGCAAAACCAATTCTACTGTTTCAAAAGATGGTTATCAGCTTTCCATGTCGTAAGAGCAGAAATCCACCCTCAAGTTGGAGATTTGATCTGTAGTTACCCTCGAAATGGCACCACCATAGTTTATACATTACACAGTTTTTCTTTTCTTTTTCTTTTTTTGAGACAGAATCTCACTGTGTCACTCAGGCTGGAGTGCAGTGGTGTGATCTCAGCTCACTGCACCTTCTGCCTCCTGGGTTCAAGTGATTCTCCCACCTGTAGCTGGGGTTAGAGGTGTGTGACACCCCACCCCGTTAATTTTTGTATTTTTAGTAGAGACAGGGTTTTGCCATGATGGCCAGGCTTGTCTTGAACTCCTGGCCTGAAGTGATCCACCTACTATGTCTGCCTCCCAAAGTGCTGGGATTGCAGGCATGAGCCACCATGCCCAGCCACATTTCTCAGTTTTTCTAAAGCAGATGTTTTAGGACTAATGGGCCAGTCCTGCCTATTCTCTAGCTGTTTGCTGAAATCATCAATCCTTTGATCCTTAGCAATCCTTAAAAGTCCAGACTATCTGAGAACCACTGAAGTTGACAGGGATGTCCTACAAAGGGGCTGAGGATAAGGGAGAGGGTTATGTCAGAGTACAGAGTTTGCATCATTGCCTGCTTTTTAATAGCGAGTGAGCTCTGTTTCCAGAGCCTCAGTTTACCTAAGATTTCCTGAAATGAGAAAAATCTTCATGCCCTATCTGCTTTGCAGGGTCATTGTGAAGATCAAGGAAAAATCACAAAATAAAAAGTATTTGTAGACTGTTTGACAAATGGAAGCCTACACAGGGCTCCATTGAGTTCTGTGACGGTGGGTACCTCCTTTCTCTGTGGTCTGGAAGCACCCTGTGTTCTCCGCTATTAGAGAATACCTTGTCATAGTGTAAATATTTAAATCTTCCATTTATTAAATTGTGAGTTTAAGGAGAAAGAACCATTTCCCTTTGTAACCAGTGCTTACCAGAGTGTTCAGAACATGGGAATCTATTTGATAACAGTTTGCCAAATGGGTGTGAGCAAATCATTCTCAGGATTTAGCTGCAAGATACTTTTATTCAATATCACACAAAATGAATCCTATTCTTGCTACTCCCCAAATAATCACAATCTGAATGGCTTGCTTAGTGATAATTTTATTCATGTAAGAATTATTTATCATATAGCATAGAGGATGTTGTCCCTGGGGTGGGGGTAATTAGTGTGGAAAGTAAATGACTCCCTGATGCTTTTTGCTTTTAGGATTGAGTTACCTTGAATCACATGAGGTTCAGATGTGTTCCCGCCAAGCAATTTCACTGCCCTGCAGGGAAGCTCGAATTCACGGGAAAGAGTTGAAGCAATTAGTCCAAAACAGTGGTTCTCAATGTGTGGCTCTGAAAGAACAATGTAAATATTACTTGAGAACTTGTTAAAAATGCAATCCTTGGTCCTCAGACCTAAGGAATTAGAAAGTCTGTGGATGGGACGGAGCAATCTACGGTTTAATCACCTCCAAGTGATTCTGATGCCCACTTGTGTTTGGGAACAACTTCCAAAACCAAGGAAATCCCAGTGAGTTCTCTGTTAATGAAGGTTCTTACCATCTCATCATGTAGGATGGTTTCATCTCCAGGTTATCATCCCAACTTCGACTGACTTCACAGTTAAGAAGTTTATTATGTCACATTACAAGGAGTCCAGATGGAGAGTGGATTCAAAATCACTGTGGTGTCGGATGGGGCCTCAATCCCATTTCCCTGTAGTTCTCCTCACTCTGCCTTCCTTTGCGAATTGACTTTGTTTTTGTGCTTGGTAAATGGCCATGGCTGTTACAGATGTCACATCCAAAACAAAGACATCTCATCTGGTGTTCTCTTCTCGACAGTTAGAAAAACTTTCAGTGAAGCTGCAGTTGAACACCTCTTCCTATGTGTCTTTTTGGTAAACACAGAGTCACATGGGAACTCCTATACCAGTTCTGTGGAAAGAGGGGAAGACTGCTTTGACAGATCAATTGAGTTTTGCTTTTTAATCTGGGTATTCTGTTCTTCTCTGTGAGTCAGTCCCATATGTCATAACTGGTCACCAGAACAGAAGAAGACTGAAGCTCTGCCTGCAAGTCTTGTTTTTGTAATTTTTTTTTTTAAATTTCATATAGTTCACTCTTTTGGATGTACTGTTCTATGACCCTTTTAAAAAACTTTTTATTTTGAACTAAGTATAGACACATGAAGTTGCAAAGATGACATGGAGGGATCCCATGTAACTTTCCTGTAGTTTCTCCCAGTGGTTATATCTTATGTAACTGTGGCATAATACCAAAATCAGAAAATTGACATTAGCACAATGTGCATGTACAGTTCTGTGCTCTTTTATCACACATACAGATTCATCTAACTGCAATCAGGATACAGAACTATTCTATTCTATTTATTTATTTATTTATCTTGAGACAGAGTCTCGCTCTCTCGCCCAGGCTGGAGTGCAGTGGCGCAATCTCTGCTCACTGCAAGCTCCGCCGCCTCCCGGGTTCACACCATTCTCCTGCCTCAGCCTCCCTAGAAGCTGGGACTACAGGTGCCCGCCACCACACCCGGTTAATTTTTTTGTATTTTTAGTAGAGATGGGGTTTCACCATGTTCGCCAGGATGGTCTCGATCTCCTGACCTCGTGACCAGCCCACCTCGGCCTCCCAAAGTGCTGGGATTATAGGCATGAGCCACCGTGCCCGGCCAGGATACAGAACTATTCTATCACATCAAACATCTCCCTTGTGCTAGCCCTTTGTAATCACGTGCAACACTCCAGTTCCTAATTCCTGGCAACTGCTAATATGTATTTCATCTTGATACTCTTGTCATTTTGAGACTATCATATAAATGGAATTATATAGTATGTGACTTGTTGTTTATTCGGTAATATCCTTGAGATTCATCTAGGTTGCATGTATCAATAGTCTGCTCCTTTTTTTTTTTTTTTTGACAGAGTCTCACTCTGTTGCTCAGACTGGATTGCAGTGGTGTGATCTTGGCTCACTGCAACCTCCACCTCCTGGGTTCAAGTGATTCTCTTGCCTCAGTCTCCCAAGCAGCTGGGATTACAGGTGCCCACCACCACGCCTGGTTAATTTTTGGATTTTTAGTAGAGGCGGGGCTTCACCATGTTGGCCAGGCTGGTCTTGAACTCCTGATCTCAGGTGATCCTGCCACCTCGGCCTCCCAAAGTGCTGGGATTACAGGCATGAGCCACTGTGTCCAGCCATCCATTCATTTTCATTGCTAAGTCATACTCTGGTATGGATGTAGGACAGGTTGTTTAATCATTCACCTATTGAAGGAAATTTTGGTTGTTTCCAGTTTTGAACTATTACTAATAAAGTTGCTATGAACATTCATGTACAGGATCTTGTGTGAACATGTTTTCATTGTTTAAATAAGTGCTCAGGAATATGATTGCTGGATTATATGGTGGATGTAGGTTCAGTTTTCATTTTTATTACTATTATTTTTGAGACAGGGTCTCACACTGTTGCCCAGGCTTGAGTGAAGTGGTGTGATCTCAGCTCACTGTAGCCTCAACTTCTTGGGCTCAAGCAATCCTCCCACTTCAGCCTCCTGAGTAGCTGGGACCACAAGCACGTGCCACCACACCCAGTTAATATTTTTTCGTTGTTGTTTTTTATAGAGACAGGATTTTGCCATGTTGCCCAGGCTGGTCTTGAACTCCTGAACTTAAGCGACCTGCCCACCTTGGCCTCCCAAAGTGCTGGGATTATAGGTGTGAGCCATCGCTGCTGGCCTGTACATTCAATTTTTTTTTCTTTGAGATGGAGTCTCACTCTGTTGCCCAAGCTGGAATGCAGTGGCATGATCTCAGCTCACTGCAAGCTTCACCTCCTGGGTTCAAATGATTCTCCTGCCTCAGTTTCCTGAGTAGCTGGGACTACAGGCACGTGCCACCACACCCAGCTAATTTTTGTATTTTTAGTAGAGAAAGGGTTTTACCATGTGGCCAGGCTGGTCTTGAACCCCTGACCTCAGGTAATCCACTTGCCTTGGCCTCCCAAAGTGCTTGGATTACAGGTGTGAGCCACCGTGCCTGGCCTGTATGTTAAATTTTTAAAGCAACTACCAAACTATTTCTGGAGTGGGCATACCATTTAGTCATCTCACCAGCAATGTATGAGATATCTAATTTAACTGCATCCTTGCTACCATTTGGTACTTACACTAATTTTTATTGTGTAGTGATATCCCAGCTTGATTTGAATTTGTATTTCCCTGATGGCTAGTGATGTTAGACATCTTTTCATGGTCATATTTGTATATCTTCTTCACTGATATGTCTCTTCATGTTTGAATTTGAAAAATTCAAATTATAGTTTTTTTCTTTCATGAATTTTTTTTTGTGTTGCATCACTGTATTCTTTTTTTTTTTTTTCTGTGCTGATATCTTTCTTTTCTTCTTCAGGCTCATCATTGATCAGAATGTTAGAGTCTTTGGTATTGTTTCAGACGTTCCTGAGGCTATGCTTTTCTTTCCTCAATCATCTTTTTCCCTCTGTTGTTCATATTAGAAGATTTTTATTGCGCTATCTTCTAGTTTCCTGATTCTTTAATTTTCATATACATTCAGTTATTGAGTCTCTCCAGGGAATTTTTTATTTCTGTTATTTTATATTTCATTTTCGTAATTTTCCATTTGGTTCTTTTTTTATAGCCACTAATTCTTTGCCAAGAATTAGTTTAATTGTTTCAAGAGTGTTTGCTGTCACCTAATGGAGCATGGTTATAATAATTGCTTTAAAGTATTTATCTAATAATTTCAACATCTGTATTATCTTGGGATTGCCATCTGTTAATTGCCTTTTCCTCTGAGAGTTATAAAAAAGGTTTTTCTGGCTCTTATGTATGTTGCATAATTGTGGATTCTCTCTTGGATATTTTAAATATTATGTTACAAGATTTTGGGTTCTAATAAAATCTTCTGAGGGAATTTTTTTTTTTAAGGCAGGGTCTCACTCTGTAGTCCAGGCTGGAGTGCAGTGGTGCTATCTCTGCTCACTGCATCTTTGACCTCTGGCAGTCAGTTGATCCACCTCAGTGGTCCCCAAGTAGCTGGAACTTCGGGTGTGTGCCACCACACCTTGCTATTTTGTTTTGTTTTGTTTTTTTTTTTGTAAAGATAGGGTTTCACCATGTTCCCTAGGCTGGCCTCGAACTCCTGAGCTCAAGCAATTTGCCCACCTTGGCCTCCAAAAGTGCTGAGATTACAGTTGTGAGACATGGTGCCCAGCCAGTTTTGCTCTATTTTAACAGGCAGTTAACTTAGTTGGGTTTGCTCTGCAAGTCTTGACCCATTTTCTTTAGGCTGTGCATTCAACGTTAATTTCAAAGCTGTTGCAGTACTGTTTGTCTGCTTTATATGTATGCCACCTAGGGGCCAGTCTGGGTCCTGGGGAGTGTTCAGTGTTGTAGTTCAGTTCTCAAAGTCTTTGCTATGTTGATTCTTGTCCATTCCGCAGCTCAGGGATAATCTCAGGACTTTACACACTGATCTAAAGGCTCTTGTCTTTAACTCCCTCTATTCTGTGATGTTCCTCACACATAGCAATTCTTAGGGTCACTCTTTCCTGGTGCCCTAGTTAGGAAGCTGGTACTTTAGCGTTTCTGTGCTGTTGTATGCTTCCTACAACAGCGTCCACTTCAGGGCAAAGCAGCAAGTAATTGAGGCTGTGGGGCTGCTATCACCACTGTCATCACTGCAGGAGTCCAGATTTGTTATGGGTGTTCACCAGACCTAGGGTTGGAAGACACGACATGGGAGTCCATATGCAGGGACTCTTTTGTAGGTTCTCTGGTGAGTGTAAGAGTGTGTGTTTTTATTTTTTTTTCTCCCTCGGAGCCTTTTCCATATGTCACAATTCCAGGATTTGGGTTGCCCTAAACTCTATGTAAGGCAATATGAGTGGAACCAAATTTTAAGAAAAAGGGGAAAAAATTTACTGCCATCTGGGTTATTTTCTGAGTTAGATTTCTCTGTCCAGTCTCTGTGTTTCTATTCACTTTTCAACATTCTTCAATAACTTTTTTTCTATATGATTTTAAGACATATTAGTTGCAGTATGTGGGAGATAGGGTGGGATGGGCTTAATCCATCCTAACTGGAACCAGAACCTTAAATCTTGGCTTTGAAGTAAAAAAGTCATGGTCCAGAAATAAGGCAGGATAATTTGGAAGAATATTTATCAAATTTAAAAAAATTTACTCCCTAGGAGTCTGGATACATTTGTCTAAAATACAAATGGATGAGATTATTAGGAAAAACTGAATGGAAATAGTTTTAAGAGGGGAGCTTGTACCCGTTGTACTCATTTCCCCTACCATGTTATCTCCAAAGTGGAGACAACACAGCCCCAAATAGCACTTGGGACCTGAGTGTAGAGGAGGCTAGTGCTCCACTTCCTTCTGAAGCCCTGAGTGGTGAAAGCCTTCCAGGGAATCTGTGCTATCATGGCATGAGAGTGGTAGAATAGAGATGACAGGGGGTCATTGAGGCAGAGATAGTCCCACTGAGATACTCACGGTACCAGGGGATGTCAAAGAACAGCTGAGGGCTCTCTATGTCTTTGAGAAAAAGGGGAGAGAGGTCTCATGGTCAGGATAAGAAGTCATAGCAACAAAGGGTCAGTGGCCTTTGCTATGACAGTAGCCTAAATTCAAATGTGGGCATTTCAGTAGAGTCCAGCAGTGAGGTGGAGTGATGCCGCGGATTGCTCAGGACCATCCAACATAATGTTGGTAAGGGGAGAGATCAGACCTGTGTACAAATTTGGGAGCAGTGAGTGCATGAGTGGTATTTAAAGCCATAAGCTTGGCTGAGGTGTGGGTGAGATGAGAAACTGGCAAACACTGAGTCCAGGACACTCTGAAGTTCAGAGGATGGAAAGAGGAGGAATAAATGATAGCAGAGACTGAGAAGGTTGGGCCAGAGAGGTGGAAAGGGAGGCAAGAGAAAGTTGTGAGGAAGGAATGAAGTTCTGTGCCAAACACCACTGCTGGGGTCATGCAGGAAGAGGTTAGCTTTGGTCTGGCTTTTAGATGTGGAAACATGGAGCATGGGGTTCACAGAAGAAAAGTCAGTGGAGTGGTAAGGACAGAGCTTGACAGCTGTGGATTTAAGGTGGATAGAATGAAGAGTTGTGGATGGAAAGAATATGCACTTGATCTTAGCTAAAAGGCGGAGAAGCGATGACAGAAAATTGACAACTATTTTGAAGAATTCTGATGTTAATAAACAAAGATACAGTGCAGTACTCGGAGGAACTGATTTTTATTTTATGGTAGTGATCTTAGCGTGTTTGTGTGCTCATTAAAGGGAGGAAAACTGATGATCCTGCAAAGGGTATGAGATGCAGCCAGTGCAGCAAGAGGGAGCTGTCTTTAGGTAGGGACAAGGTGGGTCAAGCCATTGTGTCAGGAGGGAAGGCAGATGACCTTAGTAAAGATAAGCCAACCTGATCCATTTGGTGGAGGGATTCTGTGAAAGTTTTATTCTAACTGCCTCTGTTCATTCAGTGAAATGTCAAGCCTTAGTTTTTGCATTTGTAAAATAAAACATGTAATACCTACCTATTTTATTGGTTTGGTGAGCATCACAGAGGGTTCATTTAGACATATTTTGGAAATTGCAAGACATTGTACAAATATAATCATTGTTATTGGCTTTGGTAAAGTTGTTCCCTCTCTTTGGTTATCGATGCTTTCTTCCTGAGGTCCTCAGGATTCTAGAATGTTGATTTGGGAGGCATCAGCTCCTCACTGCCCTAACCTGACAACAACTCCTTTAGGGTGAATTCTCTTCCCTTATCCGTACACTGAAGGAACGGTAATTTTTAGGTCCTATTGCTAATAGAATTTTAGATTTTGCATTATGATTCTGCATCCTATGCTTTCAAATTAGACCTAGAGGCTCTGACACCAGAGTAAACAGACATTGCATTTCATATTTTCATCTGGAGAAATACAATTTTACTTAAATGAAAGATGCAAGGAGCATGGTTTAAACCTCAGATTTCTCAAAGGATGAAAAGGAGAATTCTACTCAATGCCCTTAAAATCCTGGCAACTTTTCTTTCAATGGAGAAAAGTAATTGTTAGTAGATTTTTGAGGATTTCTTTTAAATTTTCTTAGCTCAGTGGACACTAAATAGCATTAAAAGTTGAAAACCACTTGTTTCAACTTTTTCAACTTGCTTCAGCTATCCATTTATTATCCTTTGAACAGACATTCTTCAGACAGAAGTTGAAATTATGTTTTTTTATTAGTGTAAGAAGGGAAACTAATTCAGATTAATGAGAAATTACAGAAATTAGCAAGAGAGAATTTCAGTGTCAGAAAAAAGTAAGTTATTTAAATTACCTTTGAGACGACTGTTTTCAAGATTTATAAATTACAATTAAATATGAAGCATTTGAGTCATGAAAGTTCTTTAAGCTATGAAACTTCTAATTTCTTATTGCCTCTAATTTTAATAAAGCTTTTTAACAAAGAGGCAATTTTACCTGAAAACATGGAATATTTTACTTATAACTTTGAAACCACATTACCATAACCTTTCAAAGGAATCAGTCAAGTGTTTCTTGATCATCTCATACATTCAAGTCCATTGCATGCTCAACTGACAGTTTGCTGGGCTCTTTGGGAACTATTCAGCTCTGACGGACTCAATTTATGTTTGAAACTTATTCAATCCAAGCAGCATTAGACTTAAGTGTACCTGGGAAAGAGATAAGTTGGGTTTTTGGCCTGCAGGGACCTTTGTTCTTCATTCCTTTCTTTCCTGGATTAGGCCCTCCTTTATACCTTCCCTCCCTGGTCTGTGTGGGGCTTCATGTACCCTTACCCCATCCAGTTCTCTAAGGAGTCAAACCTCCATTCAAAGAATCAAGTAGAATGGCTTCAGGGTGAAAAGATGGGAGGTGGTAGAGGTGCAAAAAAGAGCAGAGACTGGGAGCAAGTTTTGTTATTAGTCATAAAGCCAACTGTTGCTTTTGTAAACCAATATGCGATGTCTTATGAGAAAGCACCAGTAGACCTGGAATTCTGATTTGCAATGACTGATGCATGAGGCACGTGGTCTGTCCTACACGGATAATTTGTGATTCTATAGTGAGTATAGAGGGACCAGTTCTCCTCTGAGGGAAATGCAGCTTTAGACATGATCTCTGAAAAGTTTCATCCTCTGGATCCTTTCATATAAAGACTTTTCTGTTAACTCCATGATTTTCTCAGTACCTTTCAGGGTCAAATGAATTCCCTGATCTAGGTAAGGTGTGAGCATCAACCTTAAATTCCTTAGCAAGACTCATCTTCAGGCACCCAAATACAAGTTTAGGTTGCAGGTCCCCTTTTTAACTCCTTTGTGTTAGTTTGCTAGGGCTGCCATAACAAAATACTGCAGACTGGGCAGCTTAAACAAGAGAAAGCTATTTTCTCACAGTTCTGGAGGCCAGAAGCCCAAAGTTAAGGTGTCACTAAGGTTGGTTCCTGGTGAGGCCTCTCCTCCTGGCTTATAGCCAGCCACCTTCTAGCTATGTCCTCACATAGCCTTTCCTCTGTGTGTGTCCACTCCTGCTGTCTCTTCTTTTCCTGTAAGGACACTAGTCTTACCAAATTAGATAAGACTAACCTTATGATCTCATTTAACTTTATTGACCTCCCTAAAGGCTCCATCTGCAAATACAGTCACATTGGGGGCTAGGGCTTCAACATTAAATTTTGGGGGAAGGCAATTCAGTCCATAACACCCTCCTTTCCTTCTTGGACTCTTCTTGTGATATTGGTTTCATAGTAAATATCTCACTTCCTAATCACTGTTGAACTAGCAAATCTTCACTTTTGTGCATTATAGTAGAAGAGAGACTGATGACCTTTCTTTCATGGCTTTCTCCTTTGATTGTCATGGCTGCATTTGGACTTTTAATGCTTTCCTCTTTGCATATCATCCACTGAGCAGAGAGTTGTAAAAGAGGTGGTTGTTGAGGCAGGTGGCTGACATCAGGGAAGATGGCAAGAAGTGAGTCAATCTTGGGATGGAAGAATCTGGGAGCAGGCAGCATTAGGAGAATGAGGATTGTATTAAGTATTTAATCGCATTTCATCCATGGTGTTCTCTTCACATAGTACTGATTGAAACAATAAGGCTGTGGATGGCCAAGGTCATGCTGGTCATTAATTACAGGTTGGATTAACTACATGCTGTTCATTAACTCCCACCTGGAGGATTCCAGTGCCAGAACCTGACTTCCCTTGGAAATCCAGCCACTTACTGTGCCACAAACCTCCCACCTCCACTTTTTCACCACCCTTGGCTTCTCCTCCTTCTCTGCTTCTTTGAATGATGTCATCATTCATTCCTTTGTACTTTTTTCATGTCTCAGCCCCTGCCAAAGGCCCTTATTCCCTTCTCCTTGGACAGTTGTCTTCTTCCTGCTGGCCTTCCTGCCTCTAAGCTGTGTTAAAGGGGAAGTGGATAGTTGAGATGGTTATTTACAGAGAAAGGGAAGGATAGAAAGCAGGGTTCCCAGGATTTCCCATGGATAAATTCTGTCATCTTTCAGCCACTTGTGTCAGGGAGGCATGTTAGTGAGATGAGAGAGACAGAGAGCCGGGAGTAAGCGGGGGGGGGGGGGGGGGGAGAGAGAGAGAGAGAGAGAGAGAGAGAGATGCTTCTTCCTGATGACCATGGCAAGCTGGCCTCAAATCCTGACTCGGCCATTCCCCTAGAAGCTGATTTTTATGAACCATTTGGTGGACTATGTATCAATAGGATCAACAAGAAAAATACAAGTTAATACTGCATATTAAAACTAGATAAATTTTAGTGTAGAAAACTTGTGTAGGTGATGGAAGAGCCGAGAAGCCAGACAGGCAGTGGTGAAGCGACTCAGGAATCGGCAATTAGGGCAATAAATGGCCAATGGGGGCTCCAGGCTGGAGGAACAAGGGCAGGAGGTGGAATTGCTGAAACTCAGGGTCACTTATGCAGGCGGGAGCCCTGACAGGGGAGGGAAAGGCAGGGGGAAGAATGGAGGGTGGAGGAGAGGAGGCAGGGAAGAGAATTTCC
This sequence comes from Macaca nemestrina, assembly GCF_043159975.1. Lineage (NCBI taxonomy): Eukaryota > Metazoa > Chordata > Mammalia > Primates > Cercopithecidae > Macaca > Macaca nemestrina. The sequence goes on from NC_092128.1 coordinate 118,483,527, forward strand.
CTAGAGAACTCTGCCACGCTGGCCGCTTTAACTCACTAACATCCACACACCACTGGCTTAGCTCAGGGCTGCTGGCTTCTGCTTACCAAGGAGCCCACCAGATGCTCTTTGCTCAGGGGGTTTTGCCACATGTGGGGTTCTAGGGCCCAGGCTGCTTCCATCTTGTTCTGCCATCCCCTAGGGCCTCTACTGGAGAGAGGAGAACATTACCTGACACTGAAGGCCCAGACTTGGAAATGACAACGGTATTACCCTCACCTTCAGTGGCAAGAGTAAGCCACTTGGCCCAATGCAAGGGGCTGGGAAGTTCCTTGCTGAGCGTCCCCATGGGCAGCGGCCCTGCACTGTGTGAGGAGAGTGCCATCCTAAGGGACATTGGCCACCTCTGCCTCATGGCTTGGAATACTTTTTTGCTTGTGAAGGAAACCAAAATATTTCACCCATATATATGTATTTGGACATATTTAGAGATAGCTATTCTGAAGGACTGGAAATACAAAAGTAGCAGAAAAGCTGTCCTTCTAGGGGAGAGCTGTATCTGTGGAGAAATTCTGCATCCCCCTTCTAGGGGTAAACAGAACTTACAGTGTCTTTTATCTAGTCTACCAGGCTGGCTGGCTGCTCCCTCAGGAATAACCTCCTATGTGTCTGGATCATATAAACTTGTCTGCAATTGCTTAATGTTGAGATGTGGGTTCCACATCAATCCAAATATGCTCTTCTGCTCTATAACATTTAAAACCAAATATACTGTCCCTAAATTAATCACTCTTACAATCCATTTTAGTAAAGATGTCTCAGGAAGCTGATAATACTGATCTACAAAATGCAACAACTCCTTCACACTATACCATTTGGTTTCAATTGTTAGTTGGTTTGCCCCTCCTTCATATTGATTATTTTCTTGGTAACCACAGGTCTCAGAGGTACTTTCTGTTGTCCTTGCATAATTTTTTCCTTTATTGTTGACTTTGAGGCTAGAATCCTGAGCTCAGATGGACCCACATCTGAACTTGATCCAGCTTCAAGTTCTGACTCAGCACCCTCTTTTCCTTTCATTTTAGCCATTATAGATAACAGTCACCAAAAGATAGAATATTTTGTTTTTTCCTTATTAGTTTACATTTCCTTATGTATCCAGTGAACCAATTCCTGGGGAGTAGGATCCATCTCTAAATTCCATTACTTTCACCTTTAGTAATTGATCTCAACATGGCTGTGGCTTTATAACATGAGTGACTGCCTGGCTACCCAGGAATCAAATATTCCTCATTCCCCGCTCTTTGTCCTTTCTCTTCCCAAGCCACATGTTTCCATGAGTCAGTGCCATTCCAACAAATCCCACTTCACTCACCAATTGTGTAGAGAAAAACTTTTCTCAAACTGCATGTTCCCTCCACTCTCACACCACAATAGTGATCGAAGACACTAGCTAAGTGTCCTTTAATTTAGCTCTGACACTGTCTACTCAGATAGTGTCAGATCCCACAGGCTGAGGGCTCAGTCCCTGAGACTGTCCCTCTGTACACACCAGTTACAAGTCCAGGCATCTGGAACTTCTGACTGACCAGATTTATGTTGGTGTTCCCATGACCCTCTCTTTGGGTTCGACTAATTTCCTGGAGTGGCTCACAGAATTCAGGGAAACACTTATGTTTACTGGTTTATTATGAAGAATATTGCAAAGGATACAGATAAAGAGACACACAGGGGAAGGTATGGGGGAAGGGGCATGGAGCTTTCATACCCTCCCTGGGTGCCACCCTCCAGGAACCTCCACTGTTCAACCGTCCAGAAGCTCACTGAACCTTGTCCTCTTGGGTTTTTTGGAAGCTTCATGAAATCAGCATTCATTCCCCCAGCATATAGGATGGGACCCTCTCATGGGAGGGTCTTAAGATCCACAATCAGAAACGCAGGGAAAGGAGGGCAGGAGAAAGTAAGAGTCCTGTCCCTGAGGCCTAACATACCCAACATTATAAGAAAAGATTGTAACAAGGGCTATGAGAGTTATAATCCAGGAACTGTGGACAAAAACCAATGTATATCATAACACCACACTGCCAAAATAAGTTTAATAAGTGAAAGAGAAATAAAATCTTTTCTAGACAAGCAATTGCTAAGGGAATTCACTACCACTAGACCAGCCTTACATGAGGTCCTTAAGGGAGTTCTAAATATAGAACTCAAAGAATGATACCTAATACTGTGTCTGGAGTTGGTTCCTTCCGGTAGGTTCTTGGTCTCACTGACTTCAAGAATGAAGCTCTGGACCTTCATGGTGAGTGTTACAGATCTTAGAGGTGGTACTGACCCAAAGAGTGAGCAGCAGCAAGATTTATTGTGAAGAGCGAATGAACAAAGCTTCCACAGCATGGAAGGGGACCACAGTGGGTTGCCACTGCTGGCTAGGGTGGCCAGCTTTTATTCCCTTATTTGTCCCAGCCCATGTTCTGCTGATTGGTCCATTTTACAGAGCGCTGATTGATCCATTTTACAGAGCGCTGATTGATCCATTTTACAGAGCACGGATTGATCCATTTTACAGAGCACTGATTGGTCTGTTTTACAAACCTCTAGCTAGCCACAGAGCACTGATTGGTGTGTTTTTACAGAGCTCTGATTGGCGCATTTTACAAACCTCTAGCTAGCCACAGAGTGCTGATTAGTGCATTTTACAATCCTAACTACAGAGCGCTGATTGGTGCATTTTACAATCCTCTTGTAAGAGAAAAAAGTTCTCCGAGTCCCCATCCATCCCAGAAGTCCAGCTGGCTTCACCTCTCAATACCATAGAAACACACTTAAGTACATAGCCCACAGTCTCTATAAAGCAACGACACCATCAAGACTGCAAAGCAACCAGTGATCAACTTTACAACAGGATCGAAACCTCACATATCAATATTAACTTTGAATGCAAATAGTCTAACACCCCACTTAAAAGGCACATAGTGGCAACTTGGATAAAAAACAAGACCCAATCATCTGCTGCCTTCAAGAGACCCATCTCATATGTAATGACACACACAGGTTCCAAGTAAAGTGTTGGAGAAAGATCTATCATACAAACAGAAAACAAGCAAGAGCAGGGGTCGCTATCCTTATATCAGATAAAACAGACTTTAAACCAACAACAGTAAAAAAGGACAATGAAGGACATTACATTATGATAAAAGGTTGAATTTCATGTGAAGACTTACCTATCCTAAACATATGTACACTCAACACTGGAGTACCCAGATTCATAAAACAAGTACTTCTAGACCTATGAAAAAACTTGGAAAAATACACTACAATAGTTGCAGACATCAGCTCCCCACTGACAACATTAGGTCGTTGAGGGAGAAAACTAACAAGGAAATTCTGGACTTAAACTTGATGCTTGACAAATTGGACCTAATAGACATCTACAGAATACAGCACCCAACAGCTAGAGAATATACATTCTTCTCATCTACACATGGAACATACTCTAAGATTGAACACATGCTGGGGCATAAAGCAAATATCAATACATGTTAAAAAATGGAAATCAAACCAAGCATATTCTTGGACTATAGTGGAATAAAAATAGAAATCAATACCAAGAAAATCTCTCTAAACCAGTGGTACCCAACCTTTTTGGCATCAGGGACTGGTTTTGTGGAAGACAACTTTTCCACAGACTGGGGGAAGTGGGGATGTTTTTGGGATGAAACTGTCCCACCTCAGATCACCAGGCATTAGATTCTCATAAGGAGCATGCCACCTAGATCCCTCACATGTGCAGTTCACAATAGGGTTCGCACTCCTACGAGATTCTGATGCCGTTACTGATTTGACAGGAGGGAGAACTCAGGTGGTAATGCTTGCTTGCCTGCTGCTCACCTCCTGCTGTGTGACCTGGAGTTGGAGGGAGTTGGGGACCCTTGCTCTAAACCACACGATTACATTGAAATTAAACAACTTGTTTCTGAATGACTTCTGGTAAACAATGAAATTAAGGCAGAAATTAAAAAAAAATTCTTTGAAATAAATGAAAACAGAGACATAGCATACCAAAATCTCTGGGATGTAGCAAAAGCAGTGTTAAGAGGAAAGTTTATAGTGCTAAAAATGCCTACATCAAGAAGTTAGAAAGATCTCAAATTAACAACTGAACATTGTTCCTAGAGAAACTAGAAAAACAAAAGCAAACTTCAAAGCTAGCAGAAGAAAATAAAAAACTGAAATCAGAGTAAAACCCATTGAAATTGAGACCCTAAAATCCACATAATGGATCAATGAAATAAAAAGTTGGCAATTTGAAAGGATAAACAAGACTGATAGACTGTTAGCTAGATTAATAAAAGAAAAAAAGAGAGATCCAAATAAGCAGAATCAGAAATGACATTGCAACCAACGGAGATACAAAAGACCCTCAGAGAATATTATGAACACCTCTATGCACACAAACTAGAAATTCTAGAAAAAGTGGATAAATTCCTGGGAACACAACCTCTCAAGATTGAATCAGGAAGATATCGAAACCCTAAACAGTCCAACAGCAAGAATGAGTTCCAAAATTGAATTAGTAATAAAAAACCTACTAATAAAAAACAAACAAAAAAACCCTGGACCAGAGAGATTCACAGTTGAATTCTACCAGGCCTACAATGAAGACCTGATACCAGTTCTGCTGAAACAATTCCAAAAACTCACAAAGGAATGGTTCTTCCTTAACTCATTCTGCAAAGTCAGTATCATTCTGATACCAAAATCTGGAAAAGACACAATGATAAAAGGAAAGTTCAGGTCAATATCTCTAATCAATATAAATGCAAAAATCCTCAATAAAATACTAGCAAACCAAATCCAGCAACACAGCAAAAAAGTTAATTCACCACAATCAAGTAGGGATTACTCCTGGGATGCAAGGATGATTCAACATATGTAAGTCAACAAATGCAATTCACCACATAAACAGAATCAAAAACAAAGTATATGATTATGTCAATAATTGCAGAAAAAACTTTTGATGCAATACAACATCCTTTTATGATAAAAACCTTCAAAAAGCTAGGCATCACATGAACACATCTCAAAATAATAAGAACCATCTATTACAATCCCACAGCCAACATACTGAATGAGCAAAACCTGGAAGCTTTCCTCTTAAAAAGTGAAGCAAGACAAGGATGTCTACTGTCACTAAACCTATTCAATATGGTACTGGAAGTCTTAGCCAGAGTAATCAGGAAAGAGAATGAAATAAAAAGCATCCAAATAGGAAAAAAAAGAAGCCAAATTATCTCTCTTTGTTGATGATTAATATGATTCTATACCTAGAAACTCCAAAGGCTACTTGTACTAACTTCAATAAAGTTTCAGGATACAAAATCAATGTAAAAAATCAGTAGCATTTCCATACACAAATAACATTCAAACTAATATCAAAATCAAGTATACAATCTCATTTACAATAGCCACAAAACCCAAAATAACTAGAAACACTCCCAACCCAAAGGTGAAAGAGCTCTACAAGGAGAACTACAAAACACTGCTAAAAGAAATTATAGATGACACAAACAAATGAAAAAACATTCCAGGTTCATGGATTGGAAGAATCAATATTGTTTAAAATGACCATACTGCCCAAAGCAATCTGTAGATTCAATGCTATGCCTATCAAACTACCAATGTCATTTTTTACTGAATTAGAAAAAACTATTATAAAATTCATATGGAATCAAGGAAGAGCCTGAATACACAAAGAAATCCTAAGCAAAACAAAGCTGGAGGCATCACATTATCCCACTTTAAACTATACTGCATGTCTATACTAACCAAACAGTGTGGTACTGGTACAAAAACAGACACATAGACCAATGAAACAAAAATAGAGAACCAGAAATAAAGCTGCACACCTACAGCCATCTGATCTGTGACAAAGTCAACAAAAATTAGCAATGAGGAAAGGACTCCCTATTCATAAATGCTACTGGAATACACCTGCAATACCTGACTAGCCATACACCAAAGAAAATAACTGGCCCCCCACATTTCACCATATACAAAAACTAACTCAAGATAGATTAAAGATTTAAATGTAAGACCTCAAACTATAATAATACTAGAAGAAAACCTAGGAAACACCATTCTGGACATTGGCCTTCAGAAATAATTTATGACTAAGTCCTCAAAAGAGACTGCGACTCCCCCCAAAAAATTTACAAGTGGGGCTTAATTAGACAAAACACATTTTGTACAGCAAAAGAAACTATCAACTGAATAAATAGGCATCCTACAGAATGGAAGAAAATATTTGCAAGCTATGCATCTGGTAAAGGTCTAATATAGAGAATCTATAAGAAACTTAAACAACTGAACAAGTAAAAAAAAAAATTGTAAAGTGGGCAAAAGACATGAACAAACACTGCTCAAAAGTAGACATACGAAAGGCCAATAAACATATTAAACAGTGCTCCACATCACTAACCATCAGAGTGATGCAAATAAAAACCACAATGAGATATCAATTCACATCAGTCAAAATGGCTATTATTAAAAAGTCAAAAAACAACAGATGCGGGACAGGCTTGGAGAAAAGGGAACACATATAGGCTGTTCATTGGTGGGAAGGTAAATTAATTCAGCTACTGTAGAAAGCAGTTTGGAGATTTCTCAAATAACTGAAAGCAGAACTATCATTCAATCCAGCAATCTTATTACTAGGTATTCATCCAAAAGAAAATAAATTGTTCTATCAAAAAGACACACTTATATGTTCATTGCAGCACTATTCACAATAGCAAGACATGGGATAAACCAAGATGCCCATCAGTGGGGGAACAGATAAAGAAAATGTAGTACACATATACCATGGAGTAGTATGCAGCCATAAAAAAGAATAAAATCATGCCCTTCACAGAAACATGGATACAGCTGAAGGCTATTATCCTAAACAAATTAGTGCAAGAAGAGAAAACCAAATACTGCATGTTATCACTTATAAGTGGGAGCTAAACATTCAGTACTTATAGGCATAAAGATGGCAACGGTAGAAACTGGCACTACTTGAGGGGCAGGGAGAGAGGGAGCAAATGTTGGAAAACTTAACTATTGGGTACTATGAACAGTGCCTGGTTGATGAGAGAAATCATACATCAAAGCTCAGCATCATGTAATACACCCAGATAGCAACCCTGCATCTGTAGCTCCTGAATCTAAAATAAAAATTGACATTATTAAAAAAAAAGAACAGGAAAGAAACAAAACAAAACCTAACAAAAATGCTACCATCTCCCTACAACTAAATATATGCAACTAAAGCACAAACTAGAATTTTAAAAAATGCAAATACCAAACTCATAGCATTTCTGATGATGAATTTTGTGTCAACTTGGCTGGGCCACAGGATTTCTAAATATATGGTCAAATATTATTCTGGGTTTGTCTGTTGGTGTATTTTGGATGAGATTAACATTTGAATTTGTAGACTGAGTATAGCAGACTGCCCTCCCTAATGTAGGTCGACATCATCCAATCAGTTGAAGGCCTGAATAAAACAAAAAGGCTGATCCTCCCCAAGTAAGAGAATTCCTCCTGCCTAATGATCTTTAAATTGCGAACTCAACTTTTTTTCTGCCTTCAGCCTTGAACTGAAGCATTGGCTCTTTGTGGATATTAAACATTCTGGCCTTTAGATGGCACCGTTTGCTTTCCTGGTTCTCAGACTTTTAGAGTCTGACTAGAGCTAAACCATTGTCTCTCCAACTTGCTACACCATTATCTCCAAGTTGCTGACTCACCTGCAGATCTTGGGACTTGCCCAGTTCCATAACTGCTTATGCCAATTCCTTATAGTAAATTTCTTTATATATATAAATATGCATATGATTCTGTTTCTCTGGAGAACCCTAATACAGATTTTGGTACTAAGAACAATTCTGGAGGAAGAGAATCTTAAGGATAAACTTAAATAGGTTCTGAGGTTTCTGTGATTGAATCTCTAATCTGATTAGATTTAAAGACTATTGACTCTGTTTCTAGTAAAGAGAAAATTGGTGGTCCATGACATGATGTGGCAATAGAGATGCACAAAATATCACCATTAGATACTTCTAATCAAACACAAGAAGCAAGGGTCTGGATGACCTTGTATTTGATACTTTCCAACATTTTTGTCAAACTCATGAGTAAAATGAGGTTGACTGATTGTTTCTAATGTTGCTGGACAAAGTAGAAAAAGAAAAGGATGACCTTAGGGGTCAAATTCCCAGCTGAAGTGCTATATAAATGACCTGAAAGTTTCTATGCGTGTCCCTGAAATAGACACTTCCTGTAGCTGCAGGGCTGAGATTGCAGAAAATCAAACCAGAATTTCATCTTGCAAGTGGCTGAATCACAATGCAAGTTGACTGCTAGTATTGCAGGGTGTCTACTATCAAAGTAAAGGCATTGACTTGGAGGGAATAGGGTGCTAAAAGTTGGAATGGAGATATGTGGGAAGACTTTGATGAAGCTAGAGACGCTGAGCCCCTAAATAATATCTTCTTTATTACGTGGAAGAAGTCTCCACACCCAAGTGCAGGCAGTTTTTCCAGTCCTAGTGGAAGCAATCTCTTACCCCAAGTCTGAGGAGATTAACCCTGCCTTGCCTAAGAAAACTGTAATGTCCTAACATGAGGCAGTTGCCATGCAAGGCACTTCTGCTTCTCCTCAGAACCCACCCCCACCACCATTCCTCTTTCATTTCAGACCTATAACTAGATTCAAGTCCCAGCAGCACCCAAAGGGGAGATATAAAGTGTAAGCTATGAGGAAGTGTGCTATACATCAAATGGACAATTTGAGTTTTCTAATGTATACAAGCAGAAATCTGGGGAATATGTGTGGAAATGGATATAAGGGTGTGGGATAATGATGGAAGGAACATAATTTGGATCAGGCCAAATTTGCTAATATGGGCTCACTAAGCAGTGATTCTGCATTTAATGTGGCTGCTCAAGGAGTTAGGAAGGACTCTAATTGCTTGTTTGTTTTCTTGGCTGAAACATAGAACAAAAGATAGCATTATTCTGGGAGTTTCTGTGAGGGTGTTTATAAATGACATTAACATTTAAGCAGGTAGACTGAATTCAGCAGATGGTCCTCCCTAGTGTGAGTGGGTCTCATCCAATTAGTTGAAGACCTAAATAGAACAAAAAGTCTGACCTTCCCTTAAGTTAGATAATTATTTTTGTCTGATGGCTTCATACTGGGACACTGGCTTTTTTTGTTTGTTTTCTGCCTTCAGACTTTATGGAAATACCAGCTTGTCCTGGATCTCAAGTTTCCCAGTCTTTGGATGGCAACTATACTATTGGCTCTCCAGTTCTCAGATCTTTGGACTTGGACTGGAACTATATCATTGGCTTCCTTGGGTCTCTGACTTGCTAAGTCACCTTGCAGATCTTAGGACTTGCCCACCTCCATGATTGTGTGAGCCTATTCCTTATAATCAATCAATCAGTCAATCAATCACCCATTGATTCTGTTTATCTGAAAACCCTAACACAGCATTGTTCCATGAAAGCAATGGATGAAATAATTTTTATGCCTCTGGCATAATTCTGGCATAGCAGCATAAAAACTGGCTGTTATGAACATAAAATGAGAAAAACCTTATGGTTGGAGGCTTTCTCTTATACTAGATTTTTAAAAATTATGACAATTACTTGTAATGTAAGGTGTTCTAGATGTTATCTGCAAAGAGCACCAGAGTAGCAATACTTAGGCAACCCCAAAGACCTTTGAGAAGTCACAGGTCAAGGGAGAACATCATAAGGGGATCAGGCAAATCCACTGATGGGTGCTGGGCCCCATCCTGCTAAGTAATGGCCTTCACTCTAGCGCTGCCAGTCATGTAACAAAAAATAAAATAAAATAGGCCTCTTTTAAAAAATAAGTTTACAAAATAATTGAGTCAATTTCTTTGCTGAAGCCTGTATTCCCTGTTTACTATTGCAAAAGTCATTTATCGAGCATTCACAGCTTGTGAAAATTGCTTTATGAAATAGAAGACCACAAGACTGCATTGCCTGAAATTCTTCTGACCACAACTGGGGGCAACAGGAACTCACGAGGGCCTGGCTTCCAGGACTATGAAGCCACCAGCTGGTGAGCTGAATCCATCATGCCACTTAGAAAGTGCAAGTGTGCAGTAATCAAACAGGACTCAGAGGTAATCCACAGGCCACTTGCTGAGTCCAGTCACGTCTGCACCTGATACCATCTGAAACGTAGATCCTGATCCCTTTGGAGGAAATGGGTGAAGGAGAAGTATGAAGTGTAGGTGCAGTAGCAGAGTGGAACTTGATTCACCCATTCCCCAAACTCCCCCAGACACCTGCACTGCTTCCATCTCCTTCCCGTGAAACTCTCTGCCATGGGACCACCAAAATTGAAAGATTTTGGCAAATTAGTATAATAACCAATGCTTCAGAAGAATAATGGAAAATTCCATCTAATTAATATCCAGAAAAAAAGAGAAGTAAATGATAAATGTGGGCATTACTTCTTGTCGCACAGATCAGTTGTGTGGGTTCTTAGAGAGGGAGGGCGCCCTCTGTGTGTATGTGTGTATGCCCAAAAAAGTCCCTGAAGGCAGCTTTCTGTAACTCAACCCTCTCGAAACACTGAATGGCTAGTGAAAAGATTTCTCAGCAGATGCAAAACAAGAGGGGACATCTGATGCCTGTTTTATTCAGTCACCAGTAATCTCTCTTGCATCACTCACTTTTGTTAGAATTGACTAATAGGCAACATGCCTTCGCTTGAGCCCAGCAGATATAAGCACCATCCTTACAGGCAGGCTTCCTGACTGAGAGCAGGGAGCAGCAGGCATGGGGCACGCCGGGCGCCAGTTCCAAGCCCTGCTGTGGAAGAATTGGCTCTGCAGACTCAGGAACCCGGTGAGTGCTTGCCTTGGTTTTCCATAGGGTTCCAGTGAGGTCTGAAGTGAGATCAGGGTCTATTCTTGTCTGCCTGCCTCTGCCTCCTGGCAGGTACAAACACCCACGCTGCAGGGAATTTGGGAGGATTGGATTATTTTAAATCAAAACCTGTCCCAAGGGTCAAAGTAGCTGAACACTTTAATGACCAGCATGAAATAAAAGCTGAATAATTTATCAGAAAAGGGCAAATTTAGAAAAATTCTGAAAAACAAACAAGCAAACAAAAAACAAGTGGAATTGAACTATAATTTGTGTTCTAAGCATTCATTGTAACGACTGACCAGTGAATTCTCAGGTTTAAGGAACAAAGCATTGGTGCATTTAATGCATAAACAGAATGTTAAAGGTACTGACTCCAAAGCACAAGACTGCACAATGTGCCTCACCAGAGCAGGGCATGACGCGTCCACGCAGTGTTATTCTGTAGGGTCACATCTTTAGTGTTATAGAACTTATTTAAATTACATTAGCAAGGTTTTCTAAGCAGATTGGAATTGTTCAAATCAAACTTGTGTGAGTACTTAAGCAAATATCCTGTAAGTGTATGTTTTTATGAAATAGAAATCAATTGCTTATTATTATGATTAACTTTATTCCTGATGCTACTATATAAACATTAACACCTATAAATGTCATTTTTAGGAGAAGTAGATGTGCAGTAATTTACCTACATCATTTCTGATTTTAAGGTCTATAGTTAACCTACGGGATTTTTCTGCTGACAAATGCTTCGGTTTGAAGAGATTCAGTAATTGACATTGAATTACATTTTGCTGAATCTCAGAGCCAGAATATTCTATTTCTCTGTCTTGAAATAAAATACATGTTAAAGGAGATGTTTTCTTTTTTATGTGATCTTCAGGGTCAAAATAATTTCAGTTGAAAGTTTGTACAAAAGTTTTAAGTTCAGAAATAAAGGAGTGAGACGCTCTTCATCGATTGTTAATGTGTTCGTGTCTGTGTAGGTAGTTTTACATTTATAAACAGTGTATTTCATTGACATGCAAGTTTGTTTTAGGGAATTAGCCTAGTTTCCCATGAAAGAGTGTTACAGGTGGAAGTTGGTTCCCAGGCACTGCTCTTTCCGCTTTATGCTTATCAACCTCAAAACAGTTCGGTGACCGAGGTAGCCAGCCTGCCTACTCCTCCTTAATGGACACTTGAGTTCTAAAAAATTTTCACAATTACTTTTGCTGCTAAGGTAAACATCCTCATCAGAAGGTTTTATTTGTTTGATAACTATTTATTTAAAATGGTATCTCCTGCATCCCGCCTTTCTTTGCCTTATTTTTCTTTAGTATTTATCACCTTGTAATACAGTACAGATTTTCTTATTTGCCAATTGCCTCTGGATCCTACATTAGTATGTTACATTCATGAGAACTGGACATTTTCCCCAACTGGTTCACCAATATATTGTCCAGCACCCAGAACAGTGCCTAGCACACAATGGATGTTCAGTAAATATTTGTTGAATAAGTAAAAGAAGGAAGGAATAAAGCATTTATGCATCTCTGTTATGTGCCAGATAGTGGGTGAACAAGAAAAATGAGTTCCCGGCCCGCAAGGAGCTATAGTCTGTTCAGACAAAAGCAACAAAAAATGCAATTAAATATTTAATGAAACCACCTCTTGGGATACATCCTACAGATGTCCTTGTACAAACGGGAAGTGATATTTTTACAAGGTTATTCATTATAGCAATGCCTAGAATAGCAACAGAGTGGAAACAACACAAGTGGTTCCATGCATGGAATTTGGAGCTGCCTGACTGGGTTCACATCCCAGTTCTGCCACTTACTAGTTTACTTTTTCAGGCAATTTCTTAACTTGGTCTTCTTCTCTGTAAAATGAAATTGTTTGTATTAAATGAGTTTGTACATGTGATTGCAACAGTACCTGGTATGGGAGCTATTTTCTTATATGGTAGAAATGGGTGGCCTCAGACATCTGTGGACATGAACTGTGGGCTGTGAGGGGAGGAGGCACAGGGTAACTCTCAGTTTGTGGCTTGCACAATTGGGTTAGAACAGAACTCCAGGGGGATAAAATATGAATATGTTTACATATCTTAATGTTATTTCAGTGGAAATATTGAGGGCAAGCCCCTCTGGGTGAATGTCTTTAAACTGACCTATTTTTCACAGCATTCTCCCATTGTGCAATGATAATCTGTAAATTCTTTGTTTTTGAACTATGGAAGTGAGATGTTGGCATGAACTGTGGAAAACCAAACTGCCCGAGTGAATAAATGGCCTCAAATATATGTTTATTTAGTGAGTAAAGCCAGGAACTACTTGTTAGATGAAGGAAACTTGTCTGTTTTTACATTTACTGGTTTTTTTCCTAGCTTTTTAAAAAAAAAATAATTGATGCATAATAGATGTCCATAGTGTCAGCACACATGTGATAATTTAATAATTTGTATCATTCATAAAGAGCAAATCAGCATATGCTTTTACATTTGCTTTTTAAAAATCTTTATTATATTTCATGATTATAGTTTCTTCAAGAAAATCTTATTATAGATTCAAACAAAAATTTAAAAAAATAGAATAAAGGATAAATAGTACCCATCATACTTAATACCTAGCCTTATAGATTGTTAAAATTCTACTATTCTTGGAAAAAATAGTTTCTTACCATTATTTTAATACCATTTATTTTTTCCTCTTGGTTTTTATTTATTATAAAAACAGCACTAAAACAAAAGATAAACATTTAAGGTCATCTAAAATTTTATTATCCTAATTAACTTACTTTTGTGATCTTTTCTTATCCTTAGGCATACACAATGCAATATTTTTACGTAATTAAAGTCATAGCTTTTTTCTCACTTAATATTGAAGCCTAACATTTTAAAAGTTGCTGTGTGGTCTTCTTATTTAATGGTTTTATTGAATAATAGTTAATCAGTTGGATACACATAATTATTTGACCATTTCCTTATGTTGAAGATTACAGTACTTTCCAGCCCTTATTGTTATGAATAACATCATTATGCACAAAGGATACACCTTCTCCTGGATCATTTCTCTTGAATACGTTTCCTGGGGAAGATTCTGGGTCAAGGTAAGGACACATTGCTTTTGGGCAGGTGGAGAGCAGTTGATGATGCCTCAGGGGAGTCCCCATGGATAGTTCCAGTGCAATGCCATCAACATTGTCAAATATTCAGTGGCTTCGAGCCATGCTTTTCCACATGAATTTCTATTAATTTCTACATTTTATTCTAACTGTAAACCAATCTAATTCATTACTTATTTTACTTTTTATTTATTTTAATTTTAATTTTTTTAAATTGACATAATAATTGCACATATTCATAGGGTACATAGTGATGTTTCAATACAAATAATGTATGGTGATCAGATCAGGGTAATGAGTATATCTGTCATGTCAAATGTTTATTATTTCTTTGTGTTGGGGACATTTAATATTCTCCTCGTAGTAATTTGAAGCTATACGATATATTATTATTATTATTTCATACGGAGTTTTGCTCTTGTCACCCAGGCTGGAGTGCAATGGCATGATCTTGGCTCACTGCAACCTCCGCCTCCTGGGTTCTAGTGATTCTCCTGCCTCAGCCTCCCGAATAGCTGGGATTACAGGCACGTGCCACCATGCCCAGCAAATTTTTGTATTTTTAGTAGAGATGGGGTTTCACCATGTTGGCCAGGCTGGTCTCGAACTCCTGACTTTAGGTGATCCATCCGCCTTGGACTCCCAAAGTGCTGGGATTACAGGCGTGATATATCATTGTTATTATATAGTCATCTTACAGTCATATAGAGCACTGGAACTTATTCCTCCTATCTAGCTGTAATTTTGTATCCTTTAATAAATATATCCCTATACTCTCCCTCCCGCTACCTTCACCAGCTAATTCTTATCTTAAAGAATTAACAACAGCAACAACAAAAACAACAACAACAACAACAACAACAAGAAAATCATGTAAGCCAATGTAAGCTCCTTGGATAGCTCTTAGTTCTGCAGTCTATTTGGGTTCTCCCATGTTTTATTTTTATTTATTTATTTATTTATTTGAGATGGAGTCTCGCTGTGTTGCCCAGGCTGGAGTGCAGTGGCCGGATCTCAGCTCACTGCAAGCTCTGCCTCCCGGGTTTTTACGCCATTCTCCTGCCTCAGCCTCCCGAGTAGCCGGGACTACAGGCGCCCGCCACCTCGCCCGGCTAGTTTTTTGTATTTTTTAGTAGAGATGGGGTTTCACCGTGTTAGCCAGGATGGTCTCGAACTCCTGACCTCGTGATCCGCCCCTCTCGGCCTCCCAAAGTGCTGGGATTACAGGCTTGAGCCACCGCGCCCGGCCTGGGTTCTCCCATGTTTTAATATTGAACAGAGCAGCTGAGCCTGTAGCATGTGTACTGTGGATGGCACACTTCCCCTAATCTATCCTTCAAATCATGGAGCAGTGACCATTCATAGGGTGGTTGTTGTCTCCAGGACCCTACATCTGTTGACACCTTGGGTCTCTGTTCTGAATCTTGCCTCCTGTGACTGCTACTCACTCCTTTCCCTCCCCACCCAACTGGACAGGACTCTGATCCCTTACTCCATTAAGGAAAGCTGATATCCTGTAAGTGATATCAGCTTTTTGGGTTTGGCTGGCCAATTTTACTGAAGACTTGGGCTAGTGGAAGAGGGTTGAAGCATAGATTAATACAAGGACATCAATGTTTTAAAAAACTCATGGTTCTCTCCCAGCTATGGGGCTGGAAGAGGATAATGGAAACAACAAAACTACACTGGCCACAGTTTTACTAGGAACATCCTTCTGCCCATGGAAACCACACCCCAGAACCCAGTGACAGATACCCAGATGTCCACCATACATAAAGCACCGCATTCTTGATTTAAAAGGCCACAGTGATAAAATGCATACTTTCTTTTAGTTATGAATAAGAATTATGGCGTCACACCAGGGTTCATCCTCTGACCTGGCCTGTGGGGAATACGCGGAAGCCTATTAGAGTGTCTGAGTTCAAATGCCATCCCTCCCACCAGCATTAGAGAGACCTGAGTCAGCTCACCCAAACCCAGGCTGAATCCCTGCTGGGCTCTGCCGCTGCCCATCTACCTCCTAGTAATCTACCCTGGGGCTAGGGAGAGAGCTTTCCAAGATCACTACTTTGGAAATCACTTTTTTTCCTTTAAGATGTAAAGAAACATATTCTAAAGTTTCAACTACTTCAAACCTCAGGGCTTTTGTGTGTATATGTGTGTGTGTTTTTCTTTTCTAAAACAAAAAATCTCATTTCTTTGAGATTTTTGTCTATTACCGAAATCAGGTGCTAAAAACTGAACTTGGTGTTACAAAGAATACTTTTATTTTGCAAACACTAATCCTGCTAGCTACAGTTTCTGTCTTTTTCTGAAATTGAAAAAAATTTACAGATATCAAGCCTCAGAAGTAAAGTAGCTCTTATTTCTTCTGGACATTGTTTTAGAGGTTGGACTTTTGCTGGTTTTGCATAGTTACATGTTATAGCTCATCAACTATTTGTTGTCAAATTTGATGCCAGAAAGTAAAAGGTGAGGTGAGGTGCCTGATCTCTCTCATAGTCAGAGTTGGGAAAAGTCTTTTTTTTTTTTTGAGACAGAGTCTCGCTTAGTCGCCCAGGCTGGAGTGCAATGGCGCGATCTCAGCTCACTGCAAGCTCCGCCTCCCGGGTTCACGCCATTCTCCTGCCTCAGGCTCCCGAGTAGCTGGGACTACAGGCGCCTGGCTAATTTTTTGCATTTTTAGTAGAGACGGGGTTTCACCGTGTTAGCCAGGATGGTCTCGATCTCCTGACCTCGTGATCCGCCCGCCTCGGCCTCCCAAAGTGCTGGGATTACAGGCGTGAGCCACCACGCCCAGCCGGGAAAAGTCTTGAACTAACTAGTCTTGAACTGCTCCTATGTCTAGAGGTCCTTGGGGTCAGGGCATCCTCACTAGCTGCGGGTCAGAAGTGGCGCTGGGGTGCTGCTGAGCAGCCACCTGCGAGCCAGTGCACTTTCTGCTCCACTTCTCAGCAGCGGCCCACACCCAGGGGCGCTCCATATACAAACCCGCTCAGCTGCAGACTCCAGCACTGCGGAACAAGATTGGCAGTGAGAGGCGAGAGGGTCCTCAGGTGGTGTGGGAGCCCTTGAACTACTCTCGTTTCCAGCACTTACACAGAAGTGACACATTTCTTGCGATTAGGCCACGCGGATGACTGACAAGATGGCTTCTTTGTCTCTGGCTGCAGTCATACAGCAGTGCAGGTGCGATGAAACTCCTGATAACTCGAAGCTCCCACCGAGGGCTCTTTCATAAAATGTAGAGGAATTCAACTTCTGTTTGGCTAGATGAGAAGATAAAGTTGATGATCTTCCCACTTGTCATTAAATCGGGAGCCCGTGGGATCTTGGGGCTTGGCCTGGGCTGCCCTGGCCTTCAGGACTCACCTTGTACTGGACCCTGGTAGGAAACTGCCTCACTGCAAGGCCACTGCGGGCCATTTGAGTGTTTGTCAGGTTTACTAAGAGCAGTGATCTAGGAAAAGCAGTTCAGAAATCGAATTAATGAAAAGCAAACCTCCCTTTATATATATATTTTTTGGCATGGGCTGGACTCTACTAAGCTGTTTGGGGTTGGTTGGCCTGGTTTTCCCCATTCACAACCATGGTATCAGCAGTGCCTTTTCTTTAATTTCAATTGATCTTAATTTGCTTCTAAACCTTTAATTTTAGCTTTATTTTCCTCCTACACCCTCTCTCAAAGCACTAGTGATTGAATAAACAACCAAGTATAAAAACACAACTTTGAAGGGCAGTGAGGGAACTCCTTGCACAGTGAAAGCATCTCAGCGTATCATTAAGAGTCTGGCTGTGCAGTAAGCATCTCTTTTGTCCTGCATTGTTGTCTGAGTTTAAGAATGTGAGAATAGTGGCTGGGCGTGGTGGCTCACACCTGTAATCCCAGCACTTTGGAAGGCTGAGGTGAGCGGATCACCTGCGGTTGGGAGTTTGAGACCAGCTTGGCCAACATGGTGAAACCCCGTCTTTAGTAAAAATACAAAAATGAGCCTTGCGTGGTGGTGTGTGCCTGTAATCCCAGCTACTGAGGAGGCTGAGGCAGGAGAATCACTTGAATCTGGGAGGCAGAGGCTGCAGTGAGCCAAGATCACACCAGTATACTCCAGCCTAGGTGACAGAGGGAGACTCTGTCTCAAAAAAATAAACAAAAAGTGGCCGGGTGTGGTGGCTCATGCCTGTAATCTCAGCACTTTGGGAGGCCGGGGCAGGTGGATCACGAGGTCAGGAGATCGAGACCATCCTGGCTAACATGGTGAAACCCCATCTCTACAAAAAAAACCCACAAAAAACTAGCCAGGCGTGGTGGCGGGCGCCTGTAGTCCCAGCTACTTGGGAGGCTGAGACAGGAGAATGGCGTAAACCTGGGAGGGGGAGCTTGCAGTGAGATGAGATCCAGCCACTGCACTCCAGCCTGGGCGACAGAGCGAGACTCCATCTCAAAAAGAGAATAAATAAATAAATAAATAAATAGTAAAAATAAATAAAATAAAATAAAATGAGAAAAAAAGAATGTGAGAGTATCCAGTCTTCTAAAGGTATGGAAAACTGACTGGATTTCAAAGACAAGTCACCCAGTTTCTCATTTACCAATTTGACTGTTAGGCTGAAAAGAGAAAATAATTCTCTCTAGGTTACTCTTTTGCTGAAATTGTTACCAGCATATTGGAGAGAAAATGACAAGATCATCAAAAAGCTAGGTTTGGGAGATTTTATTTAGGATGGTGGATTTACGTGGCTTCTGTGCAAAATGAAAACCAAAAAAAATAACAATAAAACAAAGACTTATTTTCCCAAGAGGCTTTTCCTTCTTACTTGTGAATGCAGCTCTCCTTGGGAAGCCTGCAGTTCCCTGGCATAGTTATTTACTTTGGCCCAGATAGGCCAGGGTTTTTCAATTACAGGAAAGGTTTTAAAAACAACAAACAACAACAAAACCATCACAGTAACAATAATGTGAGAGACCAGAGGCAAAGGCAGCCTTAAGCCTTGTTTTTATGAGATTGTATTGGAGGCTGAGGCTGTTGATTGGGGAACTGGTCCTGTGAAAGGCACATTTCTTTTTTCAATTTGGAACTCTGGGGGCTCTTTTCAAGGAAACCTTGCCCGAGGTCAGTGAGTGTCCTCTCCTCTCTCTGCTTCATTCCTGTCAGGGATGATTTAATCCTCCCCAGCTGCCTGCTGTTGGCTATGCCAGAGGGGTCCCTTGAGGGGTAGCACCTGTGCCTGGTCCTACCTGATTCTGGGGCTGTCCCGGCCAGAAAGCACCTGTCATCCTCCAGGTTTGAACTTGGAGCTCCTGGGAGAATTGAACCTGTGTGTTCTTGTGCCCACCTACTTGGAAAATAACCATTCCTTAGGGATGAGAGGGAAGCAGCCAAGAGGTACGGTGCCCTGTTCCGGACCCACGGAATGACGTCTGAGTGGCAGCTCACGGGGGCTGCTACAAAAGATCCCAGATGGAAGCTAAAATAGCGCTGTGCTGTGATCCTGGCAGGCCCTGACAGCACACTCTCTCCTTCTGCACTTTGTCACATCGGCTGAGCCAGATGGTGTCAGAGTATGCTCTTTTTCCCTGCCAACAATCATGCACTTGAGACCAGGATATCAGTCCGATTTCACACACCCTGCATGACAGAACTTCTTACTCCCATTTCACAGCTACAGAAAATGAGCCAGGAAGGGTGGTTAACTTGCACAGGCCCATTTGAGGGGAAGCAGCAGAGCTGTGCTGAGACTCGATTTTATCTGATGCCTGAGCCCCTGGCGCTTCTGGACAGGTTTCTCGAGTAAACAACACCAATACAGCACTCTGAATGTATCTGATGAAGATTGGAGCGGGTGAGCTAGGAACAAATGCCACCAGACTATGAGAATTAGGAAACACTCTTGCACATGCTAGGGGTGTCAGGAACTACTGGACGTATTGCCACAGCACAGCCTTGAACTCCGTGTCTACAACACACATTGGCATGGGTGGTGTGAATCCCAAATTCCAGGTGGGGTTAGGCGCTGCCCGTACTGCTTCTGTTGCGGGATTTCCTTGTTTCCGGTGGTAATTCGATTATCCTAACATACTATTCTTTTGATACATCACATTATATTGATGCTGGACATCTTTTTTTTTTTTTTTTGAGATGGAGTTTCTCTCTTGTCACCCAGGCTGGAGTGCAATGGCGCCATCTCAGCTCACTGCAACCTCCACCTCCTGGGTTCAAGCAACTTTCCTGCTTCAGCCTCCTGAGTAGCTGGGATTACAGGTGCCAGCCACCATGCCTGGCTGTTTTTTGTTTGTTTTGTATTTTTAGTAGAGATGGGGTTTCACCATGCTGGCCAGGCTGGTCTCGAACTCCTGACCTCAGGTGATCCATCTGCCTTGGCCTCCCAAAGTGCTGGAATTACAGGCATGAGCCACCATGCCCAGCAGATGCTGGACATCTCTTAATAAATTCTAAGCCAGATGTGGTGGCATACGCTTGTATTCTCAGTTACTAGAGAGGATGAGGCGGGAGGATTGCTTCAGCCCAGGAGTTCTAGGTTGTGGTGAGTCACGATCCCCCTCCAGCTCTCTGGCCTGGGTGACAGAGTGAGCCCTCATCTCAAACAAAACAAAATGAAATGAAACAAACAAACAAACAAAACCCACCACCAACAAAACAAAACCAACAAACAAAAAACCCCAGATTCTAAGTAGTAATATGGCTAAATCCAAAGAGAACTTGAATTACTAACCCTTTTTGGGTTCATGCCATCTGTTGACTGGCGTCTACTCAGAAGGGATGCACAGTTCATGTAAAGCCAGTCAATGCGTCCAGTGTTGTATTGTCCTTGACTCAGTGTGGTCTGTGCTTGCAAACAGTACATGTATTAAGGCTTACTTGGTTTTCTATTTTAAGGAGTTAGTGTAAGAATTAACTTTTTTCTCTATTTTTTCCTTCTATAACTTGCCCATCGAATTCTTTCCAGTTGTGTCATTAGAAGCCTGGTGATTACATGCATGACAAGTATTTCTTTGTTTAGTTATCCTCTTTTTTTCTTATTTTTAGTGTTTAGACTTGACAATTCGTATATCTTAAAATATCTTTTCATTTTCTTTGAAACATGTCTTTTGTAATTTCAAAACTGCTGAAATTACACTTCACTCATCCATAACTTTGATCAATTTTCTGCTCTCTTTTTGTTTTACTAAAATTAAATTTACCCTTTTTTACACTTTCATTTACTTTTGAGTTGTATAATGTTTTAATTTATCTTTTTTTTTTTTAAAGTCTCCATTCAAATAGCCTAATGTCATTGTTAAATCACTCTTTTTTACCTCCTTGTACATAAAAGGTCATTTTGTTATAAAATAAAAGTAGTAGGGCCTCTTTTTGGACTTCCCATGCCACTGCGTATATTTACATTTCTGTTTTGCACCAATTTTACATTTTTTAAAGCACTGAAATGTCATACTATGTTCTAATATTTTGTAGCATTAGAATTTTTCATAGCTCTTCTTTCTTCTTAGGAAATATGTTTTTAAAAACATGTTTACTTACCAATTATATTTTAGAGACATTTTGACTTAATAATTTATTCAATTGGTATTTTGGTTATATTTCCATTTAAATATAAATAGGAGCTTGGGATGAGAGCATCCTCTCACCATTCCTCTTTCCTCATTCCCTGGAGTCTTCTTGGCTGACTCCAGGGTGCCAGTGGAAGGAGTATACTGCTTGATGTCCTGTATACCTACCTCCCTGCTAGTTTCCTTGTGGCTGTGGCTTTCCATAGAGTACCTGCACTCAGCCATGGCAGAAAAAGCACTACGTCCTAAGTCACTAGTGCAAACATTCTAACTCGATCATCATAATTGTGGATTCAAAAAATGTCCATAAATGTATATATTTAGCTCCATTAAAAATAGTTGTGTTTAGCTGAAAATGCTATATCAATACCCTAACGATTGATGCTTAATTTGTAGTTTTTTTTGCAATTGAAACAATATTAAATTAACTCTTTTATACCTATTTTAGATACTTTCCCAATTGTTTCCTCATGAAAAATCTATCAAATGAGAATCTTCGGGTTGAAGAGCATGCACATCTCACAATTTTAAAACATCTTGCTTACTTGACTTCCTGAAAGGTTATACCAATATGCATCTCCTTTCAGTGTTCATACTTCATTTTGATTATTTGTGTGTCTCCTTTGAGTACTTGAGTGGAGAAATTATTCCTCATTCATCTTTATAATGCCAAAGTCTCTAGCTCGATGTTTGAGAAAGTGCTAAATAAGTGTTCATTGAATGCATTTTGAAAGAAAAGCAATTATTTTTCAATAGAAA
This sequence comes from Macaca nemestrina, assembly GCF_043159975.1. NCBI lineage: Eukaryota > Metazoa > Chordata > Mammalia > Primates > Cercopithecidae > Macaca > Macaca nemestrina. The sequence goes on from NC_092128.1 coordinate 118,505,898, forward strand.
GCCAAAAAACAACGCTACTTCTCACAAAAAAAGAGAGAAAGAAGAAAAATTGGTTTATTTCTTTCTATCAGTATCCAACTAACTAAAAGGTTTGCAAAAAGTTTACTTGGGGAAGGAATTTTGGACTTTGATGGAGAGACGTTTGGAAGCCTGGACTTCTAAGTGTAAAGGATCTAGGCAGATCAACTATAACTATATTGCTATTTGGCACTTGGACTCTCTCTTAGCTTTGACTTGTGCTTTGTTGGAACCCCTTGTTTGAACACTGGACTGTGTTTTCCTGCAGTGCTTAACAATAAGAACTTCAAAATACATCTGGGAAAGTCCCCTCTTTTGAGAGGTTGGCATCTGGAGGCCCCAAATGCCCCAAAGAGACACAATAGAATTTCATGCTTCCTTCAAAGCCCTTTGTTTCCAGAGACAAGGGCAACAGACTAATTATGTGCTTTACTTTAGCTTCCTTGATATTCTAAACTTACGGTGTTTTCCTCTTCTCTCAGACAATGAGATCTTCTGGCTAGCTCCTCCCTTTGAAAGGCTCTCTTTCTTTCTTATTCATTTACAATTTTATTTTTGTACCTAAGCGTTTTATTATTTGTGGTTTTTAGTTGCAACCAAATCACATACCGCATGAGCCACTTGGAGGATTTAAAAACGTATTTAAACTCAGTTTGGAAATTGTTTGTTCAAGACAGATGGAAAATTACATATTTAATCTGTGGGCCTGAGCTTCTGTCCAGGTACCATCACAAATTAGTTCCAAGATATTGCACGAAATAATAACTTTATGACATGCAAGATGTAAAACTGGCACAGTATTACCTATCTCACTGGTTGTTGTGAGGATGAAATAATGAATGAGCAAGTGCTTGCAAATGCTCCATGGTTATGTGGACGAACTACTTAAGGATAGGGCTTGGTCTTCACGTCTGAATTCCCAGGAAAGCCTCATTCAGGAGTTGTGTATGGCTCTGCTTCATTTAGTTTCACAAGGACATTCATTCTATCCTTCTGGACAGAAACTAGGTCATGTTGGTTCACTGCTATTTCCCAAGTCCCTGTAACAGTGCCTGACGTAGTACACAATTCCGAATGAATGAATGAGTGAAAACACTTATTTTTACGGCTTTAGTACACCACAGTTTATTGATCTATTCTCCCATTGATGGGTTTTGCATGACTTCCAATTTTTTTTTTTCTTTCACAAAAACGATGAATGCTGTGTAAACACTTTTGAGCATTGAGCATACCGCTTGGTTCACGTATATAATCCCTTCTTAACAACTGTGTATTTGGTTAAATCATATGGTTTTCTTAAGGTTGAAACCAGTCTAATCTAACAAAATTAATATGGTTCAATTTACTACATGGTTATTAAATTATTGGGTTTAGCTTACTAATATTGTCAAATTGCTGTCCAAAGTTCCTGTTTATCCGTATGGTCACTGACAATGAGTATTGTCAGACTTTTTACATTTTCCCGAATTGGTGGGTGTAAAATGATGATCTCATTGGGGTTTAATTTGCATCTGCTTGAGTACTACTGAAACTGCGGATCATATAAGGTGTTCATATTTTGCTCCTATCTGATCATTTCTTTTGATTGTGTTTGATTCTATCATTTCCTACTCATTGATTTGTAGGCATTTGTAGGTATTACAGACACTCCATTGTCAGTTATATATGTTGAAATGGATCCTTCTAAGTCTATGGTTGGTCTGTCCACTCTTCAGATGGCTTTACTGAAGAACAGAGATTTTAAATTTGTAAATAGCTTGTTTCTTTTGTTTATGATTTTTGTGTCTTATTTAAGCATAAACAAAACATAAAGAAAACTGTATGTTTTCTTCTGAACATTTTTCTAAAGTTTCTTTTACTTTTGGCTGGGTGCGGTGGCTTACATCTGTAATCCCAGCACTTTCGGAGGCTGAGGAGGGCAGATCACTTGAGGTTAGGAGTTCAAGACCAGCCTGGCCAACATGGTGAAGCCCCATCTCTACTAAAACTACAAAACTTTGCCGGACATGGTGGCATATGCCTGTAATCCCAACTGCTTGAGAGACTGAGACAGAATAATTACTTGAACCTGGGAGGTGGAGGTTGCAGTGAGCTGAGATCGTGCCACTGCATGGCAGCCTGGTTGGCAGAGCAAGATTATCTAAAAAAAAATAAAAAGAAAGTTTCTTTTATTTTTTATTGAGACAGGGTCTCACTTTGTCATCCAGGCGGGGTGCATCGGTGAGAACACAGCTCACTGTAGCCTCAACTCCTTGAGCTCAAGCAATCCTCCTGCCTCAGCCCCTCAAGTAGCTGGGACTATAAGGGCACACCATCATGCCTGAATAATTTTTGTATTTTTTGTAGAGATGGGGTTTCTCCATGTTGCCTAGGTTGGAAGTTTTTTTTTTTTTTTCCACATTTAGAGTTTTGTATGTGATGATGACAAAGACCTAATCTATCCCTGCCCCCTCCATCTCTACTTTCAGAATAACCAGTTTTATAGCACAATTTGTTGCAGAAGAAATTATTCTCCTTTTGATTTGTCAACCACCATTCTCGTATGTCAAGTTTCCAAATAGGCACAGCTCTATTCCTAGGCTGTTTCATAGGTTACTTTGCTTATTAAGAAACTAATAGCATGGTGTTTTAATTACTATTATTTTACATAGCTTTGTTATGTGAAAAGACAAGTTCTTTCAACCTGTTGATGAAAATTATCTTGGGTATTTTTGATCATTGTTCTCCCAAATACATTCTAGAATCAGCTCATTAAGTATGATAACAGCAGCAAAATCAAAACAAGTAAAACAAACAAAAACCTTTTAGGAATTCCATTAGAATTGCATCGAGCCTATAGATCAATCTGGGTAGGATTAACATTTTTATGATATGGAGTTTGTTTTGTTTTTGACATGGACTTTCACTCTTGTTGCCCAGGCTGCAGCAGAATGGCGCAATCTTGGCTCACTGCAACCTCCGCCTCCTGGGTTCAAGCAATTCTATTGCCTCAGCCTCCTGAGTAGCCGGGATTACAGGCATGCACTACCACGCCCGACTAATTTTGTATTTTTAGTAGAGATGGGGTTTCTCCATGTTGGTCAGGCTGGTCTTGAACTCCCAACCTCACGTGATCTGCCCGCCTCGGCCTCCCAAAGTGCTGGGATTACAGGTGTGAGGCTCCGTGCCCATCTGGTATGGAGTTTTTTTTAATGCAGTAATGATATTCATCTGTTCATATATTTAGCTTCTCTTTGCTGTCTTTCAATAAAGTTTTATAATTTTCTTCATGAAATAATTGCACATACTTTAGTTAAAATTTTCCCCCAGATACTTTATCTTTTGTTAATAATACAAATCATATGTTATTTTAAAACACCTTTTTTGATTAATACTTGCTATTGTAGAGAGTTATTGTGAGGTAGGTATTGGATTCTCCTCCTGTGAAAGTAAATTCAGAATTTTCTTCCTGTAATATAATATTGTAATATGGTGCAATTGTTGTGCTATATATTTTGAGGCTAAATTATTAAGTATACACATGCATTACATTATTATAGTTTTCTGGTATCAATCTTTTTGTTATGTATTAATCCTCTCAATCATTGATTGATATCCTTATATATTGACAAGGATAACAACATTCTGTGTCTTAAAATCTTTGTGTGATATTAACATAACTAATTTGTTTAATATTTGTCTACCATATCTTTTTCGTCTCTTTAATTTTAACGATTCTATGTCCTTATATTTTAATTGTATCCATTCTAAATAACATATAGCATTTTTTGAAATCAAATATATCAATCCCTCTCTATATATATCACAAACATATATACATATGTATTTGCAAAATTTGTTGTTTAAAGGCCATTTTGTTGGTTGTCATTTTTCTTAATCCTACTTTTTTCTCTTAGAACTTTGTAAATATTGATGCATTCGCATCTAACGTGGAATGTTTTGAGGATATGTTTAAGGCCAGACTGAATTTTTTCTCTTATTGTTAGTGAGTTGCCTTTTTTTTTTTTTTGTCTGTCTAGACACCTGTAGTAGTCTTTGTTTTTGAAGTTCAATAGCTTGAAGTTTAATGGCCATAGTTTAACTATGAGTTGTTTTATTTTTCTGAAATACAGTATACGCTTTCATTCTGCAGATGAAATCTCTATTTCAGGGAAATTCTGCTATCTTATATCTTTGAGGAATAACTTCAAAAAATATTTTATTCCATTTGTTGGATTGTTTACTTTGGGGATGCCAATTTTCCTTATGTTGTATAGTCTTTGTTTTTCAAATATATTAGCTTTTGTGTCTTAATATTTTTGCCTTTAAAAGGTTTTAAAAAATCATTGTTGTTATTGTAAGCTGTTTCTTATTCCAAAAATTGAAATTTAACTAGTATGTATTTTCTTTTTATGGTTTGTAAATCATTTAACATTCCACAGTGATGATTTTTTTTGTTTTTTGTTTTTCCTTAGATCCACAATCTCTTTTTTCACTTATTTGTTTATATCTTTTTTTTTGAGCCCTTGTATTCTGAATATTTGTCCTTATTAAAGTGTTCTTCTTAATGAGGCACTTGTAAAGAAATTCTTCATTTTATTTGAGTTGTTTCTTATCCAGGCATGCTTTATAACTTTATTTGGTTTGCTTTATCTGTTTTTGTTGGTTTCTTTCCTTCCTAATGTTTAGATAGGAGCTGTGCACTTTGTTTTATTGCCACCCATGGTTGGGGAGTTCAGCCCAGGTATTATATTTGTTCTTGACTCTCTTTTCAATAAATCAGGGATGAGTTTTATTTCTCCCTCAATATCTAGTGTGATCCCTGAGCATATCCTGTATGCTCTAATCATCTATAGAAGGAGAAGGAAATGGTCAGGAGGGCCAGGGAGAAGAGTGAGGGAAATCAGCTGAGATGCAATACAACCTTTATTAGACCAGTTGGGCTCTGTGCTCTCCTTTGAAAAATTGTTCAACATTTTATGCCATGTTCAGTTCATCTAGTTGCGGAAATTGTTCTCCAGCTTTGGATTCTTCTCACATTTTGTATGTAGTCCTGGAGGCTTCCCCAAGAGTCAGCCTCATTGTTCACTTTCCTTGTTTATTTGATCATTCTCGGTAGCAGTTTTTCCAACTCCTCTATCAGAAGCAGGAGATAAGGAGACTCCTTTGGGGTGCTCATCTCCATGGATGGGTACTGGGGATAGTTAACAGGATTGTGAGGGGACTTTGTTATAGCTTTAGAGATTGTCACCTGAGTCCGGGTTGAGGCATGGTAAGCTTTTCTTTCTTTTTCTTTTCTTTTTCTTTTTTTGAGATGGAGTCTGGCTCTGTTGCCCAGGCTGGAGTGCAGTGGCCAGATCTCAGCTCACTGCAAGCTCCGCCTCCCGGGTTTACGCCATTCTCCTGCCTCAGCCTCCCGAGTAGCTGGGACTACAGGCGCCCGCCACCTCGCCCGGCTAGTTTTTTTGTATTTTTTTAGTAGAGACGGGGTTTCACCGTGTTCGCCAGGATGGTCTCGATCTCCTGACCTCGTGATCCGCCCGTCTCGGCCTCCCAAATGGTAAGCTTTTCTAATCTGCTCTAGAAACATTTTTTCTTTCTTTCTTTCTTTTCTTTTTTTTTTCGGTTCTGGTAGTTTTTTTGTATTAGGCAAATACAAGTTTATTCCTGCCTCCTCTAATTTATTTTCTTTTCTCTCCCCCACCCCACCCATTTTGTCTGAAAGAAGAAAAAGTCTGTGAGGAAGTTTCAATGTATCATTCTATGCAGAAGTCCTTTTTGTGTACATGTTCATCTGTATGTATTGCTAATGTCTTCCCAAATGCCACTGTGGCTCAGCTGTGTTGACGGAACGATGGAAAGGTTTATGTTCATGCTCGGGCCACAGGGTGAGAGGAATGGGAGTGGAACAGGGATCTGGGCATCCACGAAATTCGTGGTGAGAAGTGCCTTGCGGATGGGAAGCGCCGGGGTACAGGACTGAGCACTTCCACACTCTGCTGGTCGGAGCTTCCCTCCTGGAAGAGTAGGAGGGCTTTGTGGTGGTTTGGTAGTGGGGGGGCATCGTTTTGTTAACGGCTAATAGGTTTACCAGACGGTTATTTTTCTTGAGAGGAGAGCCTGTGGCAGCATCTGCATCAGTGCCATTTGGATAGCAGAAGTGCCAGTTTCTGCTTCTGCTTGGGTCACTTCCTGGTGTTAAGAAGTCAGCACTGGACGATCTGAGATGTGGGAGATACGATGAAACCCTAGCATTAATCAGACAGCATTCCTATTTAACAGGGATAAGATTCAAAATGTTAAGCAAGATTCAAGGATAATAATGACACATAAGAAGAAAAACGTCACATAAAAATGTGATGAGAAAGGGAAGGCTGCCTTTGCACCCCGGAGAGAAATAGTCTTATGAAAGGGTGATTCACTCACGCACAATGGAAAATGACGCAGCAGAACTGGTGTCTGGCTGCTTTTCTCTTGAATGGAGCAACTTCAGCCTCAGAACAATGAAAGATATTTTTTCACTTGTGCTTTTCAGAAGGGCCAGTGACCAGCTTGTAAACAAAACACTCTGAGATACTGTTTTTTAGGTTTAATTGGAATTCCGTTATTATTTCAAGATCCTTAGAGATCTCAACGATAAGATTTTCTTCCAATATTATTTTCATTTGAAACTAGAGACTGTTGATTTTTAAGACTGTACTGATAAATGTTTGTGATTTTAGAGTTGCTACTGACTATTTTAATTTGGCTTTGGCAGGGTCCTTTAAATGATGTTGTCTTGGTGTGAAGGGAACAATATCCGGATACTATAAATAATAGATCGATAAATTAATGGCATGAACGATTTAGACAATAAAAAGGCAAATATAAAATTGGAGAAAATATTTGTAATACTATAAGCCACGAAAAGGCTGAATTCTCTAACTAAAAAATTAAATAGAAAATGATGCTTTTTAAGTCAGTAAAAATAAAGAACAACTTAATAGAAAAATAGGAAACTGGAAGAACAAAGAATTAATAGGCAAGGAATTATTATATGCTTAAATTATGAAAAATGCTTGATCTAAGTAATTAAAGTTATCATTATGTTTTTGCATATCAGCTTGACAAAAAATTAAGTTTGTTAATCCTAGGTGTTATTGAAAGTGTAATCAGAGTAAATGATAATTGGTTTAGTTTTTAATGAGGGCATTTTGGTTATATCCATCCAAATTAAAAATCCACATTAAAAATCATATACACTTTAGTGCAGTAATCCCATTTAGCAATGGTACCTCATGGATATACTTACAAAAGTCAGCCAAATATGTAAAATAAAACCTCATGAAGTTAAAAGTTGGGATTCACTGAATTGCATCTGCTTGATTTCATAATGTGCATTGGTTTTAGTATGTTGTTGTTCTGCTATCTGTAATCAACTATAATAGAGTAATATATTTGGTGGTTTTGGACCAAAATGCATGCTACACATGTGTCTGACTTTGATGGCCTTTACCTTTTCAAGAAAACTGTTGCAAACTTGAGCAAAATTTTCCTAGTTGTAATATTTTAATAGTGTCATGTAATGTAAAACATTTAGAAATACTCCTAAGAGAGTTTTCGATGTCAAGCGGAAATGCTTCTCTTCTAAGTAAATACCACCCTAATTGATTAAAAAAAAACAAAGAAACAAAAAAAAAATCCTCATGATATCACTGGCCCCAAAGAGAAAAACATACAGATTTTCATGATGAAGTGATTGGTTAAAGAAATAAAATCCTACAGTGGAATATTATGTAGTCTTTAAAAGTAACAAGGTAGAACTATAAGTGCTGTTATGGAAAATTGGTTCTAACACATAATACATATACATGTATTTTGTAAATAGATAGTTTATCCTATAGGAGAATGGTTGTAATTTTTGTGTTCTTTTAAAATTTCTCAACCATACATATGTTTGTTTACATATTTATAATGTCAAAGGTTATATGAGTCTTGGGTCTATAAACCATTTTCTATTTTCTTTATAACTGCTTGTCTTAAAAATAGCTATCATATGTTATTAAAAATGAAAAAGAACAAAAAACCCAAGAAAATTATGTGTTTATTCTTCTTAATGCTATCAAGTTATCATTTAATATGAGGTATATTTTTTATTTTGCTTATGTATATTCAGTCAGAATTAATGATAGAATCTTCCCCCACCACCTCCCTACCCCAATACTCTTGTAACTTATTAATTTGTTACAGAGAATGACCAAAATGACTTAAATAAATAGTTATCTCCTGAGTGTCCTTGACCTTTCTTTATAGTTTAATTGTGGTCCCTTGAACCAGAGGGCAATCTGCAGACATTTTCTTTGTTAGCAGAATGTGTGAAACTGGGTTTCAGGACTGTGTCAGAGAACTTTTTAATCATGATGCACTTTTTGGCACAAGAAATACCTCCTCATGGATTATTTCAAAGATGGTGATTTATTTTTAATTTTTAATTTTTTTTTGAGATGGAGTCTCACTCTGTTGCCAGACTGGCATGCAGGGTGTTGCGATCTTGACTCACTGCAACCTTCACCTCCTGGGTTCAAGCAATTCTCCTGTATCAGCTTCCCGAGTAGCTGGAATTACAGGTGTGTGCCACCACTCCTGGCTAATTTTTTTTTTTTTTTTTTTGTATTTTTGGTAGAGATGGGATTTCACCGTGTTGGCCAGGCTGGTCTTGAACTCCTGACCTCAAGTGGCCCATCTGCCTCAGCCTCCCAAAGTGTTGGGATTACTGGTGTGAGTCACCATGCTCGGCCAAAGAGGGCGATTTCTTTTCTTCTTTAATTACACCAGGGATGGAAAAACTCTTTTCCACCTGTGTTTTGTCTTGATGGCTTTAGGCCACTCATCTGGTCACATTTAGATCTGCCTACAGGGAAGGATTACTGTAATGGGATATGACCATAGCAGTTCAAAGAATAAAGAAACCAAAGTGACCAGAAGTTCATGTTAGTTTAAAACATTATAACTGGGAATCTGAAACAGTAAGACATCCTCTTCGGTGTTTGATGGAGCATTCTTAACTTGTAGATTTTCAGGTTTTTGTTTGTGCATTTGTTCAATAGCTTGCCTATTTTTTGTCTGGCTATAAACTTTTGTATTTGTAAAATGATGTCATCTGAATTCAGTACAAGATTATCCACCATAAAACAAGTAAAGAACGATGACAGTAAAATTAATTTTATGATAATTGAGGCTTTTCTGTTAATTTTTTGAGCTATACCTTATTGTTGGTGATTTTTCCCTCAAATGATTAAATTCTATGTGTCAATGGCAGTTCATTTTCTTTTAACTTTGAAAATTTAAGGTTGTACAAATTATTGCAATCATTTCAAGTAGCTCTTTTGTAGTCTGTGTCAAGAGATTTTACTCCAGTAATCTTAGTTTTAGGAGTTTATTCTAATTTTAAGACAATAATTCAAATGAAAGATTATTTATACACAAAATGTTCCTTAATAGAAGAATGTGTGAATTATGGCGTATTCATTAGGTAAGAATTTTATGCAACAAGTAAACTGATAGTTATAAACCTCATGAGGCAATATTGAAAAATATGCATAAAAAGAAGGAAAATGAGAAGTGGATGCTACCACCAAAGCCAGCAAAATTACTATTTGGGTAAAAAAGTCAGAAACGTTAAAGAAATTAGAAAAATAAAAATAGTTGCTATGTTGAAGTATGGGAAATATGGGTGAAGTTATTTATTTCTTTAATTTCTCTAATGTCATAAGTTCTGCAATAAATAAAAATGTACAGAAAAAGGAAAGAAGCAAAGCTGGGTCTGATGGGAGAAGAACAAGGAGATGACACAGTCACAGATCTGGGTGCAATGATAAATAAACTAGGCCTTTTCTGTGGGATCCTGTCCCAAATGACTGTTCTGAGACACAAAGCAGGGATTACAATGACCTCCTTCAATAGACGAAAATATTGTAATATTTTACAATTTATTCAAGTGGTATTGTTTTTTAAAAAATTTTTCTAGGTCCTTTTCCTTGCTGAATTCTTCTGGCCTTGTATCCTGTTTATAATTCTGACAGTACTTCGTTTTCAAGAACCTCCCAGATACAGAGACATTTGTAAGTTTTACTTTTTATATACTTTTTGAATTAATCTTTGGAGAAAAAAACTCATAGCACTCTTTCTCGTTTTTTATAAACTCTGAATGATGAGTAAAACGAATAGATAGGGTTTCATTATGACAATAACAACATATTTGGAGTATATGTCAATAAGCCACAATTTAGGCTTTGTCTTTTAAGAGTGATATTTACACAGGTTCACTCAATCTAGCACACAGATTTATTCTTCCAATTAAAACTGACACAGTTTGGGAATAGGTAAATAGCCATTATAAATATAGAAAGAGTAGAAGAAGTATAAGTGGGAGATGCGGTTCACTGTTTATCAGCATGATACTGATAGTAATGTTGATGGTGATGATGATGGTGGTGAGAAAATAATGATGCTGATGATATGATGATGATGGTGAAGATAGTGATGATGGAGATGATGGTGATGATAGTTATAATGGTGATGAAGATAATGATAGTGGTGATGGTGATGATAGAGATGATAGTAATGAAGGTGATGATGATGATGAAGATGATGATAGTGATGATGATGTAGATGATAGTAATGATGGTGATGATGATGGAGATATGATGATGGAAAGGATGATAGTGATGATGGTGATAATACTAGAGATAATAGTAATGATGATTAAGGTGATAGTGATGATGGTGATGACAATAGTGGTGATCTTGATGGTAATAAAGATGATAGTAATAATAATGGAGATGATCAGGAAAATAGTGATGATGGTGATGATGATGAAGATGATGATAGTGATGAGACTGATTATGATGGAGATAATAGTAATGATGGTGATTATGATGGAGATGACAGTGATGATGGTGATGATAATGGAGATGATAGTGATGATGGTGATGATAATGGAGATGATAGCAATGATGGTGGTGATGATGATAATGGAGATGATGGTGGAGGTAATGATGATTGTGATGATGATTACAATGGAGATGATAATAGTGATGATGGTGTTGTTGGTGATGATAGTGATGATGGTGTTGTTGGTGATGATAGTGAAGGTAATGATGGAAATGATGATGATGGTGATGATAGTGATTACTATGATGATATTAACAGTTGTGATGGTGATGCTCTGATACACTATTACTGGTAACTTCCTGTGCCTCGGGAAAGTGGTCAGATGAACCATTTTGTTTATCTGCGTTGAAACCTTAACAAAATCACTCCTTGAGAAATAATGGCCTGCTTTGTCTCTATCAGGCTATACCACTTGTATGTATAATGTGGTTGACACTGTAATCATTACATCAGTGAGGGATTATTAAGTGTGGGATTTACCAAAATAGTGTGTCAGTTATATTTAGGTTTTACACATATTAGGACCATTCCTATCAGTTTGTCTTTGTTGTTTGGGGATTCTCCTGTGTGTTGCAGAATGGAAAAATGTAAAACCATGTGAGTAAAATAGCATTTAGGAAAAGATAAAAGCTTTTCAGGGTTTCTACTTTATTATTTATTTATTCAATAAATATGTATTGAGCGCCTTTTGTGTTTCAGGCCTTGCTGAGAATAGAATGGTGGACAAGGCATTTTCCCTCCCTTTACAGAGCTCATTGTAGGGCCAGACTATTACAATGCAGTCGGAAAATTGCCATGATGGGATTTTACACAGGGAGCCGTGTGAGCACACAGGAGGGATGGCCAATCCATTCTAAGGAAAGGCATCTGAGGCAATGTGCAACTTTGTCAGAACAAGGGAGTGCAGAGGAGAAATTGTTTAGGCAGGGCAGACAGCATGGACAAAAGCCTAAAGTGCAACCAAAAAAGGCAGAGATATGGCTGGAGAAGTAAGCAGGGTCAAATAAAGGGCTTTGTATGATGTTGAGGATGGTGAACTCTCAAAGAACATGAAGGAGCCATTGGAAGGTTTCAGGCAAGGTCATAATAAAATGAGCATTTAGGGGTCACATTCTGGATACTGGAAAAGGTTGAATTAGGGGTGGGTGGAAAGCAACACTACAGAAGGCAAGATCAACTTGTGGAGCTCTGGAGTAACTAGGCAAGAGATGGTTGTGCCCTGAAGCAGGGGGAAGAGGCCAGATTTAATGGACATGAAGGAGGTAAGATGGGCAGAAACAACTGTCTGGATGCATGAGGACAGGGAGGTCTTTGACTGGAACAGTTGAGTGGAGAGTGCACTCCCACCAAACTGACAGGGCACAGGATGTGTAGGGGATTTGGGGAGCTGTGCTCAGCATGACCATCTTGAGTCTGAGGGACTCTTGAGATTGTCAGGGTGAGCCACCTAATCAATCAGATTATGAATTTGGAATCACATAGATGAGGACACCTAAGAAGGAGAAACTTCCAGAATATAGGCCTCAGGAAGAGCGCATTCAAGGGATAAACAGAGGAGACAATAAGCAGCAACCAGAGTGCTGGAAGGCAAACAGAGATTTGGAGTCTGCCTGGGAAGCATTGAAAGAAGGAGGCATGGCAGAGTGACAGGTGCTGTTGCTGTGTGCTGCAGGAGTAGATAAAGGCTGACAAGTTCTCCAGGGCAGTTCACTGGAGGGATAGGATGAGGAGGGCCAGGCTGCAACAGCCTGAAGAGCAAAGTGGGTGAGAAAAGGAAAGGTAAGTGATTAAAAAAAAAAAAAAAAAAAAACAAACAAACCAGGAGTACTATGCAGGAGAAATGGGCAAAACAGGGCAAAAAATGCTTGCATGCAACCAGAGGATAGCATGGTATCAAGACTGATAAGAAGCCTCAAAATGATAGTGGCTAATGCAAAATTGTGAATGATTTAGTTGTAAATGATAGAGAGCACTAAGTCTGCCATCCAGTGTGGTACTAGCTCAGTCCTGCCCTATGGAAAGAGCAGCTTATGATGTTCCTTATCCTCAAAGTTTCCATCCATCCCTTAAACATTTATCAAGCTCTTGCTTTGTATCAGGAGTGCAGTCCAACAAAGATGTGGCCCAAAGAAACACTGGAAATATTTCCCAGAGGTATGCAGATGAGCTTTCCTACAGAAGGGAAGGCTTTGTCAGAGTCTCAAAGGGGCTCAGGAGTCAAAAGTGATCAAGGACTGCAAGTTGAAGCTCCATCAAGCCCCCCATCAGCTCTGTGGGGATGAGCATGGCGTGCAACCTTTGTGAACCTCTTCTCTATAAAGACAGCAAATTTCTCCTGGCTCCCAGGGCTGCTGTGAGGGCTTGGAGAGAAAGCCGGTCAGGAGCATGCACTCAGCACCAGGCCTGGCATGGAGATGATTTAAAAAATGCCCATCCCCCTCCCTCATGCTTCCCACTGTTTTGGGGTGACCTGATGTTACCATGCCAGGTCTTTAATCTTGGAGAGAAAATGTGTCCAGGGCTGAAGTCTTCAGTTTCTGACCCATTGAGCACTCTCTGTGGGGCCATCATTCCTGATGTGTTCCTGGAGAGAGAGATGGGACACAGAAGCCATGCCAAGGAAATGCACTCTCTGGGCACTGTTGCTGACCCCTGAAGTCACCACTGTGTGGAAGATGTTCTGTGTCTGTCCTGTTACAGGAAGAGCTGGCCCCATTCTTATGCTGTGACTGAGAAGGACCTTAGGAAAGGTGATGTGGGTTTTACAATTTTAGAATGAAGCCAAAGACTGCATATATGAGTATTTTCACTAAGAATAAATAATCTTCCAAAGTTAAGATTATTTGCATAGTAAAATGAAATTTCCTGTTAAGTACCTTGAGAGATTAAAGCTTGAGAAGTTTTATGTATATGTCTGTCCCAGTAAAATTCTGTTTGTGCTGTTGAAGTTAGGCTTGTGATCACCTATGGTGTGGGCAGGCTGCACATGCAGGTGGACAGGCACAAGCCCAGGGCGCTCCTGCTTCCTCGAGCTACATATGAATGTGAAAACAGCTGCCAGGGCAGCGCTGCCTTTGTGTTCTCACTTTCAGGGACTGGAAAAGAGAAAAACAAGAAGCGGTCAGGGACCCTGGGGAGACCTAGGAAAGTGCTCCAGGTTTCAGACTGGCCCTGGCAATCCCGGGGTGCTGGACAGGCATCTCCGTTCCAGGCCTGCTCCTGGAGGTAGTGAGGTGCAGTAGAATGAATATTTGACCTGGAGTCATTCTTGGGTTTGTGTATGATTTGGGGAAAGACACACTTGTGATTCTCAGCATCCTCATTGTAAAACATGTTTTTAATTGTATTCCATGAGATGTCCAAGACGTTCACACCTGTTTACTTGTATTACAAGGTGGCCCAAAGATACAAAGCCAAATGTTTAGTCTTGGAGATACACTGCATCCCAAACTAGCATCCTCAAATTCTCTGATCCACTGAACACCTCACTGTGGTGACTTCCATTCCTGATGTGTTCCTCAGAAAAACAGGACACAGAAATTATGCTAGGGAAATACACCTTTTATTGCTAGCTGGGATATAACTCCAAATCCTTTTATGGTATATTATTCTAGAGCACTGAGCCATGTGTCTGCTAATAACTCCATTTGTTCCCTTAGCTAAAAACCTATTCATGTATTTTTCAATTCATTCATTTAGTGAGTGTCTTCTATGTGACAGGCATTGTGCTGAATGCTGGGCATAGGGAGTCTCTAAGTCCTGGATTGTCTCCCTGACCAAATTAGATGTGAGCAGTAAGGCTGTCAGCAGGGTTTCATGAGCTACATCGTATTAGATTATGATGGTTATTGTAGCTTTCTTTTTCTTTTTTTCTTTCTTTCTTTTTTTTTTTTTTGAGACGGAATTTTGCTCTTATCGCCCATGCTGGGGTGCAATGGCACGATCTCGGCTTACCGCAACCTGTGCCTCCTGGGTTCAAGTGGTTCTCCTGCCTCAGCCTCCTGAGTAGCTGGGATTAGAGGCACCTGCCACCACACCCAGATAATTTTTGTATTTTTTTTTTAGTAGAGATGGGATTTCAACACACTGGCCAGGCTGGTCTCAAACCCCTGACCTCAGGTGATCTGCCCACCTCGGCCTCCCAAAGTGCTGGGATTACAGGTGTGAGCCACCATACCCGGCTGGTAATCGCAAGTTTCAAGTTGTTGCAGCCATCAGCATCCTCACTACTCCCACTCTCCTGGTGGTGTGAAGGAAGGATATGGTTGGGGATGTGTAAACAGCGTGTTATCCACAGAGGTGACTATTTTCTAGTGACGTCTGTCCTGAAAAGTCCTATTCCGTGTAGAAAGACTTTTTTTTTTTTTTGTATTACACAATATTTAACAACTATATTTAAGCATTCAGAATTCAACTGGCATTAAGCTTGAAGTTTTTGCTAAAACTAAAAACTCCTACATTTTTATATGAGATGGGAAGAAGCATCCTTTTTATTCTTCCTGCTCACAGCTTGTTCATAGAGAGCCGTGTCTGGAAGCTTGGCTGTGCATCAGAGGTATTTCCACTCGGTGAATGGGGAATCTCGTGAATCCTGTAGCTATGGCTGCTCAGAGCCATTCTGCCTTGAAACATGCGTATTGACCCTGGAAGAAAGGTGTTAGATATAAAGATGTTTCATTTTGTTTGATTTTTTTTTGTCTGAGTCCTTAGATCTCCTTTAAATTAACAGCAAGGTTAATAATATAATAATATATTATATTACAATTTCAACTCAACAGGAATTCCATGTCTGGTAGCAGGTATATGGACTTATTTCTTCTTTGCATCTATTTCTAGGTTATTTGCAGCCCCGAGATCTGCCCAGCCGTGGTGTTATCCCCTTTGTTCAAAGCCTTCTTTGTAACACTGGATCAAGGTGCAGGAACTTCAGCTATGAAGGGTCGATGGAGCATCATTTTCGGTAAGAGAAGCACAAAGATCTTTTTCAAAAATCTCAGAAAGCTGACACGTAGGACAGGCTTCTGCTTTTTGTAAAGCCTCAATAATTTGGGATAGGTCAGAGATCATGAGAAGTATAGAAATTAAAGTTTTATTAAATTCAGAGTCACATAATTCTGGCTCCAACTAACGGTTAGCTTCCAGCAGGAGATCTTTCCACTGCCACCTGCAGGACTCACAGGGTAATAACTGATTAGCAAATGCTATTTGCATGTGATAATTTGTTTTCTGTAGGTTAAAATTATGACTTCAAAATTACTTGTCTAGCCAACTTTTCATTTTAGTGCCACATGCCCCTAGAACAATTATTTTTTGAGCTACCTACTGGGTTTTTTCTACTGTGCTATTAGTTGACCAGAATCCTGTCCCTAGCTGACAGCAAATAAAAACTGGGCAGTACTGCTTTATTTGTCATAAACCACCTAAATGGACTACAGGACAGGTAAGTTGCTTTCTCTGAGTCTCTGAATGCTAAGCTATGCAACTGACACTGTAGTTGGCCTTAAAACTCAAGAAGAGAAGGAGAAGAAGAGACGAAGTGAGGGAGTTTCACTTGGGGGATCCTGAATTCCCTGGAAACTTATCCCAGGTGAAGTTAGGAAGGGAAGCAAGTGACTAGTTGATTATGAGAGTTTGCATTAACAGGTATGAATGATCTGAGTTTTATTTAATCTGTATTTACTAATATTAAATAATCTAAGATGTTTAAATGTAAAGCAAATGTTGACATATATGATCTTTATCCTCCACCTTTAAAGTTACAAGAGGAAAATTAAAAGTTTCCAGATAATTTTCGGCACATCAGGTACAATATTTATAAATGGTGTTGTTTTAGTTCATTTGGGCTGCTATAATGAATACCATAAACTGTGTGGCTTATAAGAAATAAATATTTATTTCTCATAGTTTTGGAGGCTGGGAAGTCCAAGATCAAGGTGCCAGCTGATCTGGTATCTGGTGAGAACCCTTTCCATAATAAATGACACCTTCCAGCCGTGTTCTCACATAATGGAAGGGATGAGGCAGCTCTCCAGGGTCTCTTTAATAAGGGCACTAACCCTATTCATGAAGGCTCTGTCCTCATGATCTAATCACCTCCCCTATATCATCTTAGGGGTTACGTTTCAACATAAAAAGTTGGGCATGGGAGATGCCAACTTTCAGACCATAGTAGGTGCTTACTTTTTCTGAGACAAATCATATAGAAATATGATATAAAGAGGCTAATTTGAAAATACTGCAAAGTCATAACCCTGAAAAGTTCAATGGCCTTTTCTTGAATGTGTGGAGAAGGGAAATATACAAAACTGTTTTTCTTGGAAGCATTAAAAGAGCTTGAGACTTAGCAGAGTCTTTATTTCAAGTCTTCTTACCTCTCTTCCTTACTTGGAATGGGAAGTTTAAATGATGTTGAAGTGGAAAGGATACGATTTTGAGGCTAAACAATACTGGCTCTGTTACCTTTGGTTCTGTGAATCTGTGCAAATTAATTAACCTCTCTGAATCTGTTCACTCACTTTAAGTTTTGTGAATGTTAAAAACAAATACAGAAAACATCTAGCACAATGCACGGCACAGAGGCATTCAACCAATGGGAGTTAATAATAACAAATTCTTATTACTGTGGCTGTAACTATTATAAAAATACTACTTGAAGCCCAGGCGTGGTGGCTCACACCTGTAATCCCAGCACTTTGGG
Organism: Macaca nemestrina; assembly: GCF_043159975.1. Classification (NCBI taxonomy): domain Eukaryota; kingdom Metazoa; phylum Chordata; class Mammalia; order Primates; family Cercopithecidae; genus Macaca; species Macaca nemestrina. The sequence continues at coordinate 118,523,524 of NC_092128.1, forward strand.
AGGCTGAGGCGGGCAGATCGCCTGAGACAAGGAGTTCAAGACCAGCCTGGCCAACATAGTGAAACCCTGTCTCTACTAAAAATATGAAAAAATTAGCCAATGTGGTGGCGGGTGCCTGTAATCCCAGCTATTGGGGAGACTGAGGCAGGAGAATTGCTTGAACCCAGGGGGAGGTCGCAGTGAGCCAAGATCGTGTCACTGCACTCTAGCCTGGGTGACAGAGTGAGACTCAGTCTGAAACAAACAAAAAACCCAAAATTACTTGATACCAGGAAGTAATCTACCTTTGTTTTCTTTGTGTTTTTCTACGTCAACATCCTCACTTCAATGTGCAGAAATTCAGGGATTATAAAAGCAACCTGGTGAGATTCTTCACCTAACATTCTGAGAGTGGTAGTCAGGTGAATAGTTCACCAGCATTGCAAAGCCTTTAACTTTGAGAACCAAGAATGAAATTCCCCACTTTGTCTAGTAGCGCCCAAGGAAGAGGTATAAGAAATACAAAATAAAATAGGGAAAGGAAATTTTTAGGAGTAAGGAAAGAGGGGAGAGGGAGAAAGGAGACAAGGAAGAGTGAAGCATGCTGTCAATAGACCTGGCTACTCAACTAAGTAGATTTCATGTGTTTTCATATTGGAGCAACTGTGGATTCAACTGAAGTTCAAACCCATAAATAAAGACTCATTCCTGATTATTTTGTGGTAATTGTCTCGGTTTAAAAACACCTGAAAGCAGCTGGGTGCAGTGGCTCACGCCTGTAGTCGCAGTGCTTTGGGTGGCCAAGGTGGGCGGATCACGAGGTCAGGAGTATGACACCACCCTGGCCAACACAGTGAAACCTCATCTTTACTATAAATACAAAAATTAGCTGGGCGTGGTGGCGGGCGCCTGTAGTCCGAGCTACTCACGAGGCTGAGGCAGGAGAATTGCTTGAACATGGGAGGCAGAGGCTGCAGCAAGCCGAGTTTGCGCCACTGCACTCCAGCCTGGGCAACAGAATGAGAATCTGTCTCCAAAAAACCCCACAAAAACAACAAACAAACAAACAAAAACCAAAGATACAAAAACAAAAACAAAAAAATCTGAAAGCAAGTGTCACAGCTAATTTAGTTCGTAAGTTTCTGTGACCTTTATAATTCCTTAGGTAAGTTCACTTTGGACAGAAATCCCAGGTACCATCTGATGTAGTTTATGATTAGGAAAATCAGCTCCTCATTCCTGCTTTTGTTGGGGGGTTTCCCCTTCATTTTAACAAGAGGATTTCAGAAACATGAAGCACTGCAGGAAACAGAACTGGATATTCTTGCGAGTGTTAGTGGTCACTCCTATTTTGTTTAGTTTAAAATGCTTTGTAATGCTAATATGCCGTCTAAACCTGCCCCTCACTTCCCTTTCACTGTCTGACTACCTTCGGGAGGCTGATCGCCACACCCATGTCGGGGCACGCCCACCCTTGGTCTACAGCACCCGGTGCCTTGCCTTCTCGGCTTTGGTTGGGTGACCTTTCATTTGCAGTTTCTTGAAACGTTTCCAGCCATTTCCTACTGGTCTCATTTGGTGGTCATCAATATTTTTATTTTTTTGTCCATTCTCAAACATGCCCAGATACCCAGAGGATCATGTGACCCTCTCTGCCTCTTTTCCAACAACCGTACTGCCTGGTTCCTAGCCTTACTTGATTATCACCTGCTGCCGCCTCCCCTCAGCTTCTCAGTTTGCTTTTCACTCTCTTGACGCTCTTTTTTTTTTTTTTTTTTTTTTTTTTTTTTTGAGATGGAGTTTTGCTCTTGTTGCCCACGCTGGAGTGCAATGACGCGATCTCGGCTCACCGCAACCTCCGCCTCCTAGACTTTGTTTGTTGTTGAGACAGAGTCTGGCTCTCTGCTGCCCAGCACTGCAACCTCTGCCTCCCGGGTTCAAGCGATTCTCCTGCCTCATCCTCCTGATTAGCTGGGACTACATTGCCCAGACCAATATCCTGGAGTGTTTCCCCAATGTTTTATTCTATTAGTTTCATAGTTTCAGGTCTTAGATTTAAGTCTTTAATCAATTTTGATTTTTTTTTTTTAATGTGGCAAGAGATAGGGGTTTAGTTTCATTCTGCATATGGATATCCACTTTTCTCAGCAGCGTTTATTGAAGAGACTGTTCTTTCCTCATTGAATGTTCTTGGAGCCTTTGTAAAAAATAAGGACTGTAATGTGTGGATTTATTTCTGGGTTCTCTGTTCTGTTCCATTGATCTATGTGTCTGTTTTCATGACAATACCATGCTGACTTGGTTACTAAAGTTTTGTAGTATATTTTGAAGTCAGGTAATGTGATGCCACCAGCTTTGCTCTTTTTGCTCAGGATTGCTTTGGCTATTTTAGGTCTTTGTAGTGGCATATAAATTTTAGGATTTTAAAAAATGGTTTTTTCCCCCCTATTTCTATGAAGAACATCTTTGGTATTTTCATAGCGATTGTATTGAATCTGCGGATTGCTTTGGGGAGGATGGACATTTTAACAATATTGATTCTTCCAATCCATGAACATGGAGCATCTTTCTAATTTTTGTGTGTCCTCTTCAATTTCTTTCATCAGGGTTTTATAGTTTTCATTGCAAGGATTTTTTACTTCTTTGGTTAGGTTTATTCCTAGGTATGTTATTTTATTGGTAGCTATTATAAACGAGATTGCTTTCTTGGTCTCTTTTTCACATTGTTCACTGTTAGTGTATATAAATGCTATTGATTTTTCTTTGTTAATTTTGTATCCTTCAACTTTACTGAATTTGTTTATCGGTTCTAATAGTTTCTTGGTGGAGTCTTTAGGTTTTTCTCAATATGAGATCATGTCATATGCAAACAAGGATAATTTGACTTCTTCCTTTCCAATTTGGATGTCCTTTATTTCTTTCTGTTGCTGGATTGTTCTGACTGGGACTTCCAGTATTATGTTGCATAAAAGTAGTGAAAGTGGGCATTCTTGTTCCAAATCTTAAAGAAAAGATCTTCAGTTTTCCCCGATTCAGTATGATAGTAACAGTGATTTTGTCATATAAGGTGTTTATTGTGCTTGACTGTATTCCTTCTATATCCAGTTTTTTGAGAGTTTGTATCATAAAGGAATGTTGAATTTTATCTAATGCTTTTTCAATGTCTATTGATATGATTGTATAGTCTTTGTCTTTTGTGTTTTGATGTGATGAATCACATTGATTAATATGCATATGTTAAATCACTCTTGTGTCCTTGGGATGGATGAATTCCACTTGGTCATAATAAATGATCTTTTAAATGTAATATTAAATTCGATTTTGTCAGTATTTTGTTGAGAATTTTTGCATCTATGTTCATCAGAAGTATTGGCCCCTAGTTTTCTTTTTTGTTACTTTTTGTGTGGATGTCTAGTTTTGGTATCAGGGTAATACTGGCACTGCAGAACGAGTTTGACAGTATTCCTTCCTCTTCAACCTTTTGGATTAGTTTGAGTAGGATTGGTATTAATTCTTGTTTAAATGGTAAAATTCAGCAGTGAAGCCATTGTTTGGGTCCTGAGCTTTTCTTTGAAGGAAGAATGTTTATTACTGCTCTCTTATTACCTGGTAGTGGTTTATTCAAGTTTTGGATTTCTTTATGGTTCAATCTTGGTATGTTGCAAGTATCTAGGAATTTATTATTTTTTTCTCTGTTTTTCAATTGAAGAGAACACACAAAAAATATAAAGATATTCTATGTCCATGGATTGGAAGAATCAAAATTAATAAAATGTCCATACTCCCGGCATGAACCTGGGAGACAGAGCTTGCAGTGAACCGAGATTGTGCCACTGCACTCCAGCCAGGGTGACAGAGCAAGACTCTGCTCCAATGATTCTTTGTTGCTTTTCTGTTTGAATGATCTGTTCAATGCAAAATATGGGGTGTCAAAGTCTCCAGCTGTTATTATATCGAGATCTGTCTCTCTCTTTAGCTCTGTTAATATTTGCTTTTTATATATGGATGCTCCAGAGTTGGGTGCATTTATATTATTTTATTTATATTATTATATTTATATTACATTTCCCTGTCTGACAGGTCACATATCTCTGTCACTCCAGGATTGGTCACTGATGACTTATTTAGTTTGGTGAGGTCGTGTTTTTCTGGATGTTGTTGATGCTTGTGGATGTTCATTAATGGCTGAGCATTGAAGAGTTAGGCATTTATTCCAATCTTTGTAGTCTGGGCTTGTTTGTACTCATCCTTCTTGAGAGGACTTTCCAAGAATTCAAAGAGGAATAAATGTTGTGACCTAAGCCTGTGGTCACTGCAGCTGTTTCAGCACTAGCTGCTTCATTCCTAAGCCCAAGAATACTGCAACTCTTGGAGGCTCCCAGGTAATCAGCCTTGTTGGACTTAGGGAAGTTAAGAGAGCATTCTCTGGGTTACCAGTTGAAGTCTCTTGCTCTCTTCCTTCTGTTTCCCGTAATCAGAAGGAGTATCTTTCCACACCGGGCTGTTTGGAATTGGGGGAGGGGTGATGCAGGCACTCCCATGGCACCATGTTGGATCACAACTGAAGCTCATGTTCTTCCTGACCAGTACAGTACTGGGGCTTACCTGAGACCCATGGCCACTACTTCCTGGCTGTTGCTGATGTTCATTCAAGGTTCAAGGTCACCTTACTCAGCAGGAAGCCAATCCTGCTGGGACTGAGTCCATCCCATCAGGGCAGCAGATTCTCATCTGGCCTAGATGTGTTTAGAAATGCCATTGGGAAGAAAAGGCCTGGAATCAGGGGCTTCAGAAATCTGCCTATTACTTTATTTTACAGTGGCTGAACTGGTATTCAGCTTGCAAGACAAAGTCCTCTGTAATATTCCTTGTCTCTTCCTCAAGCAGAAGTCTTTCCCCAAGCTCCACTGCCTGGAGTTGGGGAGGGTTGATGTAAGCACTCTTATGGCTACTACAGCTGGTATTGCATCGGCACTGCAATTCCCCTGCCTTCAAAACCAGTAGAATACCAGGGCTTATCTAAGGACTGCAGTTTTTGTGGCCTGACTGCCACTCAAATTTATTTGGGATCCCAAACCACTTTATCAGCCTGTAGTGAGGTCAGCCAGGACTTGGATACCTCTTGCTGGGGCACAGGATTCTCATCTGGCTCAGGGCTGGTCTAAATGCTCCCTCTGTGGGCACCAGTAGAATTCTGCCTTTTTTTGCATTCTATTGTGACAGGGCAGCACTGACTTTCAGTACAAAGATTCACACTCAGTTTGCTCTCCCTCCCTCAAGCACACAGAATCTTTCTCCATGCTGCACTGCCTGGGATTGAGTGAGAAGAAGTAGGCAACACAAGACTGTCCTAACTTCTTCAAGGCCTCTTTCCATCTTAAATGTTATGAACATTAAAAAAATAAATGTGTGGACAATTATTTTAATTTTTCTTGGGTTAATACCTAGGAGTAGAATTCTTGGGATAAATGTTTAGTGTATGTTTAGCTATACAATATATGTCCAGGCTATTTGCCAAAGTGTTGTGCAATTTTATACTCCCAACATCAATACATAAGAATTCCAGTTGTTCCACATTCTTGTTAACGCTTGTTATTATGTTGTTCTCTTTAATTTTAGCCTCTATACTGTTGTATTGTGCTTTCTAATTGTAATTTTAATTTACATTTTCTTCATCAGAAATGATGTTAAGCATCTTTTTATATGTTTATTGGCCATTTCAATATTTTTTTGAGGAAAGTGTTCGAATATTTTATACAATTGATTTTTTATTTTTAGTTTTATTGAATTCTTAGAGTTTTTTTTTACATATGCTGGTCACAAGTCTTTAATCATATGTATGCATATTATACATGTATTGTAAATATTATTTTCTAATTTATGCTCCGTCTTTTGAAGAGCAGGGATTATTTATTTTGATAAAATATAATTATCATTTTTTCTATTTTGATTTGTGCTTTTTGTGTTTTTCTTTAACAAAGAAATATTTGCCTAATATTTTTGAAGATCATTCAGAATTTTTCCTGTATTTTCTTTTAATAATTTTAGCTTTTGTTTACAGGTACAATTTATTTTCAGTTTATTTCTTTCTATGGTGTGAGGTAACTTTTGAGGTTTATCTTTTTAAGTATGTATATACAATTCTAGTAGCATTTGTTGAAAAAACTATTCTATTTCATTAAAATACATTGGGACCTTTGTTTAAAATCAATTGATTTGTTAATAGTATGAAGGACTGTTTTTGGACTCTCAGATCTGTAGGTTTAGTTTCACAACATCACAATATAGCAAGTATTGCAATAAAGTGAGTCACATACATTTTTTAGTTTTTCATTGCATATAAAATTTATGTTTATATTGTAGTCTATTAAGTGTGCAATAGCATTGTCTAAAAAATGTACACACCTTAATTAAAAGAACACTTTATTGCTAAAAAATGCTCCTGATCATCTGAGCCAATCTTTTTCCTGGTGAAGATCTTGTTTTGTTGCTGATGACTGCTGACTGATCAAGGTGGTGGTTGCTGGAGATGGAAGTGGCTGTGGCTATTTCTTTAAGCAAGACAGAAATGAAGTTTACTGCATCATTGACTATTTGTTTCATGAAATATTTCTCTGTAGCATGTGATGCTGTTTTATAGCATTTACTTACAGTGGGACTTCTTTCAAAATGAGAGTCAATCTTCTGAAACTCTGTCACTGACTTACCAACTAATTTTATGTAATATTCTAAATCCTTTGTTATCATTGCAATAATGTCCACAGCATCTTCACCAGAAGTAGATTCCATCTCAAGAAACCACTTTGCTTGCTTATCCATAAGAAGCAACTCCTCATTCATTAGTTTTATTATGAGATTGCAACAATTCTGTCACATTTTAAGGCTCCACTTCTAATAGTAGTTCTTTTGCTATTTCCGTCACATCTGCAGTTACTTCCTCCACTGAAGTCTGGAACCCACTCAAAATCATCCATACATTTGAATCACTATCTATGACTCTATAGCTTTATGAAATGCATTTCTTAAATAATAAGATTTGAAATTTGAAGTTACTTCTTTCTCCACGTGCTGCAGACTGGATGTTTGTTAGCAGGCATGAAAACATTAATCTCCTTGTACGTCTTCATTGGAGCTCTTGGATGACTGGCTGCATGATCAATGAGCAGTAATATTTTGAAAACATTTTTTTTCTGAGCAGTAGGTTTTGACAGTGAGTTTAAGATATTCAGTAAAATATGCTGTAAACAGAGGTGCTGTCATCTAAGCTTTGGTGTTCCATTTATAGAGCACAGACACAGTTGATTTAGCATAATTCTTAAGGGCCCTAGGATTTTTGGAATGGTAAATAAACATTGGCTTCAACTGAAGGTCACCAGCTGTATTAGTCCCTAACAAGAGAGTCAGCCTGTCCATTGAAACTTTGAAGGCAGGCATTGACTTCTCTCTAGTTAATGAAAGTCCTAGATAACATCTTCCAATGCAAGGCTGTTTCATGTGCACTGAAAATTTGTTGTTTAGTGTAGACACTTACACCAATTATTTTAGTTAGATCTTCTGGAAAACTTGCTTCAGCTTCTTTATCAATGCTTACATCTTCACTTTGCACTTTTATGTAAGGGAGATGGTTTATTTCCTGAACCCTCATGAACCAACCTCTGCTAGCTTCAAACTTTTCTTCTGCAGCTTCCTCACCTCTCTCAGGCTTCATAGAACTCGAGAGAATTAGGACCATTCTCTGGATTAGACTTTGGCTTAAGGAAATGTTGTGGCTGATTTCATCTATCCAGACCTCTAAAACTTTTTCCATATCACTTTCTTATCTTTTGTGTTTTCACTGGAGTGGCACTTTTAATTTTCTTTGAGAACCTTTTCTTTGCATTCACAACTTCATTAACTGTTAGTGAATTGCATTTATTAACTGCTTGGTGAAAGAGTCCTAGCTTTCAGCCTATCTCAGCTTTTAACATGCCTTCCTCACCGAACTTAATCATTCCTAATAATTAATAAACACGGGAGGCGGAGGTTGCAGGGAGCTGAGATTGTGCCACTGCACTCCAGCCTGGGCAACAAGAGTGAGACTCTGTCTCTAATAATAATAATAATAATAATAATAATAATTCTACCTTCTGATTTAAAGTGACAGACATGTGGCTCTTCCTTTCACTTGAACAATTAGAGGTCATTGTAGGGTTATTCATTAGCCTAATTTCAATATCATCGTGTCTCAGGGAACAGGAAGGCCCGAGGAGAGAAGAGAGATGAGGGAATGGTCAATCAGTGGAGCAGTCAGAATACACCCAAAATTTATTGATGGAGTTCTCCATCTTATATAGGCATGGTTTGTGGCAACTCCAAGCAATTATGATAGTAATATCAAAGATCACTGATTACAGAACACAATAGTAGATATAATAATAATGAAGATTTAAAGTATTTTGTGAGGATTACCAAAATGTGACACAGAGACACAAAGTGAGCACATGCTCTTGGAAAATTGGCGTTGACAGACTTGCTCAATGCAGGTTTGCCATGAACCTTCAATTTGTGAAAAATACAGTATCTGTGAAGGACAATAAAGCAAAGCATAAAAAAACAAGGTAGGCCTGTACACAATTCAATAATTGTTAGTTTATTCACAGAGCTGGGCAACCATCATCATAGTTAATTTTAGAAAAATTTCACCAACCCAACAAGAAAATCTAAATGTATTATTAGCATACGCTTCTCATTTCCTTCCAATCTCCCCCACGCCTAACCTTGGGCATACAACTAAACTACTTTCTGTCTCCATAGATTTTAGCATTCTGGACATTTCCTACATATAGAATTTGTATAAGTTATAGGCTTTGTTTGGTGACTGACCTCTTTCACTCAGCACAATGTTTTTAAGGTTCATTCATGTTGTAGCATCTAAAATACTTCATTTTAAAACTGATGATCAACTAATATTCCATTGTATAGATATAGGACATTTTCTTTATCTTTTCGTCTGTTGAAGTACATTTGAGTTGTTTCTACTTTTAGGCTATTATGGATAATGCTGGAATATTCACGTGCAAGTTTTAAAAAAATGTATGTTTTTGTTTCTCTTTTGGGTATATGCTAGGTCATATGATAGCTCTATGTCTAACATTTTGAGAAACTGTCAGATTGTTTTCCAACGTGGCTCTGCCATTTTGCTCTCCCATCATCAGTGGTATAAAGGTTCAATTACTCCACATTCTCACCAATATTTATATTTCTGTTCTTTAGATTGTAGCCATCTAGGTGGATATAAGGAGTTATTCCATTGTGATTTTGATTTACATTTCCCTAATGGTTTATGATGTTGACAATCTTTTTATGTGGTTTTTGGCCATTTGTATGTCTTCTTTGGAGAAATGTCTATTCAAATCTTTTGCCCACTTTTAATTGGATTATTTGTCTTTTTATTATAAAGTTGTAAGAATTCTTCATATATTTTACAGACAAGTCCCTTATTAGATATATGACTTCCACATCTTTTCCCCACCATTTTCTGGTTGTTTTTCCACTTTGTGATTGTGTTTTTGAAGTAAAAGTTTTTAATTTTCATGAAGTCCAACTTACCTATTTTTTTCTTTTGTTGTTCGTGCTTTTGGTGTCATATCTAAAAGGCTCAGCCTAATCTACAGTCATATTTACTGCTATATTTTCTTCTAAGAGTTTTACAGTTTAGCTTTTACATTTTAGTCTGTTATCCATTTTGAGTTGACTTTTGTGTATGGTGTGAGGAAGGGATGGATACAACTTCATTCTTTTGCATGTGAATATGCAGTTGTCCTAAAGGGTTACCTTCTATCTATACATTAGTTTTGAGAGAATTAATATTTTAAAAATATTGAATCATTCAATCCATGAGCAAGATATAGGTCTCCATTTATTTTAGCTTTCTTGAATTTCTCTCAGGAATGTTTTTGTAGCCCTCAGTTCTATGTATATTTCATTAAATGTATTCCTAAGTTAATATTTTTTTGGTATTGTTTTAAACATTTTGATTTCTCAAAGAACTAAGAATAGAACTACCACTGTATACAACAATTTCATTACTGGATGTCTATCCAAAGGAATATAAATCATTATATTAAAAAGATATCTGCTCTTGTGTATTTATTGTAGCACTATTCATAAGAGCAAAGTTATGGAATTGACCTAGTACTGTCCTCCAATCCTTCCTCTCTGGCACAGATAAATGGGAGCAGTAATGTGAGTCAGCCATAACAGCCTTCTTAGGAGAATTATTTCTGCCTTTGGATCTACTTAGAAATAATTCTCATTTGGTAAGAATTTGTCCTTCTTGCCTAAGCAAAAATTAACAAAAATTGTGATAGAAAGAATAATCATATTGCTTCACATTCCTTGCTTATTCTTATAGTCCTTATGCTGAAAATGTGCATATCTCAGTATTAGTCTCACCATTGCCGTACCTCTTCATGCTTATTTATGCAGTGCTGGGTGCTGGATGATCCTCACACCACCCTATTAGGTGGGTAATATTTTGATCTTATTTTAAAGATAATCTCCCAAGTGTGACATTGTTTTAAAAACATTTTGACTCCAAGGGAGCTTTCATTGGGTCTAAGTTTTCTCATCTTCAAACTGAGGAAGGGACCTGAATAATGATTTCCAAGGCCCGATTCACTTCTGACAACCTCAAGTGGATCCTTCACAGAATTGCAGGGATATCTCTGGGTGCAGTATCGGTCGTGGCTCTTTGAAGGGGTGATTCTCAGTGTCAGTCTGAGGGCTGAGAAAGTTCAGTCATCTCTGCTCAGTGGCCTTCTTTTGTCCTCCCCACTGCAATCTCTTTTATCCCCCACCTTCACTTTGCAAGTCTTTTCCTAGCCTGGCAGGTCAAGCACTACCTGATAAAAGTCTCAATAAAGACCTGTACTCAGAAAGGAGGAAACTACTGTCCACCCAAATCCTATTATAGCTCTAAGATTTCCCTGCCGCTCTGGAATTCACCTTCTCTGTCTCACACACACACAAATTAACATTTAATCAAGGATTTTCTATGCATTTTTCTGCTATAAACATTTCTTATGTTAATGATAGTTCCTAATCTGGTCTTAAGGACAAATTGAGGTACTTTTGAGATAATAACTAGAAAAAGAACGTAAAACCTGCTCATTATTACCAGGGAAACTCATCTTGAATTACATTGATTTCTATAATCTGATAATTCTATGGTTTCCCAGGCGAATCTCATGTTTGGGTGAAGCAAGAGAGTTTGAATCATGGTTCACAGCTTTCAGAGGTCATTTTTAGCCTTTAATATGAGGCCTCAGCAGAGAAGTAGTTTCTTGTTGTGCTTTTGAAATTCTGATCCACTCAAGTTGAAGGCCACACTTAAAAGGTAAGATTTCTGGTTGGGCATGGTGGTTTATGCCTGTAATCCCATATTTTGGAAGGTCAAAGTGGGAGGATCACTTGAGGCCAGGAGTTCAAGATCAGCCTGGGCGATATAGCAAGATCCTCTTTCTACATTTTTTTTTTTTTAAAGCAAAGCAAAACAAAACAAAACCAGGTGAGATTTCTGTTGAGTGTATGTAGCAACCACCTGTAGTAGAAGGCCATCTGAGCCAGTGCTCAGTTCTCTGGACTCCAGACCCAGTTTTGCTGCAGACAGTCTGTTTGCTTTTAGCAAATTCACTTTGTTTATCTGGGCCACATTTCCTCATCTCTAAATAGCTGACTTGAAAGTTATTGAATTTATTTTATTCATCAATAAATGTTGAACCTGCTTTGACTTCATTATAGATTGTGAGAATTAAGTGATAATATTTGTGGAAGAGATTTACTGTAACTCTTTGTGATGTAAGCTTTGTTATTCTTTCATGGTAGATTTACATGTTGACAACTGTTAATTCATTTTCACTATGTTCTCTAATTTGTAAAATAAAGGTGTGGAATTAAAAAACTAAAACATTCCCCATAATTGTCTCTGTCTCCTCCTCATGCAGAGATCATATCATGTCTGTACTGTTCACTGATGTATTTATTCCACTGCACATCACCGATGTGCAGGGCATGCTATATAATATGTGTCAAATAAATTTTTTTAAAAAAGGTTTATAAACATAAAATGGCTGAGCTTTCAGATAATACAGAGAATGAAGACAATTTTCTAATTTTAAATTTGTGAAGATTTTTAAAATAACGATTTCTCTTTTGGATGAGGGTCAGGTAAAATGGGCTCTCAGGGTAGATGATGGGAGTGTAAATTGGTACCAAGTTTAATTGAAAACAATTTGGTATCACAAATCTTAAAAAATGCCAAGGAAACTTATTCTTGTCAAAGAGCTTCATTTGCAGTATTTATTCTGTTTAAAGTTTGTCTAGGTTCCAAACTACAGCTGACCCCAAGAAAGTCAACAACCTGGCCTTTTTAAAAGAGATACAAGACCTGGCCGAGGAAATTCACAGAATGATGAACAAGGCAAAAAACTTAAAAAAACTTTGGGCAGAAAGATCCAACACTCCAGGCAAGTAAATCTCTCATAACTGACACTACCCACTTGGACACAGCTTAGGGAGAGCTGTGGAGGCTGTGGGAACCCAGAATGTTTAAAAAACGCTGAACTCTTGCCTGTGCTAAGCTGTCATTGTGAGTCTTTCACGGATGAGGCCAGCACCTGTAGATGGTTGTGGAGGGTGGAGCTGCATTCTCTCTCCTCAACCCCCTGGGAAGGCACCTTGTGCCGTGCACACCCTGCACAACCTTCAAAGGGCTGCAGACCATCCTGACTTTGTCTCCACAGTTACCTTCTCACCACTCTGCCTACTCCTTTACACTCTTCGGCTGTTGTCTTCCTTTCTTGCTTTCTTATTCTGTTTTAAGAATCTGTCTCCACCTTCCCCAAACATACACACACACACACACACACACACACACACACACACACACACACACAAATTCCCAATTTGTTTCTTCCTTCTTGTATATTTGGATTGGTCTTTTCCACGTAAGTAACACTTTAAGACTGGCCTTGGATGATTTATTTACTTTGAGTACAAGCCTTTTGGATTATTGGGGTGAATTATTCCCTAAACAAAAGCAATTTCTGTTCATTATAAAGAATATCCACATTATAAATGGCTTCATCTCATTTATAAATCTACAGTAGGGAAAGTTAGGATGGATAAAGATCTTAGAGAGTTTGGCTTACAAATGGAGAAGTTTGCACCTCAGAAATAGGCAGCCAGTTGCCTCTCTTCACATCCCTGAGTCATTGCCTACTGTGATATTTGTTAATAAATGGGGGCATTCAGTTAAATTTGAAATTTAAATAACAAAAATTTGTTACTATATGTATGTCCCAAATGTTACATACTTTGGTAAAAAATAATTTATTTCTAATCTGAAATTGAAATTTAATTGGAGGTGCTCCGTTTTAAATTTGCTAAATCTGATACTCCTAAGTATACAGCTCCAACTATAATTCCTATGTAATTTTTTCTTTCTTCATGGAGTATATACAAAACCATGAAATAAAGAGTTTGGCAGTAACATGAAGAATGCACTTCCCAAGGCAGATGGCATTATGTGATATTTTGAAGAGACAAAATAGCACCTTTGTCCAGGATGTGGCAGGGCTGGCCATGGCCTCCCTGAAGGCTGATTTCACAATGGACCCAAAATGTATCAACAATAGACCAGAACGGTTTCAAACACCAAATGATGGAGTTCTTATATTACACTCTATTATGGGATCATTCTACTTTTATAAAATTTGATCTTCAAATAAGGTTTTTAACATGCTGTTGAAAACATAATCAATTTGTTTTGAGATGAAGTCCCCACTTTATTTCTAGTTTTCTATTATTTGAACCATTTTCTATGGTATATGTAACTTACAATAATCTGAAAAATTATAATTTCACTTTTTTCTCTTCAAGTTTTTCCTTCATGTTTTTCTTTTATAAAAAATTTTCATTTATTCCCTCTATCCTATCCTGAATTTTTGCAATGCCCAGTGAAATTAGATACTAATAAAATAATACAATACCCTTTGGCAAATTGTGGAAATTTGGTTTACCAGTTAAATTTTTTCCATGAATATACTTAGATTTGGAAATCTATTATGATAGCTTTCTTCAGATAAATCTTATGAAGATAGATTTATTCTTCAATTTTGGTGTATTTGGCTTTTGGGCCAGGGCTCTTGAATACTCCAATTGACTTTAGAAGTAAAGTAGGCATTTAGCACGTGCTTTTTCATTGATGATTGAACTAATATCTCTTAAATCTTCTTTATTATAGATTCTTCTTATGGTTCCAGTTATTTTTCAGTAAGTATCTTAACAATAGTTTGAAAATTAGTCTTCAGAGACAGAATGGTTAAGTTTACAACACTGAAGTTTACGTTCTCAAAGAATTATTTCTAATGACTTGACTTGTATAACAATTGTGTAGAAGCTGGATTTGAGAGAGCTAAGATCTTTGTAAATATGGTCTAAAAGACAAGTTTGAATTTTCTGAAGCAAGGTTCTGGGCCTGTGAAAAGCAGAGGTGAAACCCGAGGCCAGCAGGTGGTGGGCGATCCACAGAGTTGCTTTGTAAGATGGCTACAGAGTCTGTCTGATCCCAGGGATGGTCTGAGATTTGTGCTTGGTACATAAGCAGTGATTCCCTCGAGGCACGAAGCCCTCAGTTAAGGCACTAGTTATCAATAGGGGATGATTTTGACCTCCAAAGGATATTTGCCAATGTCTGGATGCATTTTTGGTTGTCTCAACTGTGGACCAATGGGGAGGGTAATATTAGCCTCTAGTGGGATGAGGCCAGAGATGTCGCTAAGAATCTTAGAAAGCACAAGACAGCTTCTACAACAAAGAATCATCTGACCCAGAACATCAGTAGACCGGTTGAGAAATCTCAAGTTAAGGTGAAACCTTGACAATATTAAAAATTATTCCTTGCTCATATTGCAGCACCAGACACTGACTGACTGTACAGGGTTTTGTAGTAACATTGCACTAACAGAAGCACCTGTGTCTGTATCTGTTTAATTCTAAGAAAGATTTAGATAGCTCAAAAAAAAAAAAATGCCATAAAACCATTCGGAGTAAAGTAAAAGAATAGGGGCCAGCTAATGAATCCTGGAATGAAGCAGGAATGTCAGTGTATCCATTAAATAATGACACTAGCAAAGAGGATTGAACAAACACTCATCTTAACTAGGAGCTTTCTGATGCAACAGGTCAAAAGGAAAATATGGGACACACACACTCAAAATCTTACGAATAATGAAAGAACTTAAAAATAGAATAAAGCATCATTTAAATGATTACATTAGCATTTAAAAAAGAAATTATAATACCTGATGCTTGTGATATTGTAGCTTAGTGATAATCTCACATGGTTGTGACAATAAAAAAAAAGATATAGTAATTTTTGGAAAAGCAACTTGATTTTTTTTGCCCCTGTAATTGTTCTGAAAATTAATGTTATGTATAATACAATAGAAATAAAAAGCTGTATGCATAAAATGTTCATTGATAATGATGGATAATTTGAATTTCCAAGATAAAGTGACCTTGATGGCCTTCTTAGTACAGTTACTTAATAGTAAGTATAGTATGTGGAAAATGAGTATGTTATTAGATCAAGTGCAAAAAACAGAGGACATTATCATATCCATTGTATGTTTGTGATGTAAAAACATTTCAGTACAAGGAGTGGAAGAAAAGTGGCTACAGGAAAGCAGTTCTATTTGTTACAATGAAAGATTTCTAGGTTGCTTTTTTCTTATAGAATTCTGATGAAGATGTTATACTGTTTGATTTTCACTGAGAGTGAAATGGCTATCTGAATAATCTGAGCAGAGGAATGGTGGGACTTGAGTTATGTTTTCAGAGGATTTCTTTGGACATTGCGTTGAGCAGAGACTGACAGTAGTCAGAGCGGAAGTGGGAGTCCATGTAGGGAATCAGCTCATCCTTCTGTGCAACAAATGGAAGTCTTTTAGAACAGATGCACAGTTAGTGAGGGAGGTAGGGAGATGCGATGGTGGTTTTGATATATTTTGGAGCTAAAATCAGTAGGATCTGTTGATGAATGTGAGGTAGGTTATAAGAGAAAGAGAAGAATCAAGGATGACTCTATGTGGTTTGACCTCAGTTACTGGAAAAATGGAGTGGCTGTTTACTGCGGGTGGGGAAAGACTGAAACAGGTTTTTCCGAGGGGAGGGGAGGTAAAAAGGAAATCAGAAATTGATTTGGGGGATGTTAGTGAAATATCCAAGTGGCATTGCCAAGGACATTGTGGGAGTTTCCAGCTTGGAGCTGAGATAAACTCTTTTGGCTGGATATATAAATTTAGAAAGTGTTGGTGCATAAATGACACTTCAAGGCCATCAAGGGAGAGTGTGTCGACAGAGCAGAGAAAGTGGACTGAGCACCGAGCACTTGCATTTGTAAAAGAGTGTCAAGCAAGGAGGAAGAAGTTGAGAAAGTGGGGTGTCATGGAAGCCCAGGAAGGTGATTTTCTAGGAGATGGGGATGATCCATTGTCTCAAGTGTGGCTGATTGATCATGTAACAAGAGGATGGAGAAGTGCTACTGGGAGTAGCAGCATGGAATTCATTGGTGATATTGACAAGAAAGGCTTTGATGGAATGATGAGGGTGAAAGCCTGATTGGAGTGGATTTAAAAGAGAGTAGGGGCACTCTAGGCTCGGTGGCTCATGCCTGTAATCCCAGCACTTTGGGAGGCCAAGGCAGTCCAATCACTTAAGGTCAGGAGATCAAGACCAGCCTGGCCAATGTGGTAAAATCACTTCTCTACTAAAAATACAAGAATGAGCCAGGCATGTAATGGTGGGTGCCTGTAATCCTGTAATCCCAGCTACTCGAGAGACTGAGGCAGAAGAATTGCTTGAACCTGGGAGGCGGAGGTGGCAGTGACCTGAGATTGTGCCACTGTACTCCAGCCTGGGTAACAGAGCAAGACTCGGTCTCAAAAAAAAAAAAAAAAAAAAAAAAAAAAAAGAAAGAAAAAGAGAGAGAATGGGGGCAAGTAAGTGGAGACAGAGAGTGTATATGACGCAAGATGGTAGGCTGTGAAGCAGTGAAGCATGGGGTGGAAGCTGCTGGGCATTGCAGACGTCTTTGGTGTCTGCTCCCACCCTGCTGGCTCCCTAATTTCTCCCCAGCTAAGATGGGGAGAGCTCAGTTCCCCGAGAGCTCAGACTCCTGGTCACAGGGGCGAACGTCAAACATGTGCTGAGAGTATTTTGCTTTCTGTTCTTCCTTGAAGTCAGTTCAGCTTGAGAGGGCAGGGGAGCTAACAATTTCATTGCAACCCACAGCTGGGGTGACCACCAGACTCACATTGCCTGGGACTGAGAGTCCCTTGTTCCAGAAAACATCTCAGTCCTGGGCAACTGGAGAAGGTGGGTCCAACTTCCCCCAGCAATGGGTCTATTCTGGGCAGCACCTTTGTTCCTGAGAGGTTTTGAGGATTCAAGCCAGCGTGGTCTGTGGAGGCCCTTGATATCTGCGACTTTTCCTATCTCATTCTTTCCACCTCCTCAGCTCCTTCTTCCTGGTACCATTTCCTGAACAAGCTACCTATATACAAGTCCTTGTTGCAGGGGAACCTAAACAGAGACAAGAGATATGGATTTATTTTCCTTCTTTATTTCCTTTATTATTATTATTATTATTTTTAGAGACAAAAAATGCTCTGTCGTTGAGCTTCAAACTCCTGGGCTCAAGCCATCCTCTGGCCTCAGCCTCCCTAAGTATTGGGATTATAGGCGTTAACCACCGTGTGTGCCTTCCTTCCTTCCTTCCTTCCTTCCTTCCTTCCTTCCTTCCTTCCTTCCTTCCTTCCTTCCTTCCTTCCTTCCTTCCTTCCCTCCTTCCCTTCCATCTTTCTTCCCTCCTTTCCTCCCTCCCTCTCTCCCTGTTCAGTACAGATGGAACTATTCATTTTTTTCCCTAAATTTTTTCAATCAATGGTTGATTGAATCCAAGGATGCAGAACACACAGATATGAAAGACTGACTGTACTTCATTGTGTACTTCTGAAAAACAAGGTCATTCTTGTACATAACCACAGTACAATTATTAGAATCAGAAAATTAATGCTGATATAATAGAGTTATTTAACCTACAGACTTCTTCCAGATTTACCAATTGTTCTAATAATGTCCCTAACAGCAAAAGAACATCTTGGATCATGTATTGCATTCAGTTGTCCTGTCTTTAGTTTCCTTTGTTCTGGAATGGTCTTTCTTTGTCTTTATTTCATCAGGATTTTCGAGTAGATCACTTATTTTGTAGACTATCTTTCAATTTTGGTGTTGTCTGATGTCTGCTCATGATTGCATTTGGGCTTTTGCACTTATGGCAGGAATAGGTTGTGTTTTTTAAGATGGCAGATAATAACATGCTGATAGGAATGAAACAATAGAGGGGAAAAGAGAAGAGAGTTGCTGGACAATACTCTTGAGGGATGGGACAGCAGGAGGACTGAGCTCAGCCTGAAGACTGAACCACTGAATTTGACTGGAGATGGATTTCTTTTTTTTTTTTTGCCAGAGGAATATATGGTAGATTGTGAGAGGAGAAAAGAGTTGAGTGGGTATGCCAGGGAAAGGTCATCCAGGGATGGACCAGGTGCATGAGGGCAATGGGGACAAGAAAGAGGTGTTGGCAGAATGGAATATGGGCCTGGTAGGGCTGAAGAGTCATTAGAGTTGGGGAACTGTAGAAAAGGAGTGGGGTTGGTCATCAAAAAGTGAGGTGCATAAAGTTGTAGATATTGATAATGAAAATCAAGATTTTGACCAGAGAAATGGGTGATTCAAGCAGGTGGAAGAAAATATCACTGGATGGAAGGGAGATCAAGTAACAGAAGGGATTTGAGGATCATTAGATATGGAAATTATTGAGAATGGTGGCTGAAGTCATGCTGAAAACATGGTAGTGTGCTGGAAGTCAGAACCAGAATCCTCCATAAATGGAAGGCGCTCATTCCGGGAGCTTCCCAGGACCCTGCTGAGTTCTGAGACCCTCTCTTCATTCCACTGAGAGTGGTGTGAGGAAGAGGGAGTGTGTCTTGTTTGGAGTAGCTGGATCTCTGGAGAAAGCTTTTTTTTTTTGTTTGTTTAACTCTATGTCATCTGAAAGATAAATGCTGTGACTTTTATGAGTGGTCTAAAATGGAAGATTCACTTTTATTGAAGGAATGGGAACTAGGCGGTGAGAAGAGAGCCAGCAACTGTGGAGCTAGGAACACAGAGTGTAGGGGAGCTCTTACTGGGATGTCATGGAGCGTTGGGGTGTTTTTCTACCTAGAGAGAACATGCAGGCTCAGTGAGGCACTGGCAACCCATGTTCCTTCCATTTTTGCACTTAGCCATTCTTGGCATATAATAAGAAAGCCTCGGTTATCTACAGAAATCCAAAAGCTCTTTACCGTGGGGCCAGCTGCCTTTTCCTTTTGACCAAGCCACCAGTGCTCACTGAAATGTTGGGTTTTCTTGTTCATATTTGAATTACTCTCTTTTCTTTTATCATTTACATGTAAAGAACAGATCATTACATTCTTATCCAGGGTCTATGTCAAAGACTTTGTCGCTTCAAAAACTGTGGAAGTTGGTACAGCTTGTTACAAAAACTGGCCTTATTTTTCTTCTTACCCCATCCATACTTTTTCTCCCCCTTGTCCATATTTTTAAGCCATTTAAAAAAACCCTCCAACTGACCAGGATAGTTTTAACATTGTGTTCAACATAGTGGCAAATCTGTTTAATGTAGTGACGTATAAAGTGTGAGTTTCTACCAGGAGAACGTTTGCAATTTTGTACCTTTGCAGCGTCTGTCTCTCTGTCTTATTTACTTTATTAATAAAACTCTAGAGGGAAACTTTTGGTATTTTCCCCCATCAGATGGATCTCAATAAGACCGAGGAGGTAATATTGAAACTGGAAAGCCTCCACCAGCAGCCTCATATCTGGGATTTTCTACTGTTACTGCCGAGACTACACACAAACCGTGATCATGTGGAAGACGGCATGGATATTGCAGTGAACCTTCTCCAGACTGTTCTGAAGTAAGTGAAAAAGAAAAAACTTATCTAAGTATTGATATGTTGTTTTTTTAACCTTATTTTTAAAATGGGAAATAAAAATTAGTAATTGTTGGATTTAAAAAAACTTCACAATAATGTTACCTTGAAACGACAGGAGCTTCTGCACCTCCACGTCTGTCCCTCATCTGTCTGTGCACATATTTTATATATGGGCAGTGAGGTTGTTCAGAGCGTGTGCCCCCTGATTTAAAAAGTTAGCGCCATACTTTAATGTTTCATATGTTGTTATAGTTTATAAATGGCCATTTTTAATGGCTGCAGCATATATCATTCTGGTAAAGTACTATATGCCATAATTTACTTAATAAATTTGGCATTGGATTTTTGGGTTTTTCTAAGTTTTTCACTATTAGAGATAGGCTTGAGTGTAATAATTTCAACTAATTTCTTAAGAAATTATGCCATAGTTGCCCAAAATAGCATTCAGAACTGATAAGTTCAGTTGCTTCAGTTGTGTAATTCAGTGAACTGGACATTGGTCTCCTATGCTGGATCTGACCCCTATGTTACATGGGGTGACCTTTGGGAACATCCCTTCCCGTGGTGGGCTTCTCATGCTTTAATCAGCATGGCCCTCTTTTATAAACAATTGAATTATTTTGTGTAAACCCATTGTATGAATAATGGGTTTTATTATTTTTCATTAGCAAAGATTTATATTCTTTTCTGATTTTTAACTGTTATTTATTCTATCTGCCATTGGTGAGAGCAACCCACATTGCCCTTAGGCTAGGACAAAAAGGGCCCTGTCCTGGGGGCTATGCTT
This sequence comes from Macaca nemestrina, assembly GCF_043159975.1. Taxonomy (NCBI): domain Eukaryota; kingdom Metazoa; phylum Chordata; class Mammalia; order Primates; family Cercopithecidae; genus Macaca; species Macaca nemestrina. The sequence continues at coordinate 118,544,395 of NC_092128.1, forward strand.
TGGGGAGGTCCCCACTGTGGCCTTCCCCGGACTGTGCCTCAGCTCATGGCTCAGAATGCCCATGGGGTGAAGGAGATGTGTCCACAGAGCCCACACACCCTGATTCCCTCTCACCCTGGAGTTCCCTAGTTTAATGGCCAGAGCCTGGTGAAGCCTCTTTCCTGGCGCCTCCTTCTGAGGGCAAGTCTTACCACTGGACTGTGCCTCCTCCAGCCCAAGGGTAGTCTAGGGATGGCTGTAGCCATTGGCAGGAGTGTAGGGTGGGAGGCATGGGTGCTGTTGGGCTTTGTAGGCTGGAGGACCTACCTATGCGCACTGAGGCCTCTTAAGGTACAGACCAAGCTGAGGATGGGGAGCACATAGGAGAGGAATGGGCTGAAGGCCGGGGCTAGGGACAGGTGCTCCCCAAACTCCCACATTCTGGTGCATAACTCTGAGGATCAGAAAATTCTAAATTTGAATGTAGCTTTCAAAGTTGTTATGAAGATCTATTTGCCAATGTAGGAAAATGGAACATATTTTGATAGTTAGTTAGCTTGATTTATAACTTAAATATTTGAACATATTTGAAATGCTTCCCTTTTTATTCTTGCCCAAAGCTCTGACTGTGTTAGCAGTGAACAATGAAAATAATTGGGCTATTCTGAGAGACACAAAATTTAAAATGAGAAGATACTGATGACAGTTGTTGAACCATATCAGCTTCAGTATAAATTGTATTTCCATATTTTGCTTCAGTGGCATGACATCAAGAAAATCTGCATTCATAGAGACAAGTACTTGCAAGTGGTACCAGGTTTCAATGATATATCTTATAATCCTGGGATACTCTTCAATACACAAAGTTGTCATAAAAGATTTTTCCAGATGAAAATCTACAAGGAAATAATCTGTTTGGAAGCACAGCTTATGATTGTGTTGGTCTCATGTTGCTAAAATGCAGATATATTACAACTTCTGTTGAGTGCATTTTCTAATCTACAAATCTAAGCGTATTTACTTATAAAATAAAATATTAGTATTTTAAAAATAAAATTATTATCACGTATATGTAGATTCTCCCTCACCAGAGTTCCTTGTTCTTTGAAAGAGTTTAACAGACACTGATCAACCCTTGACCTATTCAGATCCATAGGTTAAGACAGGGTGGAGGATTGAGGTACATGGTATTGCCCCCCAAATATTAGACTGATTATCTGAACTTGAAGCAGCCAGGATGACTGTTTATTTGCTTTTCTAACATAGCAGCCCTTTGCACCCTGGTTGGCCTTATCAGCTGCCCTATGGCAGGAAGAATCAAGGCTGAGTATAAAATAACATTTATGGCAGAGCCAATGCAAACTTGAGCTCTGTGTCAAAGGCAGAGTGGAAGATGGCCTAAGTTCTCAAGTGTTTCAAGAGAAGACCTTACCTCTTACATTTAGTTACTAGTTCAGGGAGTTAGGGTCACATTAAAGCCACCAAGAATGCTGACATGTAAATGGTCCAGCCACATCTTGCAACAGCACTAGGGGCCCAGTCCATGGGATGTAAGTAAACCTAGAATTGATGCTACTTGTTTTGCTAACTACCCACTCATATTGCTTTTTGTTTTGTTTTGTTTTGGTTCTAGTTCCTTAATATCCCTAGAAGATTTAGATTGGCTTCCACTCAACCAAACTTTTTCCCAGGTTTCTGAACTTGTATTGAATGTGACCATTTCGACACTGACATTTCTACAGCGACATGGAGTAGCAGTCACTGGTATGGGTGCCTTGTAGCTATTGCTATATTTCAAAACGTTTCACTACTTAAATTCATTGACAGTTGACATAGAGCTAAAATGATGTTTGAAATGATTTAATTAAAATTTCAAATTCAAAAAAGAATCAATTGTTTCTGTTAATACAAGACAAAAACAGAATACAAATTTGGAACTCAAAACTGAATTTGACTTTCTATCACTGTTGAAATTCTGCAGTCATTGCTAATATAAATGATATCTGAAAGTTAAAATTAACTGATTTTAAAATTCTTTGACTTTATTTCTTCTAATATTAGACCTATCACTAGTTCTGTGATTTTCATCTTTCCCTTCTCTAAGCTCCTATTGGGAGGAAATATTTTAAAAATGACAAAGCTAGTAAGAGGAGGCAGCTTGATATGGACTTACAGAGTCCCTAACTAAATAAGCAGCCCTACTACAGGGGAGGGAATGGAATTATATAGCTCTTTTCTTGACCCAGGATATTATTATTTCCTGAATTGCCAACTGAGCCTGAGCATTTTACTTTTAACTCCCTTCTTTTCTCTGTTTTTCTATCTTTGGCTGTTTCTCTAAGGAAAATACAGTGAGAGAACAACAAAGTTGGAATTCATCCACTCATCCATTCATCCATCCATTTTTCCATTCATCTGTCCATCCATCCACCCACACATCCATTCATCTATCCATCCATCCATCTGCCTACCCATTCACCCATGAAACAACCCATAAACCTCTTTATACATCTATCCATCAATTCATACATTAATCCATCCATCCATCCACTCACTCATCCATTCATCTATCCATTTATCTACCTCCCCATTCATCTACTCACCAACCCACCAATCCATTGATCTATGCATCCATCCATCCATCCATCCATCCATCCATCCATCCATCCCTCCATCCATCCACTCACTCATCCATTCATCTATCCATCCATCTACCTCCCCATTCATCTACTCACCAACCCACCAACCCATCCATCTGTTCATTTATTTATTTATTCTCTCATTGAATAAACAATGAGCACTTCCTATGAGCCAAACACTTCCCCAGACAGTGGGAATAAAAAGCTGAATAACACATAGTTCTTCAATGAGAACCCATGGACACAGGAAGGCGAACAATACACACCAGGTCCAGTCATCGGCTCGGGGGAGAGGGAAGGGAGAGCATTAGGACAAATAGCTAATGCATGCGGGGCTTAAAACCTAGATGATGGGTTGATAGGTGCAGCAAATCACCGTGGCACATGTATACCTATGTAACAAACCTACATGTTCTGCACTTATATCCCGGAACTTAAAAAAAAAAAAAAAGACATAATTCTTACTTTCAAGGAAGTCATGTTTAGTAAAGGAGAGAGATATGTCAATAATAAAAAACAAACAAACAAACAAAAAACAAAGACAACAGAGTAAGGATCTGACATCTGCTTCAGGAAAAGCTTCAAGGAGGAGTTTTGAAGGGTGATTTGGACTTTATCAAAGAGATGAGGGAGCATTTCTGGAAAGAGAGAAGACTGTGTGAGCTACTTGGGCTTGCTGAGAGCCGTGAATGTTTGACATTCAGTGTGTCTGAGGTACAGTGGGCAGTAGCAGGGGGTGGCATAGAAAGGGAGCTCAGGCCAAAATACCAGTGGACATGGGAGCAGTAGAATTAGATCTGCATTATAGAAAGACACTTCTGGGCAGGTGTGAGGAGTGGATTGGAGGCACGCAGGTCTGGGGTTCAGGATCCTGGGATCAAGTCTTCCATCAGCCACTTTCTCCTGAGCTCTCAGTCTCCTGAACTATTATTATTATTATTTGAGATGGGGTCTTGCTCTGTCGCCCAGGCTGGAGTGCAGTGGTGAGATGTCGGCTTATTGCAACCTCTGCCTCCTGGGTTCAAGCAAGTCTCCTGCCTCAGCCATCCAAGTAGCTGGGACTACAGGTGTGCACCACCACGCCTGGCTAATTTTTGTATTTTTAGTAGAGACATGGTTTTACCATGTTGGCCAGGCTGGTCTCAAACTCCTGACCTCAGGTGATCTGCCTGCGTCGGCCTCCCAAAGTGCTGGGATTACAGGCGTGAGCCACTGTGCCCAGCCCTGAACTATTGTATAATGAGATTGTTATACACAGAAATTTCTATAATCCCATTCAGAATTTTGCTGCTTCATGGAGCAAACTAACATAAAACTCTCTATCGCCCCAAATTCCACCTGTTGCTTCTTTCTTCTTGTTGCTTGTGACTCAGCACAGTGAGACCCACATAGAAAGGTTTTTTTTTTTTTTGGTGTTTTTTTTTTTTTTTTTTTTTTTTTTTTTTTTTTTTAGCTTTCTGTAAGAGAAAAGCTAGTTCATTAATGTTTAACTCCATTTTCAGGTTAGATTTGTTCCACTGGCAACTATTTCTTATGCTGAGAACAAACCCCAGAGGGTGGTGCGAGATGAATAAAACACCTCATCGAAATCTTCCCAGTGACCTTAATTTAACAAACTCATTTAGAAGCTCAAGTTTTTGTACATCATCCAAATTACAACAACCAATTTGCCTTACAATTGAAAATGTAATTACCATTAAGAATGTAATTAAAATAAACAATTTTCTATTAACTCTCCAGCGAGTCAAAGCTAAGGAACACTATTACAAAACATACTTTGAGAGGTAACTAAAAATTGTCTTCATGTCTCTAGTCTCCAAGATAAATTCTTTTGCCTGATGAGCCAATTCCAATGTGAAGAGGAAGGACTGAGTGGCCTCATGTGGCTTTAGGCTACTGGTCCAATTATGTTATGCACTGAAACTGTTAATCTACACATTCTGAATTCTCTGTTGTTTAGCAACAAATTTCTGAATCAAAATTGTCTGTCACTTTTTGAGAAAGATTTTGTACTTTTATAAATATGCCACACTGATGTCACTATTTTTTCTCTCCTTTCTGGAACACTGTGAGTAATTCTCATACCTTCTGAGACTAGTGGAGATTAATAGTTACAGCTCAGCTTCGGGAGCCAGATCATTCGGGTTTGAATCGGAGGCTTAATCTAACAAGTAGGACTCTAAGAAAAAGGGGACAATTACAGCACCTACCTCATAGTGTTGTTGGAGGACTAAGTGAGACCTCCCATGGTATATTCTTAGTCTAGGTCCTAGTACCTCTTCAACATACAATACATGCTTGTTTTAATCTCAGATACCAATCTTTTTTCCTCCCATGATGCCATGTAAAGGCAATCAGACTGGAAACAAAAAGTCTTGTATTTCTGGGATTTTCCCCATCTTTAATACCTTCCTGAAGTCCCCGTTCACTTGGTCTGTCTTTGTAAATGTCATGGATTGTGCTTTTTTTGTAGACCTCACTGCAATTATAAGGATCCTATGAGATAATGCATGTGAAAATGGTTTAATAGTGGCTGGCAGGTGAAGGGGCTCAGTCAATGAGTGTTGAATCATGATCTGCAACAATCTAGTTTCTAAATGAAGGTTCAAGGTTCAAACACAGCTTGAAATGTATGTGTTTTCATGTTTGCAGTTGCTGAGGCATACTCCCCAGAGATTTTGTTGTACCTTGAGAGTCTTGGATTTATATTTTGAATGTGTCACCTCTAGATAGTGCCATGGGTTTTTTTGGTAGCTCATGAATTTTATACGTTGATAACTTGAGTTAGGGGAACTTTTTCTTATGACTTCAAATACTTATTGGGAATATAGTTTTAAAGACTCCATAGTATTTTATGCTATGAATATACTATAATTTATCTTTTCCCTTGATATTAGACACTTAGTTGGTTTTCAATATTTTATCAGTATAGAACCTTTAAAATATTGTCACACCTTAATTTTTGTTCAGATATCTGATTAAGCTTCTTGAGAAAGATTTTTAGAAGTGAAATTATTGGGTTCAATGACTTGAATTTTAGAAAGCTCTTGAAATATGTTTTAAAATTACACTCTGGAAATGTTGCAACCATTTGTGCCAGGGAGCATGGGACACTTCACCATTCTCTCTATAGCAGCAAGTGTTTATTCTGTTTGCTTTTTCTATTTGATGCCCCAATGGTGTTTGGTCTTCATTTGCTCTTCCTTTAGAGGTAAAAAGGTATTTTTTTCTGAATTACATTAGACATATCAAAATATTCAAACAACTGATGGTGTAAATCTTCTGTTGTTCCAGCAGAGCCAGTTTACCACCTGTCCATGCAGAATATAATGTGGGATCCACAGAAAGTCCAGTATGATCTCAAATCCCAGTTTGGCTTTGATGATCTTCATACGCAACAGATCCTGAACTATTCAGCTGAACTAAAGGAGGTACACACGCTTGACTGCTTCTCACACCGCTGGGTCTTTCCTGGAGACTGGATCTAGAGCATGCTGCTGGGGCAGAGTGAGCGGGTGCCATGGGAGAGGCAGCCAGACAGGAGAGTTCCCCTAAAACCCGAGCTCCTTACACAGAAGACACCCCTGCTGTCTCCAGCTTTTCTAGAAGTGTCTCTTTCCTCTTACCATGTAGTTTTATCCCAGAATGGAAAGGCAGCTTGGAAGTAATATGACACTTGATTGCTCTGGGAACTAGCAGTGGGAGAGGCCAGGTCGAGTGAGGGTGTGAGATTCTGAAGACAGCGCTAGTGGGGTCCAGGTAGGAAGATGGCGCATCCCCACCGTAGTGAGTGGGGATGCAAGTGGGTGAATTTCCAGGTAAAGAGATAATTTTCATTAGAAGAGTAGGATCTGTGGGTCATGAATGCCTGCTGGGTTCACCAAAGTTGAGCCTCTTCCCAAACTAGGTGAAATAAGGGGGTTGGACTGGATGATCCCCAAGACCCAGTTCACTGCTGGTATTGCTGAGGTTCTGGGAGGTATCTTTTAGTTACAGAGTCCCTTTTGTCACTCTGGCCCATTTGTAGGCACTTCTGCTTTGCATGGTGCAGGTCCAAGAACTATGCACCTGGAGCTTTGGTCCATAGACTCCACCTGCAGGGTTAGAGCATTTATGGTGCAGCTCCTGGGTCAGTGTTGAGCTAGGAATGTTTGGAGAGGACCCACTATCTTCTGTTGGGATCTCAGTCCATGCTGGGTGTGGAGATTTTGCTCACTTCTGTGTGAGTTCCCCACAACCTGGTCTTCCCAGATAGCACTTTTCACATTTCAGTGCAGCTAGTTTGTGTTCAGACTGTTGCTTTCAATATTTAGACTCTAGATCTGTGCTCTCAGTCTGGAGGGTTAGATGGTTGGGCTGCAGCCAGCAGACCCTCTTGCTGGTTTGGTGTTTGAAAAATCAGTTCTGCCAAGTAGGTTTAGGCTTCACCACAGTATACTAAATTTTGTGCTTCTTGTATCCCTAGCATAATTTTATTAATCATCTCACAATTTTATGAACTATCTACCTACCACAGGACTTGAAATTGTGACCCTTGGGTTTTCTCATGGATACTGATGTAGATGGAATATGAAACCCCAGTTGGTTGACTTTTATTCTAGTTTTCTCCATCTTTATGATCTGTTTTCTCATTATATTATAGTTTGAGTAAACTATGTAAAACTTTTACCTTAGAATGTTAAATATATTGAGATTAGAATTAAAAGGAAAATGATCAGAAAATACCACTGTGTATATCAACAAAGCTCCATGGAAATTGTACATCATATATGTAAGCTTTCTGTTGCTGCTATAACAAGTTACCCCCAACATAGTGCCTTAAGGAAACCCACATTTTCTTTTATCATAGTGTTCTGGAGGTCAAACCCCTGAAATGATCTCACTGGGCTAGAATCAAGGTGTCTACAGGGCTGAAGTCCTTCTTGAGGTCAAGGGGACAAACTGTTGTAGGGGAGGAAAAATTATTTTTTTCTCTATTATTCCATATTCAATGGCTGGAGCTCACGAATTAACCTGATAAAAGACAGATAAACAAGAGGAAAACCAGTTATTATGTAGGTATGTATGGGAGTTCACAAAGAGAAATATATAGATGTTCCCTGACAACCATTCTGTTTTTCACTTTCAGTACAGTATTCAATAAATTACATGAGTTAATAAATACTTTATTATAAAATAAGCTTTGTGTTAGATTATTTTTCCAATAGTAGCCTAATGCATGTGTTCTGTTCACAGTTCAGGTACGCTAGGTTAAGTTTGGTTATGTTTTGAGGTTAGGTGTACTAAATGTGTTTTTGGCTTATGATATTTTCAAGTCGTGATGGATTGATAAGGAAGTAACCTCATTGTAGATCAAGGATCATCTGTATTTTAAGGAAGCAGCCAGATGATTAAGGCTTATACACCACCCAAGTCTATCTAAACAAAGGAAAGGGGGTTTTGGGTTTCTAGGTAGCAAGGCAACTTATGGGAAGGTGAAAGGAGGAAAGGTACAGTGAATAAGTTATCTTGTTTTGCAGAGAAATCTCCCAGGTGATCAGAGTTATTTGGAGAAGCAGCTCTCTTTCTGGTAGGAGACATCTTTACAGATGAAAATTATCTTAATAATGTAAATTTTCCTTATAAATCTAAATTTCCTTTACCAAAAGGAAATTTATACTCTATTTTTAAACAGTCATGGAGTGGTAAGAAGTTTTTCCTGCCTCTGCTGGTTTTCAGTTTGTCTTTAGCTCAAAATAATCCATATGCCAAAGAAACATATTTTGGGGTGGCATATTCCGTTTTCTTGCTTTTTCCAGCTTCTAGTGGCCATCCACATTCCTTGAGTTTGAGCCCCTTTCTCAATAATCAAAGCCAGCAATGGCAGGTCAAGTCCTTCCCACATCCCATCACTTGGGCAGTGACATTTTTGCCTCCTTTCTCCAATAAGAACCCTTGTGGTTACATTGGGCTCACCAGGTTACCCACGATAATCTCCAATATCAAGGCCAGGTGACAAGCAGCCTTAATTTCATCTGCAGCCCTAAATCTCACTTGCCATATAACATAACATATTCATGGGCTCTTGGGATTGGGACATGGACATCTTGGGGACTATTGCCTGCTTCCCACCATTTGAAAGTGTAATTGCCTGCTGGGAGACTCAGCACATGCTGCCCTTGCAAGAGAATAGTCCTCCTCTTTCCCTGCCTCTGCTTCCCAATTTGGAAAATGATTTATCTAACCTCACATCCTCTGTGGAGCTCTTATGACCTCACTTCAGCCTCTGCCTCTACTCCTTCAACCTTCTATAATAGGGCATGTCCCAGGGAACCTGATGACTGCACATCTGCCTCTCATAGACTGTGAACATCTGAGTGGGGACTAGGCCTTATCTCTCTAACACGATACATGGTATTGTTGATTATTTTTAATTAAGGGAAAAAAACCAAAACAAAACATCAGGGACTCTGTGCTTTGACAGCCACAGGTTAATATTTTAAATATTGATCCTAAAGGAACCTAAAAGTGAACACATGGGACTAAAATTAAGCTTTTTGACTATTGCCATTGTTTAGTCAATTCAGGCTGTTATAAAAAAAGACCATAGATGGGGTGGCTTGTAAACAACAGAAATTTATCTCGTTGTGTCCTCACATGGTAGAAGGGGTAAGGGAACTCCCTGGGTCTCTTTTATCAGGGTACTAATCCCATTCATAAGAGTTTACCCTCATGATCTGACCAGCTCCCCAAGGCCCCACCTCCTCATACCATCACCTTGTGGGCTAGGATTTCAAAATATGAATTTTGGGAGGGGGGAGTCCACAAGCATTTAGACCATGGCAGTCATCAACAGAATCTCTTAAAGATGGCATTAAAATTGTTGTAGGGGAATGTGCATCATTATAACACAAACATAAGTATTTACAAAGCAGTGTTAGGGAACTGTGTTGAAGTTCATGTATAAAATAAAGGAGATTTGGTTCAAAAATATTAAACAGTTTCTGAACCAGGATCTCAATTTGAATCTTTCCAATTTTATCCACGTTTGATAATCAGAAAAGAAAATGTTCTTGGCAAAACAACTTTGTTAATCCAAAGTATCAATTAAACTGGGCTGACCCATGTTCACTTTTGGCCTGAGAATCAAAAGAAACAAGATTTGATGTCATTTCCATGTCCTTGGCCTGGAGAAACAGCTGTTCCCATTGTTTGCGGATAAAACTGAAAAATGTAACTTTTTTTTTTTTTAAACTACCAAGTCTTCCCTCAAGGTAAATCACGTGGATATCATCACATATTACTTCTTCAATCAAGCAAATGTAAGAACTTTTACTATGGCAAGATTGTGGTGTTATTTTTAGAAGAGGAAGGTTCTAGGAAAGGAGCTTTACATCTAAATGATTTTTCGCCGGGTGCGGTGGCTCACGCCTGTAATCCCAGCACTTTGGGAGGCCGAGGCGGGCGGATCACAAGGTCAGGAGATCGAGACCACGGTGAAACCCCGTCTCTACTAAAAATACAAAAAAAAATTAGCCGGGCGCGGTGGCGGGCGCCTGTAGTCCCAGCTACTCAGGAGGCTGAGGCAGGAGAATGGTAAACCCAGGAGGTGGAGCTTGCAGTGAGCCGAGATCGCGCCACTGCACTCCAGCCTGGGCGACAGAGCGAGACTCCGTCTCAAAAAAAAAAAAAATAAATAAATGATTTTTCATATTCTTGTCAGATTCCCACAGACAGCTCTTTGGAGAAGATGGTGTGTTCAGCCTTGTCCAGCACATCAGAGGATGAAGCTGAGAAATGGCGCTACGTTGGAGACTGCCACCCCAAGTGGTCAGAAGCCAAAAACTATCTTGTCCATGCAGTCAGCTGGCTGAGAGTCTACCAACAGGTGCTGTCCCCTGTCTATATGTTCTGTTCAAAGGTGTGTCAGTTTGAGTGTCCAAATCCATTCTCCTCCCCGACCCTGCCATGTTGCTTACTGTTGGATTTTATGTCCCTCCCAGGAAAGGGACATAAAATGGCCCCACATCCTGGCCATTGAGTGCACCTTGTCCCATGTGCATCAGCTGGCTCCAGCTCCATAGGCCTAGGCCCTCAACACTCATCACCAAACAGTCCATCCTAGGCTTGCACACACACACCTTGGCAACTCAGAAGTTCCTAGACCCATGCTCCGTTATTGGTGCATGAGATTGCCCTGGAGTACTTTGACCAGCTCTTTGGACGTTTGCATGCTAGCATTCAGCATCCTTCTAGCACTTTGAGCTCTGGACTGGCCTTGTCCCTTCACTCTGGTTTTGACCAGAAGCTCTGTGCACAAACAGTGACTGTGATTTCAGTGACCATAATTTGACAACACGAAGGGAGGCTCTAGTCAGAGATGTTGGTGTGGGGCAGGGTGCCTGAGTGATTAGACTGCTCTTGGTCTCAGAAGCTCACGGGACCCTGGCTGTTTCACAGCTTTGTGCTTCTTGGGGAGGTTTTGGAGACTGTGAGGCAGAGCTCCCCTGGCAGTCACTTCCCATTTGTTTTATCAGGTTTTGCTGTCTCCGTCTAATGTTCTTCCTTAAAGAACACACCTCTTTAACTTTGTCCCCTGCTAATATGTGTCATGTATAAAGGCCAAAATCTCAAATAGTGGATAAAACATCATTAAAAATATATAGGTGTTGTTGTCTGCTTCGTGGCACTACAGTCATCCAGCACTAAAATAATCAAGGGACACTGTTGAAATGACCAGCATCCAATGGTCTAGTGGACACTCTTGCTTTGTGCATTATCTGGGTAACATAACTGGTTAATTAAGGCGTAGTTAGCACACATACATGCACATCAGGCACCTCCCCATGCTATCAGGCTTGGGCAAGAATGATCTATTTTTGTGTAATGTTGATGATAAACCACATTGCTAATTGACTTCAGTATCATCTTCCCCATGTCCATGTCATAAAATGGCACTTAGTAACTATGTATTAACTTTGGTGTATACTTAAAAATATGTAAATATATTTATGTTATCCTAAATATGTCCACTTATGTTTTAAATTATATTTCATTTGTTTGAAGGTGTATGTTATTCCCTTCTCTCTTTTCTTTTCTCTTTGGGGGAAAAAAGAGAAATAAGGCAGAGATTATAAAGTTGTGCGCCTCCATTGTTGCAACATGAAATCTTTAATTTCTGAGTAGAAATTAAATCATGATGCAATTGCTAACAGACATTTTAATTTACCAAAAAATAAAGATTGGTTGTCTGTCATCTACAGCGGTCTGTTAAAATTTCTTAACTAAATACTATTCTTTCCAATTTGCTGTTATTAATGCTAGTATTTTTGTTTCCGAATTTGTAGGTGTTTGATCAGTGGCAACAGGGTAGTCTGCTTCAGAAGACACTCACAGGCATGGGCCATAGTTTGGAGGCTCTCAGGAATCAGTTTGAAAAAGAGAGCAAGCCCTGGAAGGTGGTGGAAGCTCTGCACACTGTGCTGCTCCTGCTGAATGATAGCTTGGCAGCAGATGGCCCGAAAGATAATCATACATTTCCAAAGATGTAAGGCGCATTTCCCTGTTTGATTATTGATTAAGTGGATGATGCAGAATTTTAAAGAGTGTATGATGATACAGAATGTGTTAGGAACACATTGTGTAAAACTACAGCTAAACAATGAATTTCTAGTTAGCAAATGGGAAATCAGAGGCTTTCATTGTGGACCATCGCCAGGGTAGAAGTCTTGGCAGCACTCTGGATGCCTATTCAGAGGCTGCAATACACCGAATATGGGAACAATATTTGAGAAGATGTCAGTTTCCTGGATTTTAGATTTTATGTCTTTGGCATTTGTTTAAAAATGAATAAGTACATTTCAGAGGTATTTTTATGTACAGAACTACCTTACATGAGTAGCTCTTTTCCTAGAATCTTCCTCTTCTAAAAATATGTTTTTATATTTACTTAAAGATTTTGTATAGTTGAAGCATTTACATAAGGTCTAGAAATATTTTAGAAGTAGGAAATGATGGAACTTGTTTCTTCCTTTTTAAAGATAACCACAATTTATTCACCAAAATAGCCGACTAGATCTTTTCCCTCAGTAGGTGTGGCAGTTTGTAGTAACTTGAATCTTATTATCTTTCTGAAGTTAAGGTTCTCTTTGGAAAAGAACAATATGATTTCTCAATATTATCTCAAAAATGTTCATTTCAAACCAGGTCACACAAATTCTTGCTCTCTGTGTACCATGAAGGAGAGTTGTGATGACAGAATTGGATAGGACCATATTGTGTTATTATGATTACTTAAGAAATAGCAATTCTAAACACTTTGAATTCTTTCACACATTCTGGAACTGTTAGCAAACAGGATCTTGCTTTCAAAGGTCCTATTTCCTAACTTTTACTTAAGAGATGTTCTAGGGCATGAGGTGATGGTGCTAGAGGCAGCAATACATTTCCCCATCAGAGCCATAGAAGCTGCAGGAGGATGGATGCAGGGAGCCAGCAAGGATGCCTTGAAGCAGTGATCTAGGCAAAGGGCAGGGACAAAACATCTGTCATAAATGAACAAATGCAGGGACATTGCATTGGGGATATTGAAAACCTCCCTGCTGGTCTGTTACTTAATGCACATTAATAGAAACACCACATTAAGTAATTATCCCACAAATCTCGAATGCCCCCGGCACTTTAACCTAGGATTTTGCCTGCTCTGTGCCAGGCCAGGGGATTGAAGCCCCAGGAAGCTGTATCTGGCTCTTAGTCCTACAAAGATTGGGGAAGCTGAAGACTACACCACACTCTAGGTACGAAGCTAGGATAGCCCTCATTCTTCTGCCCACCTATATAATTTCCACACATTCTCAGTGCCAGGAAGGTGAGGCTCAAACACTGGCTTTGCTTTTTTTTTCTTTGTTTTGTTTTGCTTTGAGACAGAGTCTCGCTCAGTCGCCCAGGCTGAAGTAGGATGGCGCGATCTTGGCTCCCCGCAACCTCCACCTCTCAGACTCAAGCGATTCTCCTGCCTTAGCCTCCTGAGTAGCTGGGATTACAGGCTCAAGCCGCTACTGCCCAGCTAATTTTTGCAATTTTAGTAGAGACAGGGTTTCACCATATTGGCCAGGCTGATCTTGAACTCCTGGCATCAAGTGATCTGCCCTCCTTGGCCTCCCAAAGTGCTGGAATTCCAGGCGTGAGCCACCACACCTGGTCACCTTCAGCCATCTTTACATCTTTCTGAGATTCACATGCACCCTTAGCAGAAAACTGTGTATCTTTTGTCATTAGCTTTGGTCCAAGAAACCCCATCTTTTTTTTCCTACCCTGTCTCCACAGCCAATTGTTCATATCTTTTTCTTTTCCTAGGCTGCAATGTTCACCCGAAAGAAATGGAAATCACACCAGACTCTCAGTTTTCTACTGAGTTCTTCATGTCATTACAGACTGCCTTTTCTTCTCCAGGTTCTGTCTGGTTCCTGCCCACATCCCTGCATTCGGGGTGGCTGAGGTGTGGGAGCTCTTCACCCAGGCTCTAGCAGATAGCCTGGATTTTGGCAAGGCGAGGACTCACAGAGGTGCCTCTGGGCCCTCCAGCAAGGACTCGCCCTTCAATGTCGCACGTTGTTGTGAATGTGAAGTGTCTGTTCACAGAGGTGGGGGGAATAGTCCCTAAGGTCCGGCCATGTGGTATCCTTGCTTGTCAGAGTTTAAAGAGACTTGACAGTAAGATCCAGGTTCCAAGCCACACAGCATTTCTTTTTTCCTTGGGGAAAATAAGATAATCTCTTTCTCACTTTTTAGTTCTTTCCAGGAGCCACTCTGCTTCCTTCTCAGTGTAACCCAAAGAGTCAGAGCAACGACTAACCTAAGCCCAGTTCATTCTGCAGGCGGCCAGTTCCAAAAGCCACGCTTCCAGCTTCACTATAGCACGAGGTGTCAGTATTCTGGTCAGCAGCCAGAAACCTTAAGCATGTGGCTGTGATGGAGCAATTGCTTCGCATTGTAGGGTGATGACTTGGGGATGGGTACCACTTCCTGCTGGTGTCTCATAGGAGAATTATCACTGGGACCTTGTTCGCTCTCTCTATTCCCTCTATAGTGCTCAGGTCCATCAGCTCTCCAGCTAGAGAATAGCAGCAACTATTTATCAAGCCTGTGTTCAACCCCAAATTATCAAGGTGCTGTGAAGAGACTGACCTCTATGACACAGAAGTCCAAATGGATGCCAGGCGCTCAAAGCTGTGGGATGGCTCCAGCCAGTAGAACATTTTGCTTGGGCTTCAAGTAGCTACATCTCTTTCTGCTGTTCTCTTTTTGTAGCTTGCCTCGTTTATCAAGGGTGAGGATTCCATGTAGTTGCTCAAAGACACAGAAAGCCTGGAGTCCCCTGCTTTGGGCAGTTCTGCCGCCCACAGTGTGACTTTGTCTTGCTCCTCCCTCTCCCATATTTATTTCCAATTTCAGGTTCTTCACATTATCAAACTCATTTTCTTTCCAGCTTCTCTTCTCAGTTATTTCTTCCATGTCTGGAGCCCATTAGTCTGACACTCCAGGGACTATTCGTATTGAGCTGCCTGGCTGGTCATTCTTCCTTTGACTTTGGAGAATCCTACAGGCATTGCCAATTGGCCCAAGTTGCGACCACTGCAATGGGTCCTGTCCGCCACCACACACCATCTTTATATTTTGAAACTTTTCTCAAAATATTTTTCTATGTCTCATTAACTATAGGCTTCAAGGCAAATGTTTTTAGATCCCATGTGAAACTTTATCATAACCCTCACTTCTTTTACACACTACTAGGAATATACTTTTCCATTTTGGAGTAAAGAGAATGCTTAATCCATATTCAGTACCAAAAGAATCTCCAAATCGGGTGACTCAAACAATGCAATTCGTCAAGAACCTGGTTGTGTGATGAAGTGTGACTTTCAGTCTGGTGAACACACTTCTCAAAGTAGTGGAATATTTTTGTTTGAATGGAATTTTTATTTCCCTAGTTGGCACTTTGAACTACCTTTCATTTTATTTCGTTTATTTATTTTTGCACTCAGATTACAGCATCTGTGGAAATTGCAAAGCTTGCTGCAAAACCTGCCCCAGTGGCCGGCACTGAAGAGATTTCTTCAGCTTGATGGAGCTCTCAGAAATGCGATAGCTCAGAATTTACATTTTGTCCAAGGTAAGCTAGCTCTGGTGTTCTTTGTCCCCGACTCACTAAGAGTAAACATGAAATTTATTGGAAAATGGACTTGAAACTGCCTGACACATTGTAAAGTTGGGAGATAACTTTGCTGGTGTCGTATGCATATTTATGCTTTGTTCTGATGCCTTCTAGGGAATTTAAAATACAACACACCAAGGCTAAATAAACAATGAGGGCACTGTGAAGAGCGCATCCTTCTGTTTTCCTTAAGCCCATCCTGTGGCCTATGACAAGCAGTGTCCTAGGGCTGGGTTGACTTTCACATTCACAGCAGCATCCATGGTTTTCAGGCTGGAAAGGGACCTTAGTGCATTGTGAATAAGCGAATCTTTTGTATTCTGTTCCTTCTACTGCCTCCTCCCACCGCTGCTCCTTGGTGTCTGGTAGGGAGAGCGTGTTCCCCCTGGGTTTGCAGAATGCCCTTCTTTGAACTTTCTTGACTATGGTGAGCATTATTCCTTCGGCCCTCTTCTGAGGAAGTCGGGTTTGCACTTTTGCCCAGATGGGCTGCAGCCATTTCATTTTCTCAGGGAGGAGAGGGAAAATGTGAGGGGGTTGTTGCTTTAGAAGCAAAACTCTTCTGTAACTGATAACCCATACTCACTAGTCTTTGGAAAGGATAAAATGATATTACAATGACTCCTGTTTTCCTTTCTAAGGAAGAGAAGAACATGTATAATAATAGGTCAAGTTTTTAAAAATCCATGTTTTCAGGATCCAGTTTATTGATTCATGGCCATGTGTAGGAGTCAAGCTTACCTACCTTAGGTGAATAATGATCAATTTGTCTACTTTGCAGAAGTCCTCATTTGCCTGGAGACATCAGCTAATGATTTTAAATGGTTTGAACTTGACCAATTGAAACTGGAAAAGGATGTGTTCTTTTGGGAGCTAAAACAGGTAAAGCACAGCAAAGAGTTATAAATAAGCAATTTTAATAAAACATTCAAGAAGCTCTTGCAATATTCAGTTTTGCTCCTTTTGTGAATTGTGCTAGTAAAAAAAGGGAACAATATGCGGGTTTTCCAAAACCTTATGTTGTGTTTAAAATGTTTATCATTGCTTATTGTATTTGCAGTTCTTGAGCCCATGAAGAGGGTATCTAAGCCTCTTCAAATGTTACTCCTTCCCACTCTTATTAATCTTTTAGATGTTGGCGAAGAATGCTGTCTGCCCAAATGGTGGTTCCTCTGAGAAGGAGGTCTTTTTGCCCCCTGGAAACTCCAGCATATGGGATGGTCTCCAGGGACTGGTGTGCTATTGTAACTCCTCTGAGACTAGTGTTTTAAACAAGCTACTTGGTTCAGTAGAGGATGCTGTAAGTATTCTACCATCTTAGCTCTTCTAAGAGCACCAGTTTAAGATTAAATTCACCAAAGATGCTAATATTTAACCTAGAGTTTTGATGAGGAAAGTTTTGCCATGAGCCCATACACTTAAAGGAAGCTGGCTCTCTGAACTTCAGCCGCCCTTCAGTGCTGGCCCTTCTGTCTGACTGAAGGGTTATATGCCACCAGCCTGGCCAAAACCTACTTGAAATTCCTCAAACTTTCAAAACAGGCCACTTCTGCTTTTCTGGCTTCCTGGATCCTTGATCTGCTTCATTCTTGGCTGCACATGCTAAGAAAAGCAGAGGAGTCTCTCTGGTGATTAGTCATTCCCAGCAAAGCTGTGGCTTTGAGTGGTTTACAGGCTTTACAAGTCATGTTCCCCTCATGTAACTGCCCAGGACAATGGGCTACCCCTGCTGAGTGCTCAAGTGTGACTGCAGAATGTTGAACGATTTGTTTGGAAAGATTATTTTGTCAAGTTCCAGCCCATATTCTTCTTCCTGAGAATTAAAATTATAATATTTATATTTTTAGAGTTCATTTTTCTTTCTCAGTATTACCTGTAGTTTTATATCCTTCCTTATATGGAACTAAAGGAAGTGAAAGAATGAAACTAGTGAAATATAAATGATGTCACAGCAACATGAAAATTGGGATAGTAATTGAATGGTGTGCTTATTTCAATCAATGATTTCTTAGCATCTACTCTGGGCATGACGGTATGCTGAAGGGAGTACAAACATGAAGAAGACACTATCTTGGTAGAGAAGGGCAGACAACAATGAGAGCCTTGGAGCTCAGCATTTAGGAGTCTTCCCAAATAAGTCAATGAGCCTTAGATGAGGTGTAAGATTTGGAAGCAAAGAGAAGTCAGGAGAGGATGCTAGGCAGGCAGAAAAGTGTATGTGAAGGGCTGGGCATGGTAGCTCATGCCTGTAGTCCCTGCACTTTGAGAGGTCTAGGTGGGCAGATCTTTTGAGCCCAGGAGTTTAAGACCAACCTGGGCAATATAGCCAAACCCCATCTCTACAAAAACAAAAACAAAAATTAGCCAGATGTGGTGGCACACACCTGTAATACCAGCTACTCAGGAGGCTGAGGTGGGAGAATTGCTTGAGCCCAGCAAGTCAAGGCTGCAGTGAGCCATAATCACACCATTGCACTCCAGCCTGGGTAACAATGTGAGACCCTATTAAAAAAAATGAAAAAAAAAATAAAGAAGAATAGTGTATGTGAATGCATGCAGGCACAAAAAAAATTACCTGTTTGCAAATACATTTCTTGTGACTGGATGTCAGCTCTTTCCTGGCGGAAATCCCATCCCAAATTTCTTTTTATCTGTAAAGCCTAACTTGTAGTCTCATACAAAGCAGGGAACTATATATTTACAGGTTACATATACTTGAGATAGCCTTTCTGATGATGCCTGGGATACATATCACTAACAAATCACCCCAAAGTTCAGCGACCTAAAACAAAGCACATTCTTTTCTTTCTCTTCTGACTATGGGTTGACTGGGCTCAGTGGGGGTGGTTCTTCTGCTGGCCTTACTGGGCATCATTCATGTAGTTGCAGTCAGTGGCTGTGAGGGCTGGAGTCTGGTTAGCTAGGATACTGAGATGAGGGCCTCTCACTCTCCTCTCAGACTCAAGATGTCTCTTCTCCAGGTAGCCTCTGCATATGGCCTTTCAGCAGGGTAACCAGACTTCTGACATGGCTATCCAGGGATCCTGCCCACAGGGTCAGGCAAGGAGGGAGGGTAGAAGCT